>NW_009646842.1:1136800-1155597 GCF_000708025.1 Charadrius vociferus
TTCTTGGAGCTGCGGTGCCAAGCATTTTCTCCCCAGCCACCCCGACAGCTGCTTGCCTGTGATGGTTATGGTCGCGTCTTTCCCTCTCGCGTCAGAAAAGTAAGTGCCCGGCCGTGGGGAGCGCCTTGTCGGCTGCTTCTCCATGGGGGTGCAATCGTGGGATGCTGTGTCTGTGCCCCTGTGCTTCGGTCCCTGCAGTGAGAGGCGGGCATGGGCACACGGGTGTGGGTGTCCCTCGAAATCAGCCCTGTGGGGCCCTGGGCAGCTCTGTGCTGGTGGTCCCAGGTCTCTTTTGCCAGCACCATTCCCCTCTTTTTGCCTGGGATGGATTTAAGGTGCAGAGCGCAGCACTCAGGGCAGAGGAAGACCAACCGGTGCTCCCGTGGCCCACTGGGGGTTCAGAAGGTGGCATGGCTGCCCCAGAGAGACCAAGCCAGCTTCCCACCATGTCCTGAAACAAGGTGGTGCAGGGATGCTCCCCAAGGAGCCATGGGGTGCGTCTCAATCCTGCCCAGGTGGAACAGATTTTTTGTCCCCTTTCTCCTGCAGAAGAGCACAAAATGCTTTTTTTTTGGGGGTGGGGGGGCAAGGTACCCCAAAGGTACAACTTTAGGGGTACCCTCAGCCCTGGGGGTAGCCTGGCCAGGCCTCAAACGCTATTGCAGGTTGTTGCCAGCCACCACAATGTCCCTGAGCAGAGAGGGAAGATCCCAGCTTGGCTCCCGCTCCTCCCGCTTGCCGTGGCCCCGTGGCCCCCGCCTTCTTCCTTCCTCGTGGGGTCCCCGTCTCCCCCCACACCCCCACAGGCACACAGGTTCCCCCTCTGCTGCTCCCCCTGGCAGCCATCAGCCAGTGCCCGGAGCCGCACGTGTCCCCGTCACCCCAACTGTGATGCCATCCCCTTCTCATTCCGCCACTGCCAGGGCTACCATGCTGGGGACTAGGAGAGACATGGCGAGGTTGCCCTGCCTGATGGGTGAGTGTCACTTGTCCCCATCACCTTCCCGAGGGCCACCACGGAGGTTGCTGAGCATGAGGGAGGCAGGAGAGGAGGGGACCCAGCTGAAGGAAAAGGAAGGAAAGGACAGGATGGAGGGATGTCCCCATGGAAGGGCACAGCCCCTGGCATGGTGGAGGGGATGGCTCGCAGTGGTGGGCAGCAGGGCCTGCCAGGGAGGTCAGGATGGGGTTTGGTGGGGAAAAAAAAACAAACAAAAGATGAAATGACCAAAAAATAAAACAATCCCTCCCCCAAACCAAACCAAGCCAAAACAACTGCCACCCAACCCACAAAAAAAAATCCTACTTCTAAATTTTTTTATTTCTTCCTTCTTTTTCTTTTTTCATTTTTAAATTTTTATTCTTTTTTCTTTATTTTTTCTTCTTTTCCTTTTTTCTCTTTTCTTTCTTTTTTTTTTCCTCTCTTTTTTTCCTCCTTTTTCTTTCCTTTTCCCCTTTTTACCCCTGTGTTCCTGGTTCCCCCAGGGGTGATGGAAGGAGACCTCAGGCCAGCTTGTCCCAGCACCCCAACGAACACCAGCAGACTGGAGCAGGCCACCCCACCAGCCGCTCTTTCGTTTCCAGCCACCGCTTGCCCCCGTTAAGGAGAGTTAATCACAGTCTGCCTTCTCCTCCAGGCCTGCTGACCTTGCTGATGTCCTCTGTGGCTTCACCAGTGCCTCCCATTCCGGGCAGTCCCCTGTCAGACAGGGAGTACCAGTTCTTCTTTGCCAGCCTGCATCCCCCCTGGAAGGCGGACGTGTCCTGCCAGCTGCGCCAGGCACACGGCTGCCTCAGCGCCGCCATCCTGCAGCTGGACGAGGAAGAGAACCACGGCCGCATCCCCGAAGGTAGAGGCATTATCCCACCTCCAAGGGGCAGAGGTGGACATTGCCCCCGCTGGACCAGTGCCGGCTGTTTCTCTGCCCTGAAATGCTGCAGGATGGTGGGAATGGTGGTGGGGTGGGTCGTTCTGGGGTCTCTAGCCCAAAGTTCGGCTTCGAGCAGGACACTCCCAGCGCTACAGCATTGTGTCTTTGTGCAAGGGACTTTGGTTTTGTGGCCTCTCTGGGCACCCCTTCCAGTGCTGCACTGCTTTCCTGGACAAAACAACTTCTCCTAATGGCCAGTCCAAGAAGGAGTCTGTAGGCTTTTTTTCCTTTTCCCTCTTGTGTTTTCTGGCACCACCAAGAAGAGTTTGACTTTGTCATCTTGTAGTTTTCTTTCAGGTCCCCGTGGGCTGCTGTAAACTCACCTCCCCATCTCCTCTTCACCCAGCTGAACAAGCGCAGCTGGCCCCCAGCCTCTCTTCAGGGGTCACGGGGTGAAAGCCGTGGCCATTTTGGTGGCCCTTTGCTGAGGTCTTCAGTTTCTCCGCATCTCTGTTGGTGGGGTGGCAGGCAAAAAAACCCAGCCACAGTTTTCTGAAGCTCACTGAAGCTCATCTCTTCCCAACAGTTGATCTTATAACCTGACTGGCTCCTTCCAGCTTGATCTGGGGTTTAATGCAGAGGCTTGGCTCACGGGCTCTCATGGGCCTTTAAGAAAGCTTGAGCTGATAAGCTGCTTTTTTAAGTGTTTAACGTTTCAGGAGCCAAGAAACATCCCAGTTCAGAAAGCGCCATAGCAACAGCACCCTTTAAATCTCTGCAGTCATACTTTCCCTGCACCCCTGCATCAGAGAATTTAAGTGGCGTAATTATATCTGTGCAGCTGAAAAACTTGGGACTACTTCTGTTGTATTTTTCTTCAGAGGAAAAAAATAAGAACAATTTTCTCATTAAAAGTATGTCTTTATATTTAGCTATGAACGTCAATGAACTGAATGATCAGCCAAGTGTGCTTATTTGGACTGCAGCTTGAGGGCAACTATTTCTTGCTTGTTTCTGCAGCTGTGTCAGGGGAGCGGGTCCCACCCCGCATCACCAGACCCAGGGATGGATCCTGGGCTACTCCCTCACTTGCGGGCACCTGCAATCCATGATGCCGCGGCGTTAGGTGCAGCTAACCAGGCTGTCCCTGGTTTCCTTCCCAGCAATGCCCATCACCCTGGCACTGCTCTTTGGCATGTCCAGCCACACTCCTACTGCTGCTGCCTTCCGATGCTCAGCTTGCCAAGAGCAGGAGCATCTGGGAATGCCAGGAGATGGGACAATTTTTGAAGGATGCCCTCCTTGCCTTCTTTTCTTCCATCCCTCAGCACAACAGACCCATCTGGCAGGCTTTATTTGCCACTGTGTTTCTTTTCTTCCAGTTTTGGGGCTATTTTGGCACGTGTTGTGGCCAGGCTGAGAGGCCAAGTGAATGCGGCAGAGCATGTGCCCTCACATGTTTTGTCTTTTCTGTCCTTACAGGTGAATGGCAGTCCTGTCTACGCCCAAATATTCATGACCATTAATTGTGCCTCTTCAGGTGTAGTGCTAAGGAAAGCGGTTACCTTATGTCTTAAACGAAGGAAGCCTACACATAACCTTTCAGCCCTCTTTCTTGTGGAAGATGAGAGTCAGGAGGATGTTTCTGGATGAGTGTATGCAAATATCTTGGCTGGCTCCATCTTTTAGAGTTAATCAATTGCCCTCCCCACGCTGGGAGCTCCTGCAGGTGGAGTTGGCCACAAAATCCCAAGGGGGTGGCCTCCTGACACCCAGCAGAAACTGTGGCTGTTTGCAGCAAACACATGGACAGGAGGAGCAGAGGAAAGAGGCAAACGATCATATCGATTAAACCAAGCAGCTGGTGCTGGGAAGGGCTCCCCTTGGCAGGAAGGTCAGAGGATTCAAAGAAAGATATTTCCATCGGGCAGATGAGCTGAAAGAAGAGAGGAGGTGGGAATCAGTGCTAAAGGAGGCAGGCTGCTCGTCAGGCCATTGCCATCAGCGTTCAACAGGCTGTGGGAGAGCTGAGCCATGTTGAAAATCAAGAGACCAACAAAGAGAGCCTGTGGGAAACTTTATCTGTGCCAAAGTTGGTTTTTTTCGCTGTCAAATTATTTTGCCCTGAAGAGGTTGTCTACTCTGGTGTTCCCAGGCCTGGTCAGATCATCTTTTTAACCCATCACATTGCTACTTGCCTTTTTTTTAAAAAAAAACAAACAAACCTTCAAGGACTAATAACAGAGTCCTTATCAGATCCTGGAAACAAGAGGTTTGAGTCTCTGTAAAAGGGAAGATAAATGCGAAAAAGGGCAGAAGTACAAACTGAAACCCTACGTAGTTTGGAGGGAAAGTGCCTGTGGCACCTGGGATGGGGAGCGGTAACAGCACAAGGCTGTGATCTCCACCTGGGGGCAGACAGCTTTGACTTTCCCAGCGAAAACCACAAGCGGCTCTGAAAACAGCCATCCCAGAGGTCCCGATCTCCTGTTGTGCCCAGGCCAAGGGGGCAGATGCCTATACCTGTGGTCTGACCCCATCACCCATCTCCCTCTCACCCCTCTCCAGGGCCGGTCTGCTCTGACTTCCCGGAGGCACCCTGGTTTCAGACCTTCTGCCAGTTCACCCAGTACCGCTGCTTCAAACGCCAGTTCTATGCCAAGGTGGGGAGCGGGATTCGGGATGGGGGCACGGGGAGAGGGAATATCTCTTGGAAGTGGTGAGGAGGAAGGGAAGATAACACAGCAGGCCTTGTGTTTCTCCCTCTCTCCTCCACTCAGCGAATCCCATGTCTGAGGCTGTCTCCTCAAAAAAACCTCCTGACAGAGCGACCCCACGCTGTGGGCTCCTGGGCAAAGGGTGAAAGCTTCCCTACGGAAGAAGGTATGGCTGCACGGAGCTGTGCTGGGCACCCCTGCTGATCTCCCATAGCTGCCCTTCCTCCCCCAGCATCTCTCTGGACGGCCTCAGGAAGGTGCCCCTCAGCCCCCCCATCCCAATCTCTCCCCAGCTCCAGGGCAGGCTTCTCTCTCCGCCCTGCTGCGCGACAGTGTGGACGCTTTCCTGAAGTACTCCTACGCACTGTCGAGTCAGAAACTGCTTCCGAGGAAGCTCCCCCCGGCCACGCCAGGGACTCTGTGTCCCATGCAGGACAGGGGGCTGCCTGTGCTCCCACCAACCCTGCTGGTCCCGGCTGCCCCTGTCCCCTCGCCTCCCAGGCTGGGATACCCTTCCCAGGCAGAGCAAACCTGGGAGCAACGCCTGCAGAGCAGCATCTGGCAACTGATCCACTTGGCCCTCTCCTTGGAGACGTCCCTGGGCACCAAGGGCCCTTCTCCAGACTCCAGCGCCAAGTCAAACCCAGGGAAAACGTCAGACAGCGCCGAGGAGGGAGCGCAGGAAACGGCCCCCCGTGGCAGGTGAGGGGAAGACCTGTGTCCCCACCCGGTAA
This sequence comes from Charadrius vociferus, assembly GCF_000708025.1. Classification (NCBI taxonomy): domain Eukaryota; kingdom Metazoa; phylum Chordata; class Aves; order Charadriiformes; family Charadriidae; genus Charadrius; species Charadrius vociferus. The sequence goes on from NW_009646842.1 coordinate 1,142,123, forward strand.
GGTACAGCACGCCACCCGTGCAGGACTGTCCTCATGCCCTACGGCATCCATACCCCTGCCCTGAGCAGCTCGTGAGTGCAGGCAGGTTTTCTGGGGCATGCCACCCCATACGGAGCAGGAGTGTACCCAGGGAGCCCCTCAGACACCCCCTGCTCCAGCACGGAGTAAGCAGGGAGAGGGTGGCCCAGCACTGCTAGCGCCTGACAACGTTACTGTCCTTGTGTCCTGAGCAAAATGCATTTAGGCTGGGCCTTATCTGCAGGCAGGGCTTTCTCCCATGCACGTGTATCCCCACGCTGTGGCCATCTGCAGTGTGCAATCACCTCAGCGCACATCCTCCTCCCAACTCACGTCACCTGGGAGTCTGCATGACCTGCAGAAAATAGCTTCCTTGCCAACACAGGTCCTTGGGATGCTGGAACAGACGTGTTTCTCTCTGTGCTCCTCGCCTCTCTGCATGCAAGGTGAAGCAGATGTTTCTTAAAACAGTCTGACCTGAGGAGCACCCCGAGAAGCGCTCCATCCTCACCCAGGTAGAGCAAAAGCAGCCCCAGCCGAGGAAACGGAGCCAGCAGTGCAGAGCCTTGCTCCTGGCTGTGCAGGACCACTGCTTCTCAAGCACGTGCACCTCTCTGCGCTCTGGTTCTGTGGATTGCTCTTCCTGAGGTGTTTCTGGTTCCCCATTCTGGCTTTGAAAGCCGCTGTGTGCCAGTTCAGCACAGGGCCCTGCGACAGTCCAGCTGACTGCAGTCCTTTTACGCGCCCTTCTTAGTTCCTCTGGCCTAGGGATGGTTTAGGAGCTTGTCGAGCATCTTGAGCTCTTCTCAGCTGATCTGCTGATCCATTTGCCTCAGTGCTCAGGCAGCTCAGGCTGGTGAGCCCAAAAAGAAAAGACCCGCAAAAGGATCGCATGTTTTCACTCCAATTTACTTTTTGATCCTTTAATACTTTGTGGCTGAGAATCACTTGCTTTGACTGAGATGCAAAGATTATTTTGTTTGCCAAGAGCATTAAAAAAAAAATAAAAAGCTGTCTAGATGTGGTTTTCATGGAGAAGTCATTTTGGTTTCGCTCTGTTGCTGAGTAGTCATGTTCCTGTAAGCACACAGGTTTTGTGCACGATTGCACATCTGTGGTTTTTATTAAAAACACAGCATATTACTACAGTTGAGCCAGAGATCCCACTTCTGCATGTAAAAATGAATTGCAACGTGTTGTTAAAGCTGTAAATGTTCTCTTGCAAGGCTGTAACTTCTGTCATCCTCCTTCCTAATATTGTAGGAGGCTTTTACTGCCTGGCAAATTTTTCCTGTTGTTATGTACTCGAAGACAAAATCATGTTTCACTGAGGATATGTTCGTTTTCCCTGCCTCTGAAGTTGAGCCTTGCTCTGATTTAGTTACATTGGGATTATTGAGGGACTGCTGTGATTGTAGATGACACTCGCTATTCTGCTGCAGAGTTTCTCAAAGACACTAATGCTGACTGTGTGTCTGTAACCTGGCAGCCGAGCCCCATCAATCACGCTAAGCAAAGCTTAAACTCAAGCGAGGATAAAAAGGCGAGATAGACCGTGCCTGTCGGCTTTGCTGCTCTCCACACCCCTCCTCCTCTCAAAGGGACTTCAAAGCATGACCTAAAAAAGGGCAAAATGCTCTGAGGCATTTCCATTCCAGCAAGAGGAGCAGTGCTGGGTGGGACTGGTCGGTGTGCACGGGTGCCATTCAGTGTCTGGTTCAACACAAGTTGTGCACAGTTGTGAGGAGCACTGAACCCAGGGCTGCGTGTCTTCCCTGGGGTCTTATGTCCAGCGGGACATCCATCCCTTCTCGCTCACCCATGGTTGTGGCAGCCGCTCTGGTAGCTCTGCCAGCTTTCGTGGCACCTGATGAAGGTGACCTTTAGAGAGAGACATGGTAATGGTAGCAAAACAACACGGAGAAGAACTGGCAGCACACTTTTGTGGTCTCTGCTAGCAGTGAATCATTATAGGGCAAAAAAAGTGCCTCTTGTTGCATTTATGTTCAATTTCTAGTCCTTATTGTGCTTTCTGCCCCCTTGATTAAAGAACTATTTATTTCCCAGTATTTCCTCTCCTCAAAGTTGTATATATGCCACGATTTAGCCTTGCAGTAAGCTCCATAGCTCTCATGTTATAAATCCTGCACAACTCATTTTCTGTGGCAATTTTTAGTGTCCCTTTAAAAACCTACACCCTCCCAGCTCTGCGTGCACCATTCAGCAGTGGGTTTCAGCAGCTGAGTCTGCAGAAGGAGTTCGACCTCCCTTCCCTTCCCTTCCCTTCCCTTCCCTTCCCTTCCCTTCCCTTCCCTTCCCTTCCCTTCCCGGCTCTTCTGTTTACACACAAGAATTGCATTTGCCCTTTTTCCCAGGGCTTCCTGCTGTCGCGTTGTTTGTCCACTACGACCCCTACATCCCTTTCAGCATCACGGCTGTCCCAGATACAGATGCTGTCCTGTTGGTATTCGCGTGTGGATGCTCGTGGTTCGCCTGAGCCTGGCTTCCCCAGGAGGCTGCACCCTCCTGCTCCTGTTTTACCCCTCCAAACAGTCCTTGGTGTGCTTATGTACTTCATGCCCAGTGGCTTTAATTTTAAGATCAGACCCTTCGTTAAAAATACCGTCACCAGAAAAAAAAAACAAAAACAAACCCCACTCTCTGAATCATCATCAACCGTTAGCACTTACTTATTTTTCACCCTGGGTCTTGTGGTGCGGGATGGGACCCGTTCCCCTGACACGTCTCAGCTGCTTTCAGGAGCTATCAGTCTCTTGGGAATGATGTAGAGGTATCTTTTGGCCATTCAGTAAGGCCAGGGCGCAATTTAGCGTCTCCATATTGCTACTGTGCTTAACTAGCTGTGAAAGGGGAGTTGTGACAAGGCAGGTTTTCTTCTTACCACCAGGCCAGAAGTTGTTCAAGTGCTCCCAGGCTTTTGGGAAACTCAGAGCAGGGGGCTCTCAGTGTCCCGGGGGAGGGGAGCAGAGGTAAAAGGCTGCAATATCATGCAGGTCAACAGGAGAGATGAATTTACAAAATACAAATTTTCCCATGCTTTGTGCCCCCTGACCTTGGGGCAAGTGTTATGTTCCTGTTCTCCCCATGGCTCCTGCGTTGGGTTACCTGCTGGGTTTGATCTATCAGGTACCTAGCCAGCCTGCTTGCCTTCTCGGCGTGCAGGCCAGGGTCTCTTTTTCTTTCTGAAGCTGTTAAGAATGGCTTTTTCCTTGCTGGTTTATTTTCCTGCAGCAACCTCTCTAAATCAGAAGTTACAAAGTGCTGGAAAGCTGCTGTTTTCTCCTTATCTTCTTTTCTGATTGCCTCAGGTACTCACCCCACCTCACACAGACAGCCAATATCGGGGAGGTTCAGCAGCTGAAAGTTAATGGCCCCAATCCTTGTCATTATGTCGAGGGAGAGCTGGATGTTGTTCACCAGCACTCTTCAGAGATACCGCTGAAGTAGGCTTTATGTGTGTCACCCCACATCTTGAGATGCTAACGCAAGATAGGCTTTTATCTGAAGGTGGTTTTTTTCATTTTTGCCTTTGAGCAACTACTGATCATGGCCTGCCGACTCTTCTCAATTATATTTTCTTACATTCCCTTAGAAACATTGCCTCCCAGTACCTGTTAGGCTTTTTCCAGGGCAGCAGTCGGGACATTAACGTGCAGAAGTACTAAGGTGGGGAGGGATTCGCATTAGGAAATCACTTTAGACAGACCTATCAGTTTCCCTGGCGCAAGGGGAAACTTCTGCGCATCCACTTACAGCTCAGCAGTGAGTCCCTCAGCGCAAGGGAACCATCAGCAGTGCTGTGCCGGGTCTGGACCGTTTGCCTGCAGTGCCTCTGTGATGGGACACAAAGCCCCAGTGCTGCCGTAAGGCAGCAGCAGTGGGAGAGCGGTTGGATAGGCCAAACAGCAGTGCCAGGGCACTGGGAATTACTGGGAGAGGAACCAGGGACAGCCCTTGGGTGCACCTAGTGCCACAGCACCGTGGATTGCGGGTGGCTGCAAGCACGGGAGGAGCCCAGGATCCATCGCTTGGTCTGGTGATGTGGGGTGGGACCCTTTCCCCTGACACTTCTGAGCTGCCTTCAGGAGCTAGATGTCACTTGGGGGTGATGTAGATGTATCTCGCTCACACAGAGGTGGTAAACCGAATCATAAGTTTGCAACCATGAGGCCAGAAAGCCTCTCAGCAGAGATGGAGAACAGAGATAGAGGAGGAAATGGATGTGACAGAGAGTGCAACAGAATTTCTTGTTAACCTCAGGCTGATGGCATAACTCAGTTTCCGGGGTGGGTGAGCGGAAGTTATGGACAGAGTTCATGTGCATCTGCACACATGGCCAACAGCAAAGTGTCGGTAGATGGTGCGCAGGGATGTGAGGCTTTCTGATCTGTGTGAGCTGATCGTATCAAAGATGGTCTGATTTATCTATGGCATAAGTTTGCCATGCAGCAGAGGCTCCTACCCACATCTGACTTTGCATCTGTTCTAAACAAGTAGGTCATCAACACTCAGCAGATGTTTTATCACTGCTTATGAGCTACTTATGGAAGGACTCTTTTTAGAAAAGGCTGGAGCTGAGTTCCTTTTTACTGCCCATTTTGCCTGTAATCCTCTATTTGCATCTTGTTCGAGCTGCAGTTGCTGGACCAGTACGTGTGTTGGAGAAAGCAAAGGCTGTCAAACCCATTTATTAGCAGTTGCTTTCCAAGTCTCAGGTTGTTATTTATTTGCTATTTTTAAAAAAGTACAGCAAGCTGGACATTTTTCTTCTTTTTTCTACATCGGTGATGAAAACACCAGAGCTATTCATATCATTTTTAATGACTGTTAATGTGTCTCTCACTTTACTGGCTTGATCATCCTGGTGTGATGAAGAAGCAATCAAATCACAATGTGCCACTAGAATAACAAGCAAGTAGTGGAACAATAGCCAATAATGACATATTTATGGATAAATTCTTTCAGATAAGTTTGGAGAATAATATCAGGGTCATTAATTGAAATTTGTGAGTCCCACCAAGATGACCCAGCCGGTTTACCAAATCTTGAAGGTGAAGATCAAACTGCGCCTAAGCAGTTAAGCATCTGAGTGGTGGCAGGGACTCCCTTCGGCTGTCACAGACTGATCAGGAAAGCAGACCGAACACTTGTTCTCCTGGGCTACGACTGCTTAAGAGAGAAATTGTCAGTGTTAGGTAATCCCCACAAAAAGAGCAATCCTGTACAGAAGAGAAACACTAGGTGTGCCTTGGGGGCTGTCACCGGTTTTTCTCTCAGCAATGTCCAGCTCCCAGTCACAGAAAAATGCTGAGAAGGTGGAATTGAACAACCTTAGACAAGATTTTCAAGTGGGATGAGCACAGACTTTTTGCTCTAAATTTAAAATTTCCTGTTCTTCTTGGAATCCTAAATGGTCTGAATTTTTACCGAGGGAAAAAAAAAAATTAAAAGGGATCATGTGGAGCCATGACATGGAGGAGTGGACATAAACGGTCTTTCAGGCTCTGGAAGTGCTCGCTGCAGGATAGGTGGGCTTCGTTTCTCTTTTATTACTGGCACATTTTCATTCTTTCCAGCTTTGCCTGAAGGAGTTGGTATCTGTCACTGCTGTCCTCAGTTTGCATTCTTTTGTCCTCTCTGATTCCGGCCCTTCTCTCCACAAACCTCTGACCAGGTTGCGGAGCAGGTTTTCAGTTGACCTTGTTTTTTTCAGTGGATGTGGTTAATGTGCTGTGGGTTGGCACCACGGTAAGTTGTTCACATGTTCACATCCACAGAATACCATTTGCAGCCTGTCCACAGGACGGTGTGTTGAAGGAACACCTTTGCTTGCCTCGATGCAGGCTAGAGCAGTATCTGCTGCACTGTGACAAAACAAGTTTGACTGTAGTATCTTTAAAAAAAAAATACAGCAGTCATATTTTCTGTGACTACCATTTTCCAGGTTCTTTTGTAGCATCTGAGTGAGAGAGATACCTTCAGAGATCTTGACATGCTCACTTGCTGCTGGTTAGTGTGAACTTTTGGGGTACAGGACCACTTGTTTCTGACCCACTGCAAGTGCAGAGCACATGCTGTGAGCTCCTTCTTCCACGGTGTGTGTCAGGAACCAGGGATCTATTAAGGAGGTGCACAAAAATTCTTCCTATTAGTATCCCTATTGTTCGTCCACGTTCTTCTGCATGAGTGCACACTCAAACCCAAAGCAAATGCCAAACATCTGCATGTTCCTCTGCATACGGTGTACGCCTCTCACCTGTCCATGGATCTGTGAACACCAGTCACTCCTTACAGCTTGATTTCATCACACACCATGCAATGGCAAGAGCTTAATGGCGGGGACATTGATCTCTCTTAGCCTTCAGGCCTGGCGATTGCTCTGATCACTCACCCTGCTCAGCACAGGATGTAGAGCCGTGCCTAGTGAGCCCTGAAGGAAAAACAGTATCGTGCGGCTCAGCTACAGACCCTTCTCCTAACAGAAGTTTGGGATACCTTTTTGAAGTCTCCAAGCTGTGGAGAAACCATCCCCATCAGCTGCTCCCATGCTAAATACCCTTCATGTCAGGAACATGCAGCTAGTTTCTGGTTTGAATGGATCTCACCCCTAATTCCAATCACCAAAAGTCATTACTCTTCCATCTGTTGATGAAGAGGGCCTTCCAGCTGATCCCCATCTTGGTAAAAGTACAGAGTGACTGAGTGGCCACCCACTAGAGCCTTTGCTCAGCTAAGTAAAGGTTCTTCAGTTTCTTGCTCCAGGTGAAAGTTTTCCAGGCCTCAGGAAATCTCATCTTCATGACTTTCCTACAGGTTCTCCACCTTTTTTTTTTATTTTATTTTTTTAAGGCTAATCTGGAGGTCTTCAAGAAGTTTCAGCTAATCTTAGGAAAACTTCTCCATACAGGTTAGCCCATGCATGGATTTTAAGAGCATTTTAACATAAGCAATTACTGCTCTTATCTTTTCTTACTTTCTGCCAGATCAAAATTTGTTTCTTTATCATTGATTTCATTTCCAGGCACAGAAGACAAAAATTTAATGAGCATTTTTACCTCTTCTGCATCATTTCTGATAATTCATACCATTCCTGTCTAATAAAAATTCTGTACCGTGTGTACAACTTCTTCTCTTCCTAAGAGATGTAAAATATTCCTATTGTCCTTGTCCCACTGTCCTTAAATTTTCTACCTTTAGCTTCTCATGTTGGTTTGGATGAACGGTTAATTCATTGTTACCAATTTTTCCTCTTTCTGTCAAATACTTTGACTCAAGCAGGAGGGAGGCTTAATAAGTTCTATACTCCAGACCCAAGTGGGGCTGCCCCATGGTCAAGACTCAGCAGACCTCTAACAACCTTGCTGTGCACTCGGATTGACAAAACTAGGCAGCAGATGCTGCAGAGCCCCTGGGAAAGTTCCTCAAGCTGTGATCCTTGTCCAGTCCTCTCACGTGCTCCCGAATGCACACACACAGCCCCCAACCCATAGCCTCCATGTTACACAGGCAGATACAGGCTCTGCAGACACTCCCGTTCCTCCGTGCAGTTTGGCCAAGAGTCCAGGGTTTTGTTGGGGAAGGTTTTTTGCTGTGCTTTAGGTTGGTTTTCCTCCTTTCAGTTTTGGACTAAAGGTCCATCTCTTCAGCTTGTGACAAGAGACAAGAGTTGACTTTCTCCATCCCTTTCTCTGTCAGCCTTTTAGCCCTGAAGAAGGATGAGGCAGTGATAATCCTGTGCTATGCAATGCTGGAAGGAAACTGTCTCTCATCAGTGGTCACCCAGGCCTGGAAGGAGATGGAAGAAAGAGTCCTTGGGTTTGGAGATTTGGTAAAGATGCTGATGTCCACCTTTGACCCCCCACTGTGTGCTGCAGTGCTGACCACAATGCTCCAGTGGCCAGAGCCCGTCAGCACTGTCCTTTCAGGTGCCACCTCCTGGGAGAAGCTGACCTGGGTGACCAGGGAGGCAAGCTCCAAGAAAGGGATATGGGAGTTCTTCAGTCTCCTTTCCCCGCCCTGACCTCCCCCCTGCATCCACCCTAGGTGTGTGACAGCCTTGGGCGGCATCACATGGACCTGTGCCCTAACTGTGCTTTCTGCTCGCTGAAGAGAGAGCAGTGTCAGAACATCAAAAACCTGAACCGTGTTCGCTGTGAGACAGGCAACTTCACCACCTACATCAACCCTCAGATCTCAGCCCAGTACCAGGCTGCAGGCAACAAGGTACCAAGCGTGCTCCATCTCCAGCTGGCCTCTGAGGACGAGCCTGGACTGGGTGGTGGGGAAGGGGAGGTAGAAGCACAGGTCTCTTTATCCCACCTCTTTGCAGACCAGCTCCTCAGAGACCTCAGAGTACTATGGCATGGATGTTTTCCGAGGGCTGAGGGCGGAGTACTGGTGCAGCCGGATAGCCATCCGTGGCTGTGAGGACCCTCGTGTGACCCTCTGGCTGAAAGCAGAGTACTCCACCTTCCACGACGGAGATGCCCCAAGCCAGGTGGGTGCCCAGTGGGTGCTCCCATCCTTCTTTCTCCTTTTCTTTCTGTGGTCTTCATTCCCATCTCCCCAGATCTGCGACTCGGATGGAGTTCAGCACCCCACCTACTGCGCGTTCAAGAGCCACCAGTGTCTGCAGCAGAGCCTCTACAACCAGAAGGTGAGAAGCAGCTTACACGGCCCTTTACACAGCCTTCTCTGTGGTTGCTCCCTCCACAATCAGCCCTGAGTCTTTGCGGGACTCACTGGCCCACTGCTTGTCCCTCCAGTAGGACACACTTGGGTGTGTTTGGGAGGGTGACAAATAGTGACCTAAGCACAGCTGGCATGTAATTCAGGCGGTGGGATTTGCACAGACACTGTAAAGAGATGGCAGCGGAGACAGCAACTAATGTTGAGACAGAGGAGCCGTGGGGATATATCCCTGTATATCCCTGCAGGGGAGGGTCTCCACCATCTACTGGGTGCTTCCTAGGTGGTAACAAAAACCAGAAACAGCAGAGTAGGGCAGAGGACTAGCCCGTATCTTAGGAAACACACAGTTCAGTTATTACCCTCTCCCTCCCGCTTCCCCGCTGGTTCTCCCCTCTTCCCTTTGGTGCCCCCATCATCCCAGCCTCCAGATGCCATCCATCACAGGGGTCCTCTCTCCCTGAGGGAGGGATGAGCAATGACCTCAGTCCTATGATCTGCTCTCCTTGCAGGTGTCTCGCCGTGGCTGCCACAGAAATGAGACGTACCGGGTGCTGAGTAAGAATGAGGGAGAGGAGGAGGTGCAGCTGTGGCACCAGAGGTTCCTCAGCCTCACCAAAGGGTGATGCACAGTAGTGGGGTATGCAGGGGAAGTGCAGGGCTCCAGAGCAGGCCTTCTGAGTCTGGGGTGGGGCAGAGAGCCTGGATAGATTTGGACAGCTCTTCCAAGGACCCTTGCTGGCCAGTCAGCTCATCATGGCCAGATCTCCCCCTCTGAGGACCTGCTCTGCACCATCAGCAATGGTACGCCAGGAGGGGAGCCTCACTCAACAGTGTTTCACTGTGGCACCTGCTGGAACTCCCCCTGAAGACATTTTCTCCAGACAAAGATGCAGCTGAGCGTCGGAGAAGGCATCAGGCCTGGGAACCTGGATTTAGAGCCACCGGCCCAAGCATCCTGGTCTGAAATCCCCTTGCCTCCCTGCCCTTGAAGGATCTATGCCAGTCTCTCCCAAGGATGAGTCTTATTTCATAAAGAGCCTGTTTGACTTACAAACCTAGTTTCTCAGTTCTCTCTGATGCCGCCACTCTATTCCACCCCTCAGTGACCCCTCTCATGTGCAAGGTGGGTTCCCCACTTCCCCCTGGTGTTTCTCACCCACTGCAGCCCATGTGTCCCCTGAGCACAAGGACTCCTGCATGGCCTTGTGCCCTCCCAGCCCATGGGATGGAGCAGAGCCTGGTACCCTCCAGGTCCCAAATGCAGCACGTGAGGAAGGAGCTGACGTACGCACTTTGCTTTCCATTGCAGCTGGTTTATTTCTAAAGTTTAAGGGGTTTATGGGGTCTGTGTCCTCCAACATTCTGTCTGGAAAAACAACTGAAACCACAAAAAGCCCAATGAGGCCAGCAAGAGGGTGCTATGTGGGGAGCACGCAGGAGCTGGTGGCACCCCCTGGAGCAAGGGGCTGCTCTCCAGCAGGGCAGCAAAAACCCCACATCTCCTCTGACGCCTCTCAGGCTGTGTCTCCCCGACACCTTCCCCTGCTTGCCCGTGGCTCTCCTGAGGCCATCTCCCTGGCCACCTTGTGTGACCCCGGCAGCCTCCCACCGCCATGCCGTGCTCTCTCTCAGCGGCAGTTGTGCACCTCCACCAGGTGCCGGCACTGCTTGCACTTGACGGAGCAGCACCAGCGAAATTTGCAGCTGCACCGCTCTACCACCTCTGCCTGGGCTGTGTGGAAGCCCCTGCCGCAGCACAGGAGCTCGCAGCCATCCATGGCTGGGGATGTCCGGTTGCACTGGCGGCCGGAGGTGCCGAACACCCCGCGCCGGGGGTCCCGGTCACAGAAGTCTGGGCTGGCCAAGAGGTAGACCAGGTCATGAGCCGTGTAGGGCTTGAAGCGAGAGCTCTTGGGCACCAGGAGCTTGCGGGAACCCACCCGCTTGGGGTGAACCTCCGTCGCCCCCTCAAACTTTTCCTTGAGGACGTTACCCACCTTGCGGAAGGGAGGCATGACCTTCCAGCACGTGCGCACCTCGCAGGAGCCCGACACACCGTGGCACTTGCACTCCACCTTCATGTGGGCCAGGAGAGCCTGGGGGAGCAGGAGGCAGCTGCAAGATGGGCTTGGGACACCCTGCCCTATGCCTCCTGTGCCTGCGGCACCCCCAACATACCTCCCCATGGGGCTGGAGGGCAGGAACAGGGGAAGGGAAGGGAAGGGAAGGGAAGAGAAGGGAAGGGAAGGGAAGGGAAGGGAGGGGAAGGGAAGGGAAGGGAAGGGAAGAGAAGGGAAGGGAAGGGAAGGGAAGGGAGGGGAAGGGAAGGGAAGGGAAGGGAAGAGAAGGGAAGGGAAGGGAAGGGAAGGGAGGGGAAGGGAAGGGAAGGGAAGGGAAGAGAAGGGAAGGGAAGGGAAGGGAAGGGAGGGGAAGGGAAGGGAAGGGAAGGGAAGAGAAGGGAAGGGAAGGGAAGGGAGCAAAAATGTCTTTTTAAGCCAGGCCAATATGAAAGACGAGGGGATCCGCTCTGTGGGAAACAGGCTGGTTTGGGTCTGTAAGAGAAATCCCTGAGGCAGGGGAAGAGATAGGGACCTGCTCCAGCCCACGTGGCTGTGGGGAGGGGAATAGATCTGACAGAGCTAGAGGATGTTCAAGGGACCTCATCTGACAGTGGCCTCTGCAGAAGATGGTGTCTTTGCTCAGGAGGGGCTGGAGGGGCAGGGAAGCTCTTCAGAGAAAAATGGAGAAACTAATTTCCTTGCAGAAAAGGCCAAGGAAAGTAAATCACGGCTGGACTCTGTGAGGAAAAGAACTCTGCGCAGAGGTGGGTAGGGGAGGCCGGGACCCCACTCTGTGCAGGAGAGGTGCCAGCTCGGTGAGTGGCGCAGTGCTGGGCTGAGGAAAGGCAGCAGGACACAGACCCCCTTTGGGAGCTCATATCTGCCCTGAACTGCTCCTCTGGGTAAGGGAGCTGGACCAAGCTTCGCCTAGCCAAGGAGAAGCCCCTGAAGACAGGCTTGCTTCCCAGCCCTTGTTCCTGCCCTTACCTTCCTCCCAGCCTCGTTGTTGTGCAGGTTCATGAGCACTCGGCTGGAGGAGACGCCACGGCTCCTCTCAGGGTTGTCTACGAAGGCTTGAGAAAAGGCAATCCCATAAGACAAGTTATCAGAGCAGCCCGACCATTGGAAACCTGCAGAGGGAAAATAGCCATGAGATGAAGAAGGAGAAGCCCTGGGAGGAGCTCCCAGAAGGTAGAGGGCTGTGGAGAAGGGAGATGTCTCCTCCCCTGGTGAGGGTCTCCCCCATAGATCTTTTCCTCTGCCACTCCCTCCCCACCACCGGCCTCCTCCTTCACCTTCAGGGCTGATTCCTCGTATCTTGCGGTCGCAGCCACACTTCTCCAGCTCCCCGCGGCTGCAGGCACGAGTCACAGCAAAGGCAACACCAGCAGCAGAGATGGCATGGATGAAAGCAGACTCCCGCGTGCCTGCAGTGAGGCGAGAAATGGCACCAGTCTGCGGAGGGGGAAGGCACTGGTGGGACATCGCAGGGGGAAAAGAGGCTGTGTCTGCATGCACAAAGGATGTATTCAGGCAGGGACTGGTCGGGAGAAATCTGTTAGGATGCTGCATTTCCCAAGGCCTGGAACCAGCAAAGGAGACAGCTCTGCAGGGTGGTTCTGGCTCAGAGCCCTCCCCTTTGGCACCATCAATTCCTGGGCTGGGTGTCCCATTGCGGGAGAGAACTCAGCAGCCCCCAAGGGAAGTGAAAGGTGAGCCGTGGTGGGGGACGTCAGGGGCTGAGCCCCCCCACGCAGAGAGGTTTGTCAGGGAGAACCCTGCCGCCTTGTCTCCAGCAGCCAGAGAGACCCTGCTCATGGCTCCCTGTATGGCTCCTTCCATGCAAACACATGCAAAATCTCTTCCATGTTTTTTTGGGGGTGCAGGCAGATCCTTTTCCCCTGGCCTGCAACAAAAAGGGACTGCAGCTTCAGAGAAAAAGGCTCGATTTGAGCTGCTACTCCAAAGGGCTGGGCTGGTGGCAGGGTGGGGGAGAAGATCTATCAGTCTGCAGAGCTGGTACCCAGAATGGTCCAGATGGGACCAAAAAGCCAGGCCTGGCCAAATGAGGAAGAAATTTAGCCAGAATATTAATAGTTGTAACGGCACATGCATTTGGTTCAGTTTGCTCTGTGTTGACAGCTTTGTTAGCATGTGGAGGAATGTACTGGCCGCTCCGGGGCTCGTCCCAGTGTGACACTCGTGCACTAGCCCAGGAAAGGCTGATGTGTCAGGGGGTCCCATGGGCATACTGAAGGGACCACATGCCATCTGTGCCTGCGCCCTCTCCCCCTTGCTGACCTTGGATGGCGATCTTGCCAAAGACCTGCAGCCCCTGCAGGGTGGAGCAGTTCCACCGACGAGAGTGAAACTGGTGCTGGCACTCCTCGACAGCCAGCTCCGCACCTCGCTTCACAGCATCCATGGCTTCCACTTGCCGCCGGCAAACGCGGACCTGCTCTTCTACCAGCCCCGTCAGACCTTCGCAGCCCCCAGGGTCCTGGAGGAGTGCCCGCAGAGAAGGCTGCTTGGCCAGGTACCTGTGGGGCATGAGAGAGGTTCGGTCGCACATGGGCTAGAGTCAGGGCCACGTCTGCGTGGGGTTAGCCCTCTATAGCCTTATTTTAGAGCAGAAACAGGGCAGGCAAGGGGATGTGACGCCTCTTGTCTGTGCCAAATTGGACA
>NW_009646842.1:1155630-1156618 GCF_000708025.1 Charadrius vociferus
AGCTTCATTGTCCCTCTCCCTTCACGCTCCCAGAAATGCCCCTCCTAAAGTGCTGCCTTTGGGTTGCCCAGGTTCCTTCTTCCACCCTTTTCACACAGATCTGCCTGTTTTCTTGGGAGATAGCACTGCCCCAGGTGACATTCCAACCCAGACAGTAGAAATGCAAAGCATACTTACAGCCAGGTCACGGCAAGGACGTGCTGCGTGGGGATCAGCACCACGTACAGCCACATCATCTCCATCCTGTCCCCGGCAAAACTCCACCTTCAGCCACGGTGCAGCAGCCGCCCGAATCCCCTCCTGCGACCTCCCACTGCCTCTGCCCGACAGTCGCTCTCACAGCAGCTCCAGCCCAGCACCGCAAAGCACAGGTAGCCCCTGCCCTGGGCAATGACCATGGGCTGCCCTGGTGTGCCTGCCAGCATCGGAGACCCGGTGGCCCACAGAAACCTGCTGGGTTGGCCCTGAGAGGGCGTCCACACTTGTGCCGTTCCCTACCTACAGCTTGGACAGTATCGTGGAAGAGCTCTGACCTAGGGCTCTGGGGTGGGCATCCATCGTGGGGGAGCTCACGTGGCTGGGGACAGCATCAGTGTCAGACCCCCCAGTCTCTGCTGTCCTGTCAGCAGACGATCTGGTTGTCTTCCTCCACAGTCAAGTCGCTTCATCCGCAGGAAGCAGCCTGAGACCCAGACAGCAGCACGCCAGAGCCTTCCACGCAAGAAAAACCTGGCAGCACCAAGCAGCTGTTGCTAGACCCACCAGCTTGTCATTGCTTTGTCACCAAGCCCTTTGGGGAGCTGGAGAGCTTCCCTGCAGTGACAGCTCATGGGAACGGAGAGGGGAAGACAGGCTGCCTCCCGCATCCCCAGCCGCTGTTCTTGAGGACCCTCCCCTCCTCTGCCTCCTTCAGGCTGGGGATTCTTCTTTTCTACCCTGCAACCCACATAGCTACAGCAAACAGACGCAGCCTGGCTGCTCCCTGGTC
>NW_009646842.1:1156630-1174110 GCF_000708025.1 Charadrius vociferus
ACGTCTCCCTTCACTCCCCTCGTTTTCTTTCCCATGGCAAGAAGGACAGTCTTTGCCTTTCTCCTCAAGCAGGCGTAATGGGGTGGCTGCCCCTCTTCTCAGTGGTTAGCCCTTTCCTAAGAGCCCTGGGAGTGCAGGAAAATGTGAGTTGTGTGAGTAGGGAGCTGAAACATCCTGGGAGAAAAGCCTGCTTGTTCCGCCCCGCAGGCCTGGAACCTCCTCACCGCCCTGGAAGGTGAAGCTCCTCACGCGGCCCAGAGATTTCTGCTTTTCCTGTCTGAATCATTCAGAAAGTGAAACATCGCTGCTCTGGCCCTGCTTTGGCTCTTCCACCATGGCCCCACATGTGGATTCACCCCTTTGCTGTGCTCTTCCACATTTCGCTGCACAAAGAGGTTGGAGGAGTACTAGAGCTTATCAGTGGTCCTCTCAAACCTGAGCAGCTCCTCTCCTTGCCCTCCCAGCTCCCTGAGCCCCTCGTTCTTTTGGGTCCCTGCTCCTGCTTTCTGGAGCCGGCACTCCAGGGTGGCAGGCGTGTTGGGATCTGCAGCATCAGGGTGTAGCCTCCGACACACACCCCAGTGATCTGGTCTTACCTGCTGCGGACTCAGGCGGCGGTGAGGAAACGCCAGGGGTTGCACTGCTCATCCCCATGAGCTGAGCCCACCACGGGGCAGCGAGGGGCAAAGGTGCGAGCCCACTTGGGCAAGGGTAGACGGCATTTGCGGGCTGATGCGGCAAGAGCTGGTGAGGTGAGTGAAGCCGGCTGGGTGAGGGATGCTGCGGGGCAGGGCGGGCTCGCGGGCTAGGCTGAGTGCCACCGTGTCCTCCTCTTCCAACGCACAGGGTAAAGCCAGGACTGCCAGGCTCATCCAGGTGTGCGCACATGTGTGTGTGTGGAGGGGCGAGGGCTGCAAGGGAGGGGAAAGTTCCCCCAGAGGGTGTCAGAGACTCCTTTTGCCAAGGGAGAAGGAACACACACACACACACACGGGTACATCTGCAAGCCTTTACCGGTACCAGAGCTCTGACAGGAACTGAAGAGACACAAAAAAAGCTGTGAGAACAAAGATCCCAGCAACTAGGAAGTGAGAAAGGGGGTCTGGTTAAAAAAGAGAGCCACTAAAAAAGGAGCAGGGTGAGATCAGTGGTTCGGGTGCTATTGTACCGTCCAAGGATTTATGAGCAGCTGGAACATATATCCCTTGGCGTGTCACTCCCTGAATGAGGAGGCAGTGACAGCAGAACAAGGGAGGCAGGGAGTGAGAAAGTCAAACACCAGCAGCAACAGCCAGCAGGCAGAGGAGCTGGGCAGGGGCTGCAGAGAAAGGGGGAGCCCCCAAGCATGGCACCTTCTTTTTGGGGCAGCTGCTGCTGGGGAAGGACAACAGTAGGATCAGGAGTGTCCCTATGACCCATGTCTTCTCTCAGGTGTGCTGGGACTGGCACGGCAAAAGTAGGACTTGAAGCAACAGAGCACCAGACAGGGTCTGCAGAAGGGCAGATCCCTTCCCAGCTACACTTGGCGGTGGTACGTCACAGATGGCCTGCTGAAGCAGCCCTCACACTTTCTCAGCACGCTGCCTCCTGTAGCCTTGAAGAGCAGGGACCTGTCTGTGGCAAACATGCCTTTACCTGCCACAGGCACTGACACGTCTTCAGAGCTCAGTTCTTTTTGGGTCCCTGACACATGTCAGCAGTGCACAGCTGGGGTCCCCGGCAGGAGCTCGTCCCCAAAGCACCCAAGCCCATGGGACTGACAGGACTCTGAGCCTTTGTGCTGGCTAGTGATTAAATTGACTTTGCTCTCACTTCCCATATTTCACTTCTAGCTCGTTTGGCAATATTTTGGGGAGAGGGATGCTTTAACTTTCCCCTATCAGTCCTGGGGGTGGCTGAGTTAGCATGGGAGCAAAGACAAGCAAGTATTTGGCCCTATGACCCTGGGCAGGTCTCCTCAGCGGCAACGACACCTGGGTGTTGCTTCTTTCACGATTACGTTTGCTTTCATAGGATGTGTTTTAGCTTATCAGCTTTGGATAGCAAAGTTCATGGTTTGTGGCCAACCAGAAGCACATCAGGAAGTGAGAAAGGAGGGGAGAGGAACAGCAGCATGACAGACGTAGAACTAGCCATGGCGCAGTAGGAGACGGCTGTGATTTGAATGAGCAAGTAGCCAAAGAGTCCAGCTGGCTCTGTTTTGATTCAAGCTGCTTGCACTTTTGGTGCCTGGATCGAGATCTCTGCAGTGCCAGTAATCGCTAGCCAGCAAGCCCGCGTGCTCTTCACCGGCAGAGAGGTAAGCAAGACGGAAACATCTGGAGAGCTGGATGGTCCAGGTGCACTGGGCACTGGTCCCCGCCAGCTGCTGCACATTTGCTGGCGGATCTGACCACAGGGCACTGGGGAACCCACTATGCCTCTTCAGTTGCCTAGTGAACCTAAAGGTGCAAGGCAAATGTCAGTATTTATTCAAATGGATCTTTGGGATCCTGTGATACTAAAACCACGGGCAGCCTGTAGACCTTACTTGCCAAGGTGCCCACAATGGAAGTCCTCTTCCACAGTGCCCTCAGGAGATGAAGGGGGGTGACAAGTCTAGAAAGTAGGCAGTAGCAGTGTGATCAGACCTCATGAGTTAAATACAGAGGTCTCAGCTTTGATGTCATGTATCTCATTAAAAACAAGTCATCCTAAGTCTTGAATGTCTTTGTGGTTCTAATCATCACAATGATCTAATTTCTTGGTTAGAAAAATGGTGAAAAGTAGCTTTTAAATATCAACTACAGCAGGTAAAAAACATCCACATTTGTGAAAAAGTATACCTTCAAGTTCTAAAGCAAAATTGGGTGGGTTTTTTGAGGTTTGGTGCACTATTTGTTACTTCCTCTTGATTTCAGATTTGCTAAGTGAGCTTGTGCGGTTTGCGTTTTCAGCTGCACTGCTACGCACCCCAATGCTGTGTTCTCTGTCCATGTCCCCATGGCAGCCCCAAAGAGCTCAAATGACAAGTCACTCTTGGAAACACTGACCCCACAGCATGCTTGGAAATATTTTTCTAGCTGTCTTTTTCCACCTCATTTCTCAGCCTGATGCGTAACCCTGTTTCCCACCACGCTGTGCTCCTTTGTCATTTTTGCAGTGGTAGGAAGGCAGTGGCTATTGGTGAGATAGTGTCAGGAGAGAAGATGCCCAGGACCAGGCAGCGAGATGCCAGGCATGCATCTCATCTCAGGGCACACTTGCCTGTTCCAGGCCTTTTATGCAAGTACAGCTAGGGTTTCCCTCTCCCCAAAAGAAAAAAAAATCAAAATCCCCATGGGTTTTGCATGTCCAGTGGGGACTCCTTGCTTAGCAGCTGTTTTTCTGGCTCTAGCCAGAGATGCCCACGCTGGGTTCAACCTCCGTCTCTCCTCAGTCCGGCACCCTATACCAGCCAGGGCCCTGGGCAGCTCCTGAGCACTTGGGGGAGGCACGTGGCTGTCGTCCGAGTCGGGTGGCCACAGGAGGGAGTGTGTGGGAGGGAAGGATGGTGCATTCTTTTCAACTGTATTTTGGGGGTTGTCTATCCGTTCTCCAGCATCACATTCTTCTCTCCCCTCACACAGCAACAGCAGTTGACGTTGCCCCATCTCACACCTATACCAGCACCTCTTCCTCCCTTGCCATTGTTTTCCCTTCTTTTTGGTTTCTACAGCTCCTCCTCCCCTGCAGCAGTCGCTTGCTCAGTGCGTGTGTGTGTGTGTACATGCACATGTGTCACATCTATGTCGTTCTCCCTGTCCCCCCTCTCAGGGCAAGAATACTAGCTGCAAATTCATTTTCCACCTGAAAACAGAAAGACGTATCTGCCAAGGTAGCATCTGTACTTTGAATTGCTCTTTTCTGTCCCTGCTGGGGAAAAGGCTATGGTCTGGACAAACGGCCTTCAGGGGCTCATACTGGCCTTCACTGAGAGCTAAAAAGGTGATTCCTCCACCTCCTCAGCCACTTAAGGTCACTCATTAAACAGACAGTTCCTTCAAGATTCCAAGACAGCATCTCATCACAAGGAGGGGAATGATTCAGCTGTGGTACCATTGCCTCCTTACACAGCTGATGACTCGAGACCTCTCAAGCAGCTTTCATGTAGAGCAATGAGAACTTGAGGTTCTTTTAGAGGCAACCACAAAGAACGCGATCTGTGGCTCACCAACAAGGATAATACAGACAGTTTCAGCTCTTCTGTCTCCGTCTTACCGGCTTGCTTTACCAGTAGCTTTCCTCTTTAGCGAGAAACAGTCAAAGCAGTATCTTCAGAGCTCTGCAGAGAAATGCTCTGTTTCCACAGCTTTCAAAGACCATGCACATACGCATCTCATTTCAGGTCTCTGAGATCTTGATTATAGTATCTGTTATGTCAAATTTGAGACTATCAGCTTAGCTTCAATAACACCACCGTTAGCAGATTCTTGCTTCTGTGTTTCCAACCACCCACAAAAAAAAAAAAAAAGTCCCCTCAAAAAAACCCAATCTATTTTCCACTCTCAGTGATCTTTGCTGGCAGCTTAGAACTCTGCTGTTTGGTATCTCAAAGGCTGAAGGGCTAGTATGTACGGAAAGACCAAGTCAGAAAAAAAGAAAAGGTGATGGTGGGTAAAAAATTAAACAGATTTCTTGCACCGGTGTTCGTGGCAGGAAAGCCTGGAAGATTTCCATGGCAGAAACTCTCTTTACGGGGAAATTCATCAAAGGACTGTGTCTGATCAAAACAGTGGTAGGAAGAGTTATAGAGCAGCAACAGGAACTAAGCAGTGTCTGAAACCAGACGGCTCCTACTCTAGAGGTCCGAAAATAACTGAAGGGTGAAAGACCTGACTAACTGAGATGGCACAACGTTTGCTTAAAACTGCTTTTGAAGTCTCACTAGCAGAGACAATTTGAGAAAAGGCTCTTTGGGGATTTCAGACCAGGGAGCTTGATGTCTGTGCTGAACAAATTAGTAGAAGCCATAATAAAGGAAAAAATCAATTGTCATGCAGTCACATCTCATTACTGGGGAAGAGTGATCATGGCTTTTAAAAAGGGATGCTGTGCCTCACAGTCCTTCTCTGAAGGAGTCAACAAGCATGTGAACAGTGGCCCACGTGGATTTCCAAAAGGCTTTCAAAAGGGCTCTCACCAACAGCACTTAAAGAAATTTAGAGAAAGGGTTCCTACCTGAATAAAAAGTGCCTAAAAGATAGGAGAGAGAATGAGGGTAGATGGTCGGTTTTCTCCGTGGAGTTCTAAGACACCAGTGCTGG
The DNA here is from genome assembly GCF_000708025.1 of Charadrius vociferus. Taxonomy (NCBI): domain Eukaryota; kingdom Metazoa; phylum Chordata; class Aves; order Charadriiformes; family Charadriidae; genus Charadrius; species Charadrius vociferus. The sequence continues at coordinate 1,161,916 of NW_009646842.1, forward strand.
GGCTTGTGCTGTTTGACTTATTCATGAGGGATGAATAATGAAATAACAAATCTGTTGCAGACATAAAATTATTCAAGCTAGAAAAGATGATGGTTGGCTGCAAAGAACTGCCGAGATTAAGACAAGTGTGAGTGACTGGCCTTAAAATAACAGCTGAAATTTCACCTAGCTAAGTGATGAGAAAAAGCAGTCTGAACTGACCATTACCCCTTGCAAATGAGATCTACGCCTACTCAGCTCTGTGCATCATCAACATTGTGTATGTTTTAACCGCCCCACCACAGGGCTCACAAAGGCTGTAGCAGAAGTGGAAAGGTTCTGAGAAGGGCAACAAGGAAAGAAAAGCTTCTTTGTGAGGAACAACTATGAAGACAATAACCCTTTAGCCTCAAAAAAATAAAAAAGGTTACCGAGGGGGAATATAGTAGATGCTTATAAAATCATCAGCGATAAGGTGAAGGTGAATAGAATGTTTTTTCCACTGTCTCTTCTAGCACTAGAACTAGAAAATGAATCTAGCAAGTGGTGATTCAAAAATGAGTACAAGAAAGTGGTTCTTCACCTGAAATGCAATTAAGCTGTGGAACTTGTTGGCACTCCTGGCACTGGATGCTGTAAATTTTACACAGACTCAAAAAGCAACCAGAAAAAGTCATGAAAGAAAAGTTCCTCCAGGACTACTGAATACAAATAAGTCACCTCTGGCTCAGGAAACCCCTGGGCTACAACATGCTGGAAGCAGGAAGAGAACTTGAGGGAGCAAAACTACATGATTGCACTGTTCTTGCCTTATCCCTTCACCATCCACGATTTGAGATAAAACAGACCACTGAAGTCACACAGTATGGTCTGTGCTTACATATTATTTTCTAGAGCTGTTTATTGAATACCTCTTGATAAAAATAGCTGATCTGTGGAGATAAGCCACCTTCACCTGACATCTGGCTGATCTGGTGTTATGGTTTGAAAAACCCACAACAATTTATTGTTGTTTAGACAATCATTCTATCACCTGATGACCTCTTCCCATCCAGGAAGGGGAATCAGGGAAAAACAAGGAAACGTGGGTTGAAATATATATAGATTTAATAGGATAAGACTAAATAATTAAGATCAATAACATTAAAGAACCAGTATTTATCCCAATACCAGTATAAAACATACAAGGATTATACTCAGCCCATTCCATCAGTAGGAAGCTGTGCACTCCCAGCAGAGGACAGCAAATGTTGGACATTGCAAGCGCTATGGCTTCAGTAGGAAGGGAATGCCTCAGGGGTTTGGTATTGTGGCAAGAAGTTCTCTGGATTGCTGCCATCAAGGGAGAGAGAGAACTTTGCAGCAAACTTTCTAATTTATATTGAATGTGACGTTCATGTTATGAAATAACTCTGTTGGACAGCTTGGGTCAAGTGCCTGGGTCTTGCTTCTCCTCATCCCTGCACCTGGCAAGCTTGAAAACACTGAGACCTTGGAATCCACATACCATAGCTGGCTATGAAGTAAATATTTTCACAAATTCAGACACTAGAGTCTTCTAAAAGTGCGGTTTCCCCAAGCATTAGAAGAGAAATTAGTCCTGTGTCGCTCAAACCAGGACATCTGGGTACATGTGTTACAGCAGGTCATGATTTCCTACAGTGTCTCAGTCTCACTCACTTTATCTCAGTCAAGATGAAGGTCTCACCAGTCTGTTCGGCCCGCAGTCATTGCAGGGTTTTGGCTCTAGCAAAAACTGGCATGCCCTCCTTGAGATTTTTTGAGGCATTTAATCATTTCACTTGAAACCAGCAACATTCTTGCACATTTGCCTTGTCTTGCTGGATTATTTTATACTTTAAAATTATGCAAGTCTTCACACAAAGTCTTCATCCACCAAGAAGGATGAAAGCCACTCAGATAGAGCTTGACAAGCCAGTAGAAGTTCCTCTAAGAAGCCTGTCTTGGTGGTGGACCTGCCCAACAACACAAAAGGGTGAGCAAATCAAATCATAGAATGTTTTAGGTTGGAAGGGACCTTGAAGATCATCGAGTTCCAGCCCCCCTGCCATGGGCAGGGACACCTCCCACTAGACCAGGTTACTCAAAGCCCCATCCAACCTGGCCTTGAACACTTCCAGGGATGGGGAATCCACAACTTCTCTGGGCAATCTGTTCCAGTGTCTCACCACCATCACAGTGGAAAATTTCTTCCTAATATCTAATCTAAATCTACTCTCTTTCAGTTTAAAACCATTACCCCTTGTCCTATCACTACACTCCCTGATAAATAGTCTCTCCCCATCTTTCCTGTAGGCCCCCTTAGGCACTGGAAGGCTGCTATAAGGTCTCCCTGGAACCTTCTCCTGCCTAGGCTGAATAACCCCAACTCTCCAACTCTCTCAACTCTCAACTCCAGCCCTCTGATCATCTTCGTGGCCCTCCTATGGACCCACTCCAACAGGCCCATGTCCTTCTTATGTAGGGGGGGCCCAGAGCTGGACACAACACTCCAGGTGGGGTCTCATGAGAGCAGAGAACAGGGGCAGAATCACCTCCCTCGACCTGTCAGCCAGGCTTCTTTTGATGAAGCCCAGGGTACAGTTGGCTTTCCGGGCTTCAAGCACATCTTGCTTGGTCATGTTGAGCTTCTCATCAACCAATACCCCCAGGTCCTTCTCCTCAGGGCTAGTCTCAATCCATTCTCCTCCCAGCCTATATTTGTGCTTGGGATTGCCCTAACCCATGTGCAGGACCTTGCGCTTGACCTTGTTGAACTTCATGAGGTTTGCACAGGCCCACCTCTCAAACCTGTCAAGGTCCCTCTGGTTGGCATCCTTTCCCTCCAGTATGCTGACCACGCCACACAGCTTGGTGTTGTCAGCAACCTTGCTGAGGGTGCCCTCAATCCCAGCATCCATGTCACCAACAAAGATGTTAAACAGCTCCAGTCTCAATACCAACCCCTGAGGAACACCATTCATCACTGGTCTCCACTGGGACATTGAGCCACTGATCACAACTCTTTGAGTGCAGCCAGCCAACCAGTTCCTTATCCTCTGAGTGGTCCATCCGTCAAATCTGTGTCTCTGCAATTTAGAGAGCAGAATGTTGTGTGGGGACCGTGTCAAATGTTTTGCACAAGTCTAGGTAGATGATGTCAGTTGCTCTTCCCTTATCCAGCAATGCTGTAACCCCATCATAGAAGGCCACTGAATTTGCCAGAGACAGTTTGCCCTTTCTGAAGCCCTGTTGGCTGTCACTGATCATCTCCTTATTTTCCACGTGCCTTAGCATAGTTTCCAGGAGGATCTGCTCCATGATCTTGCTGGGCAGAGAGGTGAGACTGACCGGCCCTGAGTCTTCCATTTTTCCCTTTTCAAAAATGGGGGTTATGTTTCCCCTTTTCCAGTCAGTGGGAACTTCACCAGAGCAATTGATATCTGTCTGCTCTCTTGTATTAGACTTCCACTTTCATCCTTTAACATATTGTTGCCAGAATTAATCTTTTCCCACCTGTGAGGTTAGCATGTGCTGCTTCTGTTTTTAATAGATACTCCCTCTAGATCTGTACATTGCCCTACAATGCCATCCAGAAGGTATGACGTGCTTGTCGTGCCTGTCAAGTTGCTGAGCAGCTTCCTGTTACAGTAATATCAACCTTATGTAAAGATTTCCTCTAGACAGAAAATTCTATTTTCCTTTTGAGGTAAATCACACTGTATGTGGGCTCTGTGAAGGATTCCCTATCCAACCCCTGCAAACAGCAATGGGGAATTCTGTCATACTTACCACCCCCTGCTCCACTGTGACAGCTTTGAGAGTGCATGCCTAGCTTTAGGATCATAGAATAATTAAGGCTGTCTCTAGCCCAAACTCCTACTCACAGCAGGATCAGATGAGGTTACCCTGGACTTATAAAGTCTGGTCTTGAAAACCTCCAAGGATGGAAACTCCGTAACTTCGCTGGGATACCTGTTGCAACACCTGACTGTTCTCACAGTGAAAACATTTTTCCCAGTCTGAATATCTATTGCTTCAATTTATGCCCATTGCCTCTTGTCCCCCTGCCTTGCCCCACTGTGAACAGATAACTCTGTCCTCTTCCAGTAACCACCTTGAAGGTATAGGGAGGCTGCTGTTATGGCTCCTGGAGCCTTCTCTTCTCCTTCTGAACAAGCCCAGTTCCCTCAGCATCTCCTCACAGGGCAAGTGCTCCAGCCCTCAGATCTTTCTGGTGGCCTTCCACTGGACTTACTAGAGTTGATCAATGTTTGGCAAGGCAGTGCTACCATTAGTATGAAGAATGGCTGTCAGTCTCACACCACTTCTGAGTAACAGGTATATTTGTCCACATGAATCCCATGGCCCTTCCTGCTTTACCATGTTCTCCCTTACCTGGCTGTGCTGCTCTGCGTTTGTGGGACATGGGCTGTTTCATGCTTTAATGGTGGTGTAAGCAGGAAAATGATCTGAGGACATCCAATCCAAAGGAACGGTATGAATGTGAGCAATGTAAGGAACTCCAACTAGCTAGGACTCAGGTTAGCGTGGACTGTTTCACTTAGGAAAAGGAGCTAGGGTGGAGTCAAGCCTAACTGTGGTATCATTCTTTTTATCTGCAATGCATGTACAAAGTCCTGGTTCTCTGATATAAAACAATATTATGCAGTTTTTATTTTAAGTTTCTTTGAGTCAACATTTTCCCCTCAAAATGCTTGCTCTCTTCTTTTTCTTTCTCTCTCTCTCTTTTTCTGGAGCTGCCTTGACTACTTTCCCTGTGTGCTCTTGTGCTATCCCTTTCTTGTATACATGTGCTCTCAGCAGTGATCAAAGCAATGTGCATATTCTGGGGTTGAGCGGTAAATGAATCTGTACAACAATTACCTTCTCTGTGCTCTTGCTTCTTCTGCCATGTAGTTACTCACTTTTCTACTGTCCATTTTTCTTAGCCTTTTGGTTTCTTTGAGTTCTTGCAGCAGAAACCATCATGGTGGGATTTTGAGCTTTCAAGAGATTTCCCCCTCTAACTTAAACTCTACTGTCTTGGTCTTCCACTCTGACCAGGAATTGTGCTGATATTCAACAACTGGCAATGACCCTCCGTCACATCAGCATCGCCATAACCACTGGAAAGAATTGATGAACTAGAGGCAGAAGCTGACTCTAAGTGACTACGTTACCATCCCGGACAGATGACCACTGACCAGCAACCCAAAGCAGTACCTGTCAAGAGAGAGATGTGCCCATCCACCTCCCAGCTGCAAATGAGGGGAATTACCTGCCGGCGGCTTCCTAGAGGGGAATGACTTCTTTCAGTGCTTTTCTTTGTGCCTCCTTAGCCCACCAGCAGGCTCAATCATCTCAGCAAGACTCTCCCCTGATTCCCGCTGGGCATGTCAGCTTCCAATGCATCTCAGACATGCAAGGATTACAGCTTCAACCACCACCTCCTCCTGCCTGGCTACATCCTGATATTCATTACAGGTCTGTTGCTGAACGTGATGGCCCTATGGATATTCATCCGCTACCTGCGCCTCAAGTCTGTGGTGATGATCTACATGTTCAACCTGGCCGTGAGCGACCTCACCTTCACACTCCCTCTGCCACTGCGACTCTACTACTATTCCAACCACCACTGGCCCTTTGGTAACACCCTGTGCCAGGTCTCTGGCTCTGTTTTCCAAATCAACATGTATGGCAGCTGCCTGTTCCTCATGTGCATCAACCTGGATCGCTATGTTGCCATTGTCCACCCACTTCGCTGGCGGCATCTGCGGCGCCCCAAGGTGGCTAAGCTCCTTTGCCTGATCGTCTGGGTTGTCATCTTCATGGGCTCCATCCCCACAGCAATAGTCCACAAGCAAAACGACTGTGAGGCACAGAACCAGACCATTCAGACCATTTACGTGTGTTTTGAAAGCTTTAGTGACGACATATGGCAGAATAACCTCTTCCCCCTAGTTGTCCTGGCTGAAATCTTGGGGTTTCTCCTGCCTCTCAGCTCTGTAACATACTGCTCGATTCGGATCTTTCAGGAGCTCTGTCAGAACAGCCAGACAAAGACCCTGCGACAGAAGAAGACTGTCCGTCTCCTCTTGGCCAATCTGGTCATCTTCATCATCTGCTTTGTGCCCTACAACACTACCCTGGCAGTTTATGGGATGATAAAGGCCCGGGTGATGAAAGTTGAGGAAGGAACACAGGCCTCCGTGCGCCAAGTGTTAATTACAACAATGTTGTTGGCCAGCATGAACTGCATGCTGGACCCCTTGATCTACTACTTTAGTACCGAGGGTTTCCGTAACACCTTTAAGAAACTGCGGCGGGGACAAGCCTGGGACTCAGACATAGGGACACTTAAGAATCAGGTTGTGGAGAGTAAGTCAACCCGAAACCATGCTGCCTCAAAAGTGAAGCAGTTCCCAGCTAAAAACTTTATCCGTCCCAATGAATCTTTGCCATCACTTCCCACTGCAGTATTTTTGAATGGCCCTATTGAGGACTCAGAAATATAACCACAGAAAGGTCATACCATTGCTGAGTCACCCATTCAATAATTACAGCAAGACTGTGGAAAACAGCTCAAGGTAACTTAGCAAACTGTTTGAGGGAGCCCAGCAGAATGTATGTGGGTGATCATGATGATACAAAGCTGAAGGATGAAAGGTTATTTTAAATAAACAGAGGTGTCTTGGTGACATGGTCCTACCTGACTCTTTTGGTACAGGAAACATAGTGGGGAACAAGAACTTGAAACAAACCTGGTGTGTCTAGGTCTGGTCAGCACAGATTCCTATAGCAAGTCCATCCTGCCCGAGCACCTCCTGGCTGCACTGGAGCATGAAGCAGTTATGGGGATAATCAGAACACACATACGGTACTCACTGCTGACAGGGTGAATTTAGTAGTAATGTCTGAGGGAAACTTTGTTGTTTTCTTAACTAGATGCTTCAATTTGAGTCTTAAGTCCAGCTTGGGGCACCTAAGTAAGTGTCTTAATTTTCCAAAAGACTTGAAGCGTTTAGCAACCCTTGCTGGGGTGAAGGAGAATAGCTGAGTGTTTAGTACTCTTGCAGAAAATAGGTTCCTAACCGTACAGTAAGTCACAGACCTTAGCAAAACAATCTTTAGGAGGTATATCAAATGTGCTTGTGCCGCTGTACACACACACATGCAGCACAATGGCTATACATTTACCTAAAGCAAAATGGCTTGGAAAACACTAGCATACTTAAAAATACACCCAGCATTCATAATGGCCCAAGAAAAAAAAGAGAGGATACCAATACTGTTGTCGTTTCTGAAGCTCACATTGACATCGGTGCTTTGCACTTTCCTGTCACTCGGGCATAGGGTGATTGCTTTCAGGTCTGAGTGATTTTCACTGTTAAAAAGAAATGATGTTGCAGAATGAGGCTGCAGTGAAAAATATTTGCTTGCACAGTTTGTACATGTTTTTTCAGCCTGCACTGTACACAAAAGCCCTATAAATCTCCCCAGAAGCAAGAGATCCAGCTGTACACAGACAGTGCCAGAAACCCCAGTTATTCACTGCTGCTGGCGACCGAGGGTTGCCTTTCCGCTTGCATTGGGAAACAGCCTCCCTGCGGCTTCCAGGAGGACTCAGGCTACCCCCAGAGTGGGTCCATTAGGGTACATTTGAATTTGGGGAGGAAATTTTAAAGGAATAGTAAGGGAAAGTGACAAGAAACGCTGTTCAGAGTAAAGTGCTGGTTCTTAGACATCTAAATTAGCAATGAATCTTATTTCAAGTCCCTACCTCATGACTGCTGTGGGAATAAATGTATTGTAATGCATCATGGTTTTGTGTTACAATACAGTTTAGGAGACACAGGGCTCAAATCCATCTTTCCAGTCTCCCTTGAAGACTTGCTTTCTACTACAGGTGACTGCAGAAGCAGGTCTACACGAAGAGCCTCTCTGCGGAGAGATGCGTGTGTCACCAACTGCCTTAAAAGACCTATGCCCTAGGTAGGCCAGCTCCGTCCCCTTTCTCAGCCTGTGCATCACCAGCAGACCAGCCTTGAAACATGTCTGCCGATGAAGGACATTTAACGTTGTCTGAGAGATGCAGTGAGAGAGGTGGAGGAGGGCCTGCGGGGCAGTAGGTATTTCTGGTTTGAAAATTCAGGACTGCCATGTGAACGTGAATCATTTGTGACATAGTATAGTGCAGCTGGAGAGGAAACAGAGCTGTGTGCATACCTGCTGCTAGGATCCGATGTTACCCTTTTGTTCTGGGCTTTACAGGGTAGTGGAGTGATATTACAGCAACCACACTGCTGTCCATTTCCACGTCTTCCTCCATCTTCCTTTTTCATGCACCCAAGCACCAACACAATGTCTTCACAGCTACATCTTCTTCCCTGCCCAGAGAAATTGATTTATTCTTTCCTTTTAACTTGGCTAGAGTATTGTCACAGATTCACAGAAAGATTTGGGTGGGAAGGGACTTCTGGAGGTCTTTACCCCAACCCATTGCTCACAGCAGGTCGCTGGGGGCAGTGAGGGCCAGATGCTCCCCAAAGGGAGGGCAGCTGAGGGCCAGGCGCGGGAACAAGGCAGGCAGAGGAAGGGGCTTCCCCACCAAGGGGAGGCACCCGCGCAAGGTGAGCAAGGCAGGTACAGCGATAATAGCTGGGTTCAGCTGAGAATCCAGATCACCAGACAAGCCTGTGGTGACGAGGCAGGTCCAAGGTCAAATTAAGAGTTGTCAGCATCAGGATCAGGTCTGGAGGCAGTAACCAGGGTGAGGCATAGTCCAGCCATTGCCAGACAAGTCCATCGCGACAAGGCAGGTCTCGGGTGAAGCCAGGAAGCCTATCAATGGGTTCAGAGCAGTACAGTGCATGGTCAGGCACAGGCGAGACTGCTCAGGCAAGAACCAAGGGCAAAAGCATCAGCAGCTCCTGGGGCAGGGGTTCAGCCCTGGCTAAGGCTCCAGCAGAGATTTCTGAAAAGTCTCCCCAGAGCCACCAGAGGGAAGGGGTAGCCCTCAGCCGCACTGTCTCTGACCTGGCCCCAAGCTCACACAGCCAAAGCCCCAGGAGCAGGGAGGATGCACGCAGGACGCTGAGCTAGTTCAGGTCGCTCAGGGCCTCATCCAGCTGTCTTCTGAAGCACCTTCAAGGATGGAGATTCCTCAGCCTCTTGGGGCACCCACACCAGTGCTGAAACATACCCTGGGGAGAGGCTTTTCCTGATGCCCAACAGGAATCTCCCTTGTTGCAAGTCATGGCTGTCGCCTCTTGTGCTTTCTCAGGCCCACTGCAAGCAGACTCTGGCTCCATCTTCCCTGGGAAAGTTTGCCAAGTATGAATGAAATGTCGGGTGGCAGACACCACTCTTTTGGAAGAGGCTGCTCCTCTGCCAAAGATACAGTATCGCACCCAAAACACAACACAGAACTTCTCAAAAAGAACATGAGAAAGCATCGTCTTTTCTTATAGTTTCATTCCTGAAAATAGCAGAACTATTTTTACCTGGAACATTTTATAAATATTCCACCTCCAGCAGAGGAAATTTTAGCTCAAATATTTTGACAAAATTATAAATAACTGAAAAGCCAATCTCTTAATGGATCTCATCAACCAGTTTAACAATAAAGGGGGCTGCTGGTCATGATACATGCAGCAAAAAAGTTCCTGACTTAGGATGTCTCAAAGCTTTCCTTGATTGTTATATATAGGCAATGATGTGCCCCATGTGGGCTGCTGGGTTTTGTCCTTTGGGTTTTAAATCTTTTTCAGCTTGCATCAGTTTTGTGTCATTTTTTGAAGATGCTAGTCAAACTTAATCGCTTTGGATTCCGGAGAGGATTTTGGTTATTCTTCATGTCTGCCGGAGAGAATCAGTGTTAGCTAGGTCTTCTGCTTCTGCGGTTTTGCCTTTATTAGCCTGATTTTTTTATTCCATCACATGGTGATAAAGAAGAGAACATGCATGTACTGTCTCTCAGTGAAATGAGTCACTCGGGCTATCATGCTTTATAGCTTCTATTTAATGACTATGTATAAAAAAGCCAAACAAGCAAATCTGAAAGTCCTAGGGTACGATGGTGTCTAACAATACCACTTGCTACCAAACGGAACCACTTTAAAACATGCGTTTAAAACAACAGGAACAAACTACGTGAAGCAATGGTATTCAAGAAAGGGAAGATAAATGGAAATATAAGCTCAGCAAAGCCTTTTCAACCTGTATAATTGACCCTCTATGTCCTACTGTGATAATTCTTGAGTTAGTATTCTTGCTAAGTATGCCAGGGGTAAAAGATGCCATTCATTGCTCCCCTGCACTTTGTGTCATGCACAGATGTGACCATTAACCAGATGTCTTCTTATCAAGTAAGACTGAACAAGTGAAAGGTCAGAGAGGTGGCAAAAGAGCACAGAAAACTTATTCTATATAGATTGGACAGGGTATCTGCAAAAATGCATAAATACATTAGGATTTCAAGTATTTTGACTTCCATAACAATGCCAGTCACCTCCGGAAACGGTTCTTTATTTGGATGATAAAGAAACATACTGTTATGACGATTAGTTGTGATCTTAAATGTATTTTACTCTTGCTAGAAATCCACTGACACTCTGGGTTCTGTAAGTAAGCTTGAAAAGATGTTTCACAAGTCCCAGAACAAGCCAGACAATCTTTGAATTGTTTTTATTACTGCTTGTGTTCCTTCTGCCACGTACTGGCTGTATGCCTCCCACCACTTGATGTATCCCTCCAACAAAACATGTATTTTGTATTACAAACGCCCTGAGCAACTTAAGCTGTGCCTGCTTTGAGCTTGAGAGGTTATTCCCCCCAGCCGCCCCCTCCCGCCCCGCTCTGCTCCCTCCCAGTCGCTAGGAGTTCAAACAGATGTCCTCCAGAGGTCCTTCCAACCTAAATAATTGTATGATTCTCTGACCTTGTGTTTTAGATGCTGATCTGGGCTCCTCTCAAGCATTTTTCAGCTTCTTCATAATCATTCCCTCTTAGAGTTGTTCTCGCTTGGATTACACTTTGCATGCCCTGTCTGCCTTCCAGCTGCAGACAGAGTCCTTGATCCTGTGCCTGAGAGCGGTTAGTCTCAGCTTCGCACTTCACGAGTTTCTTTTGAAGCCTTTCTTTCAAACTCTCGCATTCTGCAATGCTAACAGAATCTGTGGCAGAGGCCACATTGCTGCTGTACATCCTCCTGACCAAAATAATTTCAGGGTTTCCTCGCGGTTTCCCATGTTTCCATGCATGGATCATTTTTTTGTTGGGCTGACGTAGCACCTTGCACAGTGAGAGACAGGTCTCTGAGGGCTCCCAGACAAAATAAGAAGAAATAGCGTAATATCACTAAAGAACCTGCTATGTTGCTAATTTTGTTTGAGGGAAAATGGAAAATAAGGATGTGCTAAAGCCAGACATAGCTAACACTGCTTTAACCTATTTCACCCAGATGGTAACAGTGACAAGGCAGTGGTGATGGAGTCTTCCATGCCAGCTGTAAAACCTCCCTGCCCTGCGAACACCACCCCCTGAAGCGCAGTCACTCTCCACTTCAGTCCCTGAAATACAAGGGAACAAGAAAGTAGTTTTCTCCGGAAGAGCAAAGGGGTGGAGGGAAAGGATCAAACTTTGCACCACAAAGTGATGATGAAAGACCTTTTCTGACTGTGAGTGAAAAAAAAAAAAAAAAAAAAAGATAAAACCAGTACAGACATCACTGGGCTATAAAGCAACCTGACACTGCATCAGGAATGGACTGAGATGACAGGACCAAACCCTCAGCACGGTGTGACAGCTGGAACAGCCTGTCCCAGCTTCAGAGAGATACCTGCAGCGTCTCAGTCTCTTATTCTTTGCCCTCCTAGGAGCCCAGGAGTGCCTGCGTGGGTAAAGCACACCGAACAAGACGTAGCCAGGGCTAGCTGAAATGATGGGGGTGCTTTCACCAAAATGAATGTTTCGCGACAAAATATTGCGTTGTGACCAACGATACCGTTTGCTTTCTGATTTGGGGCGGTTGACCATTTTAACCTGAAACAACGAAAGAATTTCCAAACCCAAAACAACATACGTATGATTGCACCTATACGTTCCGTCGGCGACCACGCACACGAGCACAGACACACGCGCGGAGTGTTTGGTGGTAGATACAAAGGGGGAAGCGGCTCCCCTTCCCCCAGTGCCCGGCGGGCGAGCAGGCCG
>NW_009646842.1:1174586-1183392 GCF_000708025.1 Charadrius vociferus
CAGCCGCGGGGCGGGGGATGGTGGTGGTGGCGGTGGTGTCGTTCCCAGGACTGCAGCCATCAAGGCTGATTGCCCCGCGTTGTCACGCGGCAGGGCATGGCTCTTATTTCGTGTTCTGTCCTCCTCTCGAGCCCGCTTAGCCTTTGGGGAAAAGCAATTTTTTTAAAAAATAAATGGTAATAAAGGGAAGAAGCTGTAAAAGGGAATGAAGTAAAGGTGTGAATGCTACTTCCCCGGGAGTTAATTTTGTTGCGAGAAAAGCAGCAGCCCAGTACCAGATGAAGAATAGAGCAGTAACAACAATAAAAGCATTTGAAATTAATCTCGCCCACCGCACAGGTCAGTGTCTGCCATGAGGGTTTTACCTGATCAGAGCCTGGCAAATGCCGAACGTGCACATTTAGGGAGTGCTGCAATAAACGAAAACACACACCCCCCAAAAAAATGTCTCGAAGGCCTGCACTTTGGGTTCAGAAATGCCAGAATTAGTTTTCTCCTTGTGGGCTCCTTGTGCATAGGTGTCACGGTTGTCCTTGGTTACACAATGACAGATTGTTTTCTCCACGAAGTCCCTTCTTTGTTCCCCGTGTAGGAAGAACACCGCTCACAAAAAGAGAAAAAAAAAGTAGCTATTTTGCTAGTTTTCTTTTTTTTTCCCCACATGCAGTCTACAAATCCATCAGCTATTTACTGCACATATCTGAATGAACTCCATTCTGCGAACAGCGCTACTGATCTTCTCATGCTTTTCTGTAGTATTTATCATTATCTCATCCAATGGCTTCATAAATTTGAATTAACTTCTTTCACAAGGGGCCCATAATCCGATATGGTATTATTACTATTTTATAGGCAGGAAACTTAGCGGTTAAAATGTGTGTTCTGAATTACTCATTTTTCGGAGTGCTATATAGTACGTATACATTCTTTGTGACACTCCTACTGATTTCAGTCACAAATACACGACCTAAGCAATTCTACAAATCAAACTTCAAAGTCTCAAGCTGAGAGCCTTTGCAAGAAGCGGCAAAGGATTGGTGGCTTTTGGGGACGATTTGGTGTATGTGCTGATGCCCAGTAACACCTGGGGGCTCAGAAGCAGAGGCAGGGGCTGCGAAGGCAAGGGGTCCACAAACACTGCTTGGGAGGAGACGAATTTTTCGGATGCTTCTCTATCAATGTGCGACATCTAGATAATGAGCAAGGGGAATTAGACGTTCTCATTGATGAGCATGCATTTGATATAATTAGCATTACAAAAAACCCGGTGGGACGATTTGCATGATTGCAGCCTATTCAGAGGGGACAGGGAGGTTAAAAAAAAAAAAGTGTTGGGGAAACATGCTGCTGTGGCGTAGGGACAGCAATCACTGCTGTGCAGCCACTGAAAGCATTGCAGTGTGCCCAGCAGGCTGTGGAGTGGAGGGAGGTGGGGGCAGAACAACATGCTATTAGAGACCTGAATCTGGGTGCTATGAGAGACCTGAACCCGGGAGACATGCAGAAGATGCCTGCAGCTGTAGTAAGGATGCTTTATTAGCACTTGCCAAAATTATTGGAGGCAAGCAGGAAAGGATCAGCGCTGCCACAAGCTGTTTTGGTTTTGGGGTGCTTTGCGATGGCTAGCAAGGCATTGGTTCTTGACCTGGGAATCGGAGGTTGTCTTCATGACCTGGTTGCCTTGTTTGTGCATCTGGAGCGTAACCTGAACCACCAACATGCAGGCTTGGTGCTCCCAAAGGACCTGCCTCCACAGGATGGAAGTGATGTGGGGACTTAGGAAGAAACACAGTGACAGAAAAATACCAGTGAGATGTGGCAGTCAGTTGCAAAGAGGCCATGGCTATAATCAACGGGAAAATGCCATCTTAGTTCAGAGGTAATATGGATAAGAAATTTAGAAAGTAAAAGGGAAAGACAGACAAAAAGGTGACATGGGTCATACTGTCATTCTGCACTTTGTACCTCCTGATGGTGAGGGAAAGGAAAGCTACTGGGCAAGACGCCGTGACTTACCGGACAAGGAAGAATTAAATATAGGAGAAGCAATAGGAAAATTCTCTGGCTACTTAATTTAGAAATGGTATTTATTGGCTTTAGCTGTTTCAGAGCAACTGCCAGTAGCAATATATCGTCAATCTGATAAGTAGATCATTGCCACAGGCAGGGTGACATCGATGCTTCAAAGGGAAATGGTCAGGCTCATCACTTGAGCTATTTTTGAAGCCTGGGAGGGCCCTGTCATACATACAATTCTGTTTTGCTTTCTTCAAACCTGACCCTGTGCTACTCTGTTCCCTCTCTGATGTCCTTCTTCACATCATTTTCTGAATTGCAGTCAGTGAGTACTAAGAAAAACTATTCTCTTCCAAAAACCTGAGGCACTTCACACCAAAACCATAATTCAGCTGGGAGAGCAACTTCCCAGGGACACCAAAACATGGGATGAAGCTGATTGTGCCTGCCTTTTTCACCACTTCTGTTTCTGTCCTTGGGTTGCCTTCTGGAGCCCTCTATAGGGGGTAGCCTTCCCCCATTTAAAAAAATAAAGAATAATTTTTAAAAAAGTGTTTCCTACTGGCTTGGGTGTAGCACAGGGATGGTGTTAGTGCTCCTGCGAAATAACCTCCTCAGCGCTGATGGTTTGATCCAGCTGAGCTTTGTATCGCTTTTCCTGCCTGTCGGGCTGAGTGGGATGGTGGGTGGGGATCTCGGAATCTGACAGACAGCTCTTCCCCGTGCAGCGTTTCTGTTAGCAGCTGAGTGCCATGGAGGGTAGTTGTCCTGCTTTATGTTTCATATTGCCAGGGTTGCCTGTGAGACGTCAGGCACCACACTGCAACGAATCCTGAAAGGAACAGGAAAAGCTCTGAGACCTACTGGAGAAGATGCTTGTGCACCGCACCAGAGGAACATTTTGGGGCACTGACAGCACAGTGACCCTCCCAAGAACACACAGGATCTTCATAGCGCTGTCTCTGTGCTTGGATGCCAGGGAAAATGTCCAGAACGGCCTTTTGTCTCGGTTCTTTGGACTCATGCCACAGTGATGGATGCTTTTGGAATCTGAGATGGGGCTTTGCTTGTGTCTGTACCTGCAGCCACTTGGAGCTTACAGCTTCTCGATCTCTTGTAGCTTATGAGTACCAGTTGATACTTCTTGTCCCGCACCAAACCCGTATCAAATCCATCTCAAGTTCCTGCCCCAAAAAGCTTAGAGTATAATTCCCAGGGTATAATTTTGAAGAGAGAGCTGGTCAAGAAAAGTCAGCATGTCTTTCTTACATTTTGTTGCTTCCACAACTTCGCTGGGGGGAGCAAAGAAAAAAAAAAATTAAAAAGCCCGAACATCCATAAAAGTGGGCAAATTACAGAAAGAGAGATTCCACTTGGCTTATGTGCAGCTACTGCAGGGTAAACTGGAAACTTTGTTGGTGAGGTGCAATGTCCTTGTTTTGGCTGGCTGGGGGAGTTTATTCAGCTATCGAAGAAATAATTGTTTTAAAGAAGATGGTACCACAAAGACTTGAAGACCACCTTTAACACCTGACATTGTTCCTACGTGCAGCTCAGTATGGGGGGTTGTGTCTTAATGGAATCCTTGTTTCTTCTTCAAGTCTAAGTGACTGTAAATGTCAGCAAACATACCAGGTATTGTAGAGAGAGAAACATGTCTGGGAATGGCACACCTTGTAGGGCACAGTCACTCTCAGCCTGCCCCACTTTATCGTCCATGGCATCACCGTTTTTGAAGATGGTGGGTAAAGGAGAACAATCACAGCCTTCAACAGATTTTGGATGGACCCCATCCATCTCTGGCATCCCAGTCACCTGCCCTATAAGCAATTTTGGTGAAACCCCCTTCAACCTGGGCAGTAAGCCGGTGGGGGGGGGCAAGTATGGTAATCGTAAGGGGAAGTGGGCAGAGCATGTAGGAATTAGGAGGAGGTACAGCACAGACCTTGGGAGTACCTTACCCTTTTTTGCTTAAAGAGCTTTCTTCTTTTGTGTCCGGAGAAGGGCAGCAAAGCTGGTGAGTGGTCTGGAGAACAAGTCTTACGAGGAGCAGTTGAGGGAACTGGGGTGGTTCAGTCTGGAGAAAAGGAGGCTGAGGGGAGACCTTATTGCTCTCTACAACTACCTGAAAGGAGGTTGTAGAGAGTGTGGAGGTTGGTCTCTTGTCCCAAGTAACAAGCAATAGGACAAGAGGAAATGGCCTCAAGTTATGCCAGGGGAGGTTTCGATTGGGTGTTAGGAGAAATTTCTTCACAGAAAGTGTTGTCAAGCATTGGAACGGACTGCCCAGGGAAGTGGTGGAATCCCCATCCCTGGAGGTATTTAAAAGATGGGTAGACATGGTGCTGAGGGACATGGTTTAGTGGTGGCTTTGGCAGTAGTAGGCTGATGGTTGGACTTGATGATCCCTTCCAACCCAGACGATTCTATGATTCTATCTGTTCTGCTAACTCCACCACCCCCACCCCCTCAAAATGTAGGATTTGTTAACCAAAAGCTTTAAAACAGATGAGTCTTCATTCATTTGGTTCAGTCTCTCTGACATTACCAAGGAGTCTGGAAAGAGAGCGGATGAGGATATGGAGACCAGGAGGGATGCTCTTTTGCCCATAAGATGGTATCAGGATGTCATTTATCAGCTGGTGAAGGAGGCAGATCTTTTGTAGGAGTAACTCCTCTGTGTTCTTTCATGTGGAGAATGGCAGCTCAGAAGCTGTTGTAGAATCCCCTCCATCTTACTTTTTCTTCTTTTTCCTTCTTTCCTTTAGCACTTCATGGTAGCATTCCTTAGCATTCCTGAATCATGACTCAGGAACAATGAGGTGCAGGAACCTGAGGGTTTGCTTATGCCCCTAGAACAGGATAGACGCTGGTGCTTGCTTGACCCACTCCTTGCCCACACCTCAAATCTCTTTGCTTAGTTATCTGAGTGCTCTTCCTGCCCTCTGGCTCCTTAATGAGTCTGTCACAGATTGCATTTTCCTATCTCCAGGTCCAGGTCCACCCTCCCTACCACCTTTAGCTCTCCTTTTCTCCTCATTTCACTGGCTTCTTACTCCTGCTTTCTCCACAGCTCCCCAGACTAGCTTGCTTGTTCAACTTGTCCTAGTCTTCTCCCTCTTTAGGCCCTGCTTCCTCTACAGCCATGAGTCTGAACTTTTTTTTTAACACCGTGTGCTCCGATTCTCAATCTAGTCACGTTACTCAGCCAGTCAAGGTTCTTTTCTTGCTTTTCCACCCCTTCATTTTGCAATAACTCCCTCTGTCTTAACCCCCACACCAGTTCTAGTATCGTTAGGCTCCTTGCCTTCATCTATCCTCTGTGCTTTCCTGCCCCAAGGGACTTGCTGTCCTCCTTGCACTCACCTGCTTCTCCTTCACCCTGTCTGGCCCAGAGCAGTCAGCAGCGACTGAGTCCTTTCTCCGGCAGCTCAGGCAGGGCAGTGGCTGCAGATGGGTGGCTTTCCCCCGCAGCCCTGCACCGTGCACACAGGCTTAGCCCACCTTTGTGAGACAGTGGTCAGTGATGGCGGAGCTTTGAAGAACTGTACGGTGAAAGTCTAAAGTGTCCCTACAGAAACTCTGTGCAGTGGATTTGTTTGTTTGTTTGTTTGTTTGTTTGTTTGTTTTGAAAGGCTTAACATTTAGCAAAATTTTGCATGGATTCTTCTGGGCATAGGGAGTAGCGCAGCTCTGATGTGAGGACAGTGCTCCTTTGTAGGCTTCAGCTTCCTCCTCTGAAGCAGTTGGGCTGAAGTTGTTCATAGTAAAGGGCTGTTCTTTTTAACATACAATTTAATCGTCTAACCCAAGATGTTTTTCTCTGCTTTAAGTGTTCAGGCTGAAGTCATATTTAAAAAGAAAATAAAAATACAAAAAATCAGATGTAGGCAGACAGCCAGAATGGAAAAATTCAGCTCCAATAGTAAAAGTTATAAGCAACTGAACGGTTTACAGCAGTAATGCCCAGACAGTCTAATTCTAGCTCTGCTGGTAACTTTCACCTTGCGAAAATCTGCAGTTTGAACCACTCTGGGATCGGTCGCATGGCTCTCTCCAGCAACTTCAGAATAAGGCAGGAATATGGCACTTGCTTTGCCGTAGATCATGCCTCCTCAGAAGCTTTGTCTGAATTGCGAGGCAGATGGAGAAATGAGGCCTGGTGGCTGGAAACAGGTAATTCCCACACAAAGCAATATTTCTTTGGAAAGAGAGAAGGGCAAACCTGAAACCTGGAGTTTTTCATAATACGGTTGGTCTGTTAGCAGTGTCACCCATGTAAATCAATCCATTTAAAACCAGTCTCGTTACACCTCTAAAAACAGCTAATGGGGACATGTTTGAGCCTCACCTAAGATGGAACATTTTGAAGTGGCATAATTAAATTTGGGGAGTTCTTAAAGGATGAGGCACCCGTTCACTTAGTGCAATCAAACTGAGAGCCTGCAGGCTGGCATGGCTCGCTGCCCGGGACGCTAATGTCCCTCCTGTGCCCGCTTGTGTCACATGGGCACTGAGCTGCAGCTATTGCCCCAGGAGAAAATATGGCTCCTGCTCCCTGGGGCAGCAGCCTGGCCGTAGCAGGTGTGGTCTTTCTCTGTGAAAGGTGCAAGAGGGGGAAAGCTGCACGGCACAGGACCGGCTGTGGGGCCTGAGGAGGAACGGGAGGAGAGGAAGGAGGGTGTGCAGAGGAGAGGAGGAAATGGCCGCTGGCAGGGCAGATGGGTCCCAAAAAGCAGGGTGCCCCAGTGGGGTCCAAGCACGGCTGCTGAGGTCAGACCAGCTTCCTTAGCTCTGGCCTCCTCCTGCACGTGTCATGCTGTGAAGTGCTGGACTTCAGGCTGGAGCATGCACTGAGCATGCACATCTTCTGCTCTGTCGCCAGAGCCGAGAGAGGAGCAACTTCTACTGCAGTAGGTCAGTAGTGGACACCCAGGGGACTGGAACACCCAAACTGCAATGGATTTCCGCTAAGTGAGCGTGTGCCCAAACCACAGATCTATCCAATTAAAGCCAGGCTTGGAGCAGTGTAAGTTCCTCCCCTGCATTAGGATTTCTCGATGTTTTACTACACAGATGTAATGTTGATCTAAACACATCATGTGCAGATGGAATAGTACGGACCATACGTTGCAAACTAAAGCTCTGTATTAGCTCAGCGTGACATGACCTCACCTGGCCCTTCAGTTACTCTCTATGTACAAGAAACGAAAGATCTTCCTGAGATCGCAGGCTGGAGACCTACTTAGTGGGTACCCAAGTGCACAGAAACGTGAAAAACAGCAAGCGGGAAGGATTGTCAAAAGGACTCAGTGCTTCCAGGCTCTGAGTCCGGAGCTCCTTCTCCAAGACCGTGGAGTGCTGCATGCGTTTGCTCGCTTGCTTGTTTCTATCTGAGGCCAGATCATCCACGAACAAAATGCATGACAGGCAGAAGAAAACGCGCGGCACTTTGCAGGCTGCATCCTCCACTGTCTTTGCACTCCCCTGCAGACGCTTTCCCTGTTAACAGATCTGCCACAGGGGGACTCCCTGTAAAACGCAGAGTTTGCAAAGGGGGCTCCTGCATCCGCCGCCGGAAAGCCACCAGACAAAGGGACCACACCTCACCAGTACTGCCAGTGAGGGCGACTGGCGCCGGGGCTGCCACTGGGCGCACGGCCGTGGCCGTGCTCCCAGCAGACCCTTCTCCAGGTTCACCGGGATGAGGCCCGATGCACAGCCTTCCCCCTGAAGCGGCGGCGGTGGGTTTCTTGCTGGGAAAACAGAATCCTTCCCGCCTTTCCTCACAGCGGTGTCCTGCGGGGATCCGACTGAACAGATGCAGGCATCTTCGCTGCATCCCAGCCCACTTAGCGCCAAGGAAACACCTCACTGCCTTGCCACCGCCTATTGCTGTTTCCCAGCCCACTTAGATACTTTTAATCCACAAAGTCTATGATTTTGGAACCTCCATTCAGGGTGTGGGAAATTACAGGGTTTTGGGGTTCTTTTCTGCATACAAACATTTCACGTGTTTCCGTTTTTAGGGTTTACACTTTCTATTCCTCCCATAGATACTGGGACACTTTTGCTGGCTTTAAAAAGAAGTAAATGTTGCAGGTGCTGAGCCACACTTCTAAGGACAGGTAGTGAATATGTCCAGTAAAACCACTCAGCAGCTCAAAAACACTACCACGAGCCCATAATAAACATTGAATACAATAGGGGCACAAAAGCAGCGATGGGACTGAAAGCAAACCCCAAAGAAAACGGTAAAAACTGCATCCCGAAGTAAAACACGCTCACGTGAGCAGAGGGCAAGATGAGGAGTTATCTTCCACAGCAGACGCGTGATAACACAGATGCGAGTGGATAGCAAAGCTTTCTGCGAGCCGCCCGAAAGGCAGCACACGGTGGCCGCGGGCAAGGAGCGGGAGGCCTTCCGGACGGCGGCACAACACCTGGCTAACTAGGTCAGGGCTCGGCAGTGACAAAGGCCATGCCAGCGCGGCCCGGGCCCCATGGCAGCAGGGGCTCTGTCCATACTGGGTGCAGGCACGCGGCCACCTTGCCGTTGAGCGGCACCGTGCGGCGCTTCCTCCGGCTTTGTGCTTTTCTGCTGACTCCAGGGTGGCCGGGGGACAGCGGGCAGCGCCTGGGCCGGGGCGACGGAGGGCTGAGTGGGTGGGGTGGCTGGGGGGGCCCCGGGGCCCAACGCAGGTTGGGGGCCCCCCGGGTGAGGCTCTGGGAGGGTGCGGGCGGCCCCACGGTGGGCCCAGGCAGGGCCGCCCATTCACCTGGCGAGGGT
>NW_009646842.1:1184521-1188552 GCF_000708025.1 Charadrius vociferus
CGGGCGCTCCCGCCTGCAGGAGCCTGCGGGCTTGTGCTCGCTCTCGGAGCAGATTGGGATGCCTTCCTAGGTGAGGGAGGGCAAACAACAGACGGCCCTTCAAACTGGGGCTCCGGAGCATCCCAACGATTCGCAATAAGAAAGGCGCTTAAGCGTTGGTGCCAAATGGATCTTCTTTTCAGAAGAAAAACCTTGCCGCCTAAGTCCCAAGTGTCGCAAAGCTAGGAGCCGTCAACTTGAAGAAACACGGCACATGCATGGCACAAAGCAAGACCCATCCCCGAGTAGTTCGTCTCGGAGCAGGACCTGGTGCGTGGTCGTTGGTTTCTGCACTGAGGCCACAGCCCCAGAGTTACCTGTCTGGTTGTTGCTTGTTATGGGACAAGAGAAAACCCCCTCCGGACGCTGGTAGCTCGAGCAGCTTTGCAAACCTCTGGCTGGTTTCGAGCTGAAGGTGACCCTAGTTGGTATCACCACCGAGATTGGAGTCTCGTCTGTCCTTCTCCTCTCAAGCAAACCCGAGTCCATCAGCTCTGCTCAGCGGCAGTGGGGTTCACACCCAATCCAACGGGGTATACAACCTCTAGGCAAATTTGCACTGTTGCCTGTAGCGTGGTTGTTGCTGGGTGCAGTGCTGGGAACGCCTCTCCCACATCCAGCTGGAGGTAGGAGATGAAGGAGAATTCTGTCCCAGCCTGTTTTTTCAGTATTTCTGCTAACCGACCTCAAGAGGCGATGTGTCTCAGCGTTCGTGATCTTTGCCAGCGTGCACCAGCTTTAATACAGAACACAAAAATAGGTATCACGGAATTGCAATCCAGGCAGCTCAAGCCAGTAGGTTGTTACTGCAGTTCCTTTGAGACCACTTGTTTCTTCTCTGAATGGATCCAACCGTTTGTTTCATGAAGAGGGGAGCAGGGCATCTCTATCTAAGGCACTTTAGGGAAATGGGAACCTAAAAATGATAACTAATAAGCATCCTTAATTTTGGGGTATTGCTTCCAGCTTTCATAATCCGTTATATACAAAATTCTATGTTAAAAGACATAGAATGAATATACAATGTTGCAAAGTCAAATTTTTACCATTGCAAAATAACAATTTGTTTCTTACATTTTACCAAGTGCCGCCATCTTCAGAAAAAAAGGTGAAGATAAACATGGAAAATTCAAATCTGAATGTCTGATGTCTGGCAAAGTTCTGAGTAACTGAAAACAGACTTGTGATGGAAAATATCAAGTAACCTTAGCTATAGGTGTCAGTACCAAGTATGTGTGTGACGTTTTTTAAAGCAAGCAAACTAGCAAAGAGTAGAGAGATAGAGATCAGCAGTTCAGCTTTACAGGGGGCCGAGCAGCCCCCAATCTTCTCTATCTCTCCCCCCGCCTCAGTTCCCTGCTGCTAGCCCTGCCTCATGCGCCGTGCACGTCTGGCTGACACGGTGTGGCTCGGGCTGCATGGCCGCGCTGTTCACCCTGCCCCCTCCTTCTCCTGGCAAAACAGGAGACGAGGCTCATGACGAGTGCCGCCGAGCGAAGTCTGAACTGCTGCTCTCCTAACGGGAAGTAGGTGCAGAGTCATGCTGGCATTTGGGCAGTCCTCACCCAGGTGGCTGTTAAGAGAGACTGGATCCTCCATCGACACTAGCATGTTGTTCTCAAAAAAGAAGCATGCATG
Source organism: Charadrius vociferus (assembly GCF_000708025.1). Lineage (NCBI taxonomy): Eukaryota > Metazoa > Chordata > Aves > Charadriiformes > Charadriidae > Charadrius > Charadrius vociferus. The sequence continues at coordinate 1,186,199 of NW_009646842.1, forward strand.
GTCTGTTCAGTGGATCTCGATTTTATTCTGGTTGTATACTCCCAAATGCTCTCTCTGCCTTTCGTTCCAGTGGCATTTGTTTGGTGCAGGAGCAGCTTTCTGGACATAACAGGAGGGGCTCTTGTTTCTTCTCCACAAGACAAGGAGGCTATTTCTTGTGTCATTTTCTTCCATGTCTGACACCAAAGCAAAGATACTTCCATTGTGTTAAACAAATAAGCTCACGCTTCTCTGTGAAAAAACAAACAAACAAACAAAAAAATAGAATAGGGGTGGGGGCAGGATGAAGAAAGCAACAATGAAAGTGGATCATTTGGATTTCCTTAGCTTGCCGTGGAGATTTTGCAGAAATCTGGAAGTGGAGAAGAGTATATTGGGCAGAGGAAAGAGCTTTGTAGTGTTGGGGAACACTTGCAGAATTCAGGGCAATTGCTTTGGCGGGGGGTGGACACGGGATTCTCACAACATAGTTTAAAATGGGATGGGGTGGGGTGTGACGAGACACAGAGTCTGGGGCAATAACTGAATATTGAGTGAAAGTTTGGACCAGTTTCTTACTAATTGCAAAGCAAAAGTTACCTATCTGCAAGTTTTGTAGCCCTCCCCTCTCAAAATGGTCTCGGGTAAAATTCTTTGCCGTACCAATGACAAATAAAAGGCAAGACCTCTCAGAAATCCTGAGATCTTCAGGGTTACTTGGCAGAAGCTGTAAGACCTCAACTCAGAGCCATGGCAAACATCAGTATGATCGGGAGAGCCTACAGGGCTGCTGAATAGAAAACACAAGGGGTGAGTTTGTTCACATGAGCTACAAATGGTCAAAACTGGGTTAAAGGAAGAGGTGAAATGTACCTGCAGCCCTTGAGGAACAGCATCGCATTTATGGATACATCGGGTGATACTGGTTTTACACAGATACTGAAAGATATTTTTCATGTTACTAGTTGTACATAACCTGACAAAACGGATATTACAGTCAGGCTAGAGCAACCCTCAGTCAGAGGAACAGCAAAAATGGAGAAGAGTGAAACAGAAGTATGTCTATATCGCAGAATCCAAACGTAGCAATACAGTGGTAGCATCACAATGTCCAGCATCTAAACCCATTAACACCTCTCCTTTGTTCTTGGACATGGAAGGAGCTTACAAAAAATAACCTGAGAGATCATAAACTGACCTCTAAGATCACATTGTCTGCAGCACCAGCAAGTCACGCTTATAGTCTGTTATCTGCTTCCTACATACAAACGGTTCACACTAGCCTGGGAAGTCTCCCTTCTTTCCAAAATGCTCTGGAGTGTCATCATCTGTGTCATGTCCCCCCCCGCCTCCTACACTGGGAAGCACCAAAAATCACCTGGACGGAGGTTTCTAGCCTGAGTAAAAACACCCAAGGAGCACCAGGGTGAAACAATGTCCCGCTTTGCTCTTCTTGTTACATTGGAGAAAAGTGCCTCTGTTGAAAGTGAAACAGAGAAAGTGGGCCTGATAAAAGCCTGGGCAGGGGTGGCTGCCCGTGAGGTGGAGGAAGGTGGGGCAGGACACTCTCCTGGGTCCCCAGGCTGGGACCTGGACCCTGGGTGACTCGGACCATGCACGAAACTACGGAAGTAATTTAGAGGCCGTGCCAGCAGGTTGCTGTGGGGTTATAGAGCCCGCTTCACCCAGTTGTCCTGGGAAGCAGAGCTGGGCAGGGGCGCGTGGAAGGTCCTCTGCTTAGTTCGGATTTCCCTAGCAGGGGCGCAGCAGCGAAGCGAGGGGACGTTGCAGGCGTTTTCCCCAACAGAAGTGCGCTGTGGGGTTGTTCAGGGCATTGACGCCCGTCAGCAGGTAGGGAAGATTGTATTACACAGATCTTGCTGTAATTGTTTACAAGCCGAGTGCTACAAACTCAGAAGATTCAGTTAAACCGGGTAAGTAATCAAACCACGGTAAGGTAGGGCAACTTGCAGGTTTAAAGCAGCCAAACAGCTGGAAATCTCTCTCACAGTGTTATCATCAAAGGAAAACATTTAGAAGTCTCATTTTTTTAAATCCGTTTAATCTACTTGGCCTGCGCAAAGACTGAAAACACCTTAATCGTGATCGCTTATATCTCGCATGGATTTTTTTTAGGGTGAAAAATAAAGCTTCTGCTGACTGAGAAACTTCGAGTTACAAGGAAAAAGGAGGTGGAGGTGAGGTGGGGAGCCTTGGGGGCATTCATGATGAAAAACATGTTCAGGTGTCAAACAGACAAAGATTTTGGGGACAGCGGTGGCTTTTGGGGAAGCTTGGCGCTTTAGTGACCAAGGCTCTGGGGTGCACGTTGCCTAACCGGCAGCACAACGGCCCTCTCCGGATCACCACCCTGC
>NW_009646842.1:1188590-1190260 GCF_000708025.1 Charadrius vociferus
GTCGGACCGCACCGGTAGAGACAGCCCCGGTCACTGACTCCCTCTGCGGGGCCTTCGCCCACCCTATACCTCCTGCCATGCCACCGGGCCACCGAAGAAGGAGTCCAGCAGTGACTGGTTGGGGGTGGGCTGCTCAGCACAGGAGTTTGGCGTGGCTGTCTGCCTGGCTCCTCTCAGAGGGGATTACGGCTGTCAGCGCACAGAATAGGCAACAAGAGGTCCTGCGGGGGTCCGTCTGAGTTTGGCGGTGGCGTTACCCACCGTACGTTCCTGTAGCGCTGAATATTCTGTTAGGGTTGATCCGTGTGGAGGATGGGTAGAATCCATGGAATAGTGGTGTGGCTCTTACCGCTCTCCCTCTGTTGGGGCCAAGATAAATGATAGCGTCATTGTCATTTAGGTGAAGGTATACAGACAGGGATAGTGCTCGTGTGCGTACCACGGCTGGCTGGAGGGTTCGTGGGATTTCCGTACATGCACGAAGGTGAATAACGCAACAGCGTTTTGGGATGTACGGTCTGGTACTTGGCTGGCAGGACATGCGCAGGAGGGGCGGCTGGTGCTGTGGAGTGGCCACACACGTGCTCAGCGTGGTGGGACTGCACTGGAGCACGTGGCGGTGATGGGCATGCAGAGGAGATGGTGGAGCTTGGCGGTATCTCAGCAGAGAGGTGCTGGTGCAAGGAAGTGGGCGACTGGGGGCTGCACGTGCAGGTAGGGGAGAATTTGCTGATAGTCCAAGACACTCTGGCATGCTGCAGAGGAGATGGGATGGTGTTACGGAATAGCCCTGTGCCCGGCATATGCGTGGCCATATTTTTGGCGTGGTTTGGCAGACAAAGCAACGGATTGTGTTACAGGATCTGTAGCGACCTGTTGCAGTCTGTAACCATAAATCCTCCACTTGTATTCGGGATGTTTGACCGTGGTGGGATGAGACGTGCACGTGGACCACCAGGCATGGGACAGCAGTGGCATGTGTTTGAGGAGGAATGAGCGTAGTCGTTGACACCCCCCATGTGTTTTACTGGGAGAGACGGACAGGACTATGCCTCTTTGTTGAGATTAATGGTGTTACAAAGATGCTAAATGGTGGGATAGGTGGGGCATTGTAGGGTGTGCTTTGGTTTAATGGGAAATGAATAATACAGCTGCATGTGCATAATTGGGGTATATTTATACCTGTGGACTGTTGACATCTGTGTAAAGTGATGATGAGTTTCCCAGCGGAGGGCCACAGCGTGCAGCAGCATGCGGTGCTTGGTGAGAGGGAGGAATGGAGTACACAGAGATGCCATGCGCCTCTGGGGGTACCCGTAGCTCTGTGGGTACCAGCAGTCGGGAGAGGAGGAGGCCTTGTGTGGCAAGTGGGTAGGCGACGGGAGTCACTGTGGGCTCCCCATGCACAGGCTGGGGCTGGCAGTGGCTGTGCCGCAGCTTATTGCGGGGCTGGGGATGGACAGCCTCGGAGGGGCCCGGGGGCGTCGCAGGATGAGGCATGGCGGGCCCCAGCCCACTGCATGCATGAAGGCGAAAACGTGCTACCGAGGCCGCATGCCCCTCTCGGGTCGCGGGACCAGGGAAGGGGAGCAAGCGCCCCAAGATAGGGGGCCGTCGGCGGGGTCCCGGCACCTCCGGCCGGGGGAGGGACGTGCCCTTCGCGGGCCGCC
>NW_009646842.1:1191799-1193660 GCF_000708025.1 Charadrius vociferus
GGCCCGGACCCCCCCTCCTGCTCCTTGCTGCGGCTCGCTGACAGCGTCCCGGCTGGTCCGTGGTCTCCTTTGGAAGCCCGGCTGCCTTGCCTGCTTTGCCGCTGCCTCCCAGCCCAAGGTAGAAATAAGCCAGGGCACCTGGCTGCAGAGGATGGGAGAATTTTCCTATAGGACAGCTGTTTTGGCTTCCTTGCCAGGGATGAGTTGCTGACTCGGTTTAATATCTAGTGTCTTCAAAGCCTGCTTCATCACAACTCTAAGCTGATACTTGCTGCCAGTGTTTCTATTATCTGTAGCCTTCAAATCCAGTAAAGTTGCTGTCTAAGCTTTCTCACGGATCCTCTTGGTAGCACTATTGCTTGGGAAGACAGAGTTCAGGTCTGCTATAACTTCCTCTTTTTCTTTTCAATGAAGTAAGTACTGGCTTGACTGGCAAGAAGACGGCACCCTGTATAAGCCCAGACCTCCCCCAGTTCGGAGGATATGGCATCGGGCATTGGATCTCCATCACCATGCTCGGGGGGCAGCGATGATGACGAGATGGAGATCCTGCTCAACAACGCTATACCCCAGCATCCAGGTATGGAGAGCCTGCAGGGTGTGTGTGTGAAATGGGGGTAATGCTGGTCTCATAGCTGGATATGTGAAATATATGATGTGCTTGGGCATTGCTTTTTTTTTTTTCACTACAAGTCACACATATGTTTTTGATATCCAAGTCCTAGGGTTACTTCAAAGTGTGAGGCTCGAGGCTTTGTGTCAGGTGGAGCTGACTTTGTTCCAAGCCACTGCAGGTTGTTGAGGCCCATGCTTTGAGGAGGTGTAAGGGGTGGAGGCAGAGCGTCCAGTTCTGACGGGGTACCAAAATGCCTGCGAGTTTCATATTTTGTGAATGGGGAGGAGGAAGGGGGGTAGTATGTGAAAGGGCAGGGTACCTGTCTTTCTTTCATCTGGGAACTCAGACTGGTTGACTGGTCCGGAGAAAACTGCCCTGGGCTGTTGCGTGACCCACTTTCCTTCATCACCACACCCAATTACTGAGGTTTCTTATGGTTCTCGCTCCATGCTGCTTGTTCACCTTTGCTTTTCTTGTTGTCTTTGTACCTTACCTTTTCCCTTGTGTTTGCATCCTCCTCATCAATAAGAGACTTGAGTTAGAGCCCTGGGTGCTGTTCTGTTTTGGGTTTTTTTGTTACTGCTGCTGTTGTTGATGACTTGCTCTGTGGACCTACATCTGCCTTCTCTGCTTCCTTGTCAAACGCAATAATGTATATCCCGATATGCTGGTTTGTAAGATAAGTTTGAGTTTTCCTACTAACTCATGCTGTAGTCTTGTGGTGATGTATAAGAGGAATTTTGCAACTGGAAATGGAAAATGGTCCTGTGAGCTTTTTGGGTTTTTTTGATTTGGTGTTTTTTCTTAAGCTTTGACTCTGGGGTTTTCTGGCACCTCTGAAATCTTGGGCAGAAGGGGACTGTCAGTAAGCCTTGTAAGGAAAATCTTGGTGAAGAAAAACTGTTAAGACCCCTGCAAACTGGAGAGATTTAGGTAATACCTTGGAAAGGATGGGACACTAGAGGCTCTAAATCAGACCTTGGGGGAGAAGAAGTGGTGGGTTCCCTGAAAGACCTGGTGTTGCAGGAGCAAAGAGACATCCATCGGTTGGGAGTATGGCAGGGGCCAGGAGCGGGACCCCATGTTCTGAGAGCTTGACCCTCTGCTGTTTTCACCCCCTGGCTGCCGTAGCTCCTCTGACCTGTGGCTTCCTCCATCCTGCCCAGCTCCTGTGGTCAGGAGGCCATTTTCCCTTGGAGGGAGAAGGAGTGACTCTGGCTGTGTGCGGTGGGCGGGGCGGCGGGG
>NW_009646842.1:1197799-1217325 GCF_000708025.1 Charadrius vociferus
GATGGTGGTGGGGAGCTGGCATGCGTTCCTCTGGCTGGGCGGTGAGCTTGCTAGCTGTTGGCGTGGATGGAAGGGCTTGGGGGAAGGTTGTGTCAAATCCGGATCGGAATAGAGTTGCTGAGTAACAACTTTCCTATGGAGGAGGACAAGTAGTGGTTTACTGGTCCATATTTTGCATGCGGCTGTAGGATGCTCTGTACTGCTGAAGAGGCTGGGCAGCTGTGGGTTTCTTTCCTTGAGACCCATGGACTGAAATGGTATCCTAGTCAGGTTCTCAAATGTATTCACGGTTTTGTCTCCTTTAGATGTAGCCATCTGTTCTATGCTCTTTCCACTTCTAGTTGGGTTATGGCAAATTTCTAGTCCCCAAGATCTGAGTGCAACTCTGCTTGGAGAGGGAATATTGTAGAAGTAGGTGGTGGTGCAGGAGGGTGAAAACCATGTGCAGTTGAGACTTATGAGATGATTACCTAGTATCTGTTGTGAACAGTGTAAGCAGTTAGCTTTTGTGTGTGTAAGTATGTAGCAAGAAGTAGACCAGTGATCTCCGAGAAGTGGGCTATGCTGTAGTGCACGGATGGGGTTTGAATGAGACATGCTGCTTCTTTCCCTCCAGAGCCTGAAGAAGAGCCAGAAGAAGAGCTTCTGTCAGAGGCAGAGACACCCAAAATCAAGAAGAAGAAGAAGCCCAAGAAACTAAAGGAACCCAAAGTGCCCAAGCTCAGCAAGCGTCAGAAGAAGGAGGTAAGGAAAAGGATGCCTAAGGTGACACTCTAAAATACGGATATATGGGGTGAGGGTGCTTATTGTTGTTGGCCTATGGCAGCAATCCTTTGTACGAACCCTCTAGAGCTTGGGAAGAGTGCGGTGTTTAGTGCTTATCAAAGGGTATTTTCTCACAGCTGCCTGATCTTCTCTCTCCCTCCCTCCCCAGCTGGGGGACAGCTCTGGTGAGGGGAATGAGTTTGTGGAGGAAGAAGAGGAGGTTCTGCGCTCTGACAGTGAGGGTAGTGACTATACTCCTGGGAAGAAGAAAAAGAAGAAATTAGGGCCCAAAAAGGAAAAGAAAAACAAAGCCAAGCGCAAGGAAGAGGAGGAAGAAGAGGAAGAAGATGATGACTCAAAGGTGAGAAGATACCCTGCTGACTGACTGCTTGCTCCTCATTTCCATGTATCTGATTTTGGGGATCATTGTGCTCTCCATTTGTGATGGCACATGGGGTTGGGGCTGTTTAGTCTCCTCTTCCTCTGCTAGACCTACTTGACTTAACCATTTTACCACCTTGCATTTCTTCCCATTTTCTGCCTTAAACACACCTAGAACGCGTTTTGAGTCCAAAGACTTTTCCCACCTCCACTGATGTTCTACTGAGGCTGTGTCCTATGGCAGTGATAAGTGGATAGGGCGGGGGGAAATCCCCCTGTCCTGACCAATTGGGTCATCTGTAGACATGTGGAAGTTCTGCTCTTTTCTAGACCAGAACTAGAGCTTTTTCTCAGAGTTGCTGCAATTTTCTTTGCACAGGAGCCGAAGTCATCTGCTCAGCTCTTGGAAGACTGGGGCATGGAGGATATTGATCATATCTTCACAGAGGAGGATTACCGCACTCTCACCAACTACAAAGCTTTCAGCCAGTTTGTCAGGTGAACTGCAAGCCTCTACTTGGAAGGACTATGGAGCAAAAAAAGAGATGGGACAAGGACTAGGTTCCTTGTTTTTGAGACCTCAAGGCACATTAGAGATACTAGTGTCCTACCTAGAGCAAAAACTGAAGCAACAGTAAAATAATTGAGTCATGTCTTTTTTTTGTTTTCAGTGATTGAGATGATGCAAGTCCTCACTCTGTCCCCTCTCTTCCCTAGTATGCTAAATTCCATTTCACTTTCCAAGCCCCTGACCATTTGCATCCTCCACACAGAGTGAAGAATGGTAGTGGAAAGATTCATTGGCTGTTGAGATCAAAGATTAGAAAGGAATGTAGTTTGAGATGGAGGTGCTGATGGGGGTGGCAGGCGGGGAGGAATAATGATCTCGATTTCAGGGTGGTTTGGTAACTCTTCATTTCTTAACTATACACAGGCCACTTATTGCAGCCAAGAACCCTAAAATAGCAGTGTCGAAGATGATGATGGTACTGGGAGCCAAATGGAGGGAGTTTAGTACAAACAACCCCTTCAAGGGAAGTTCAGGTGCATCTGTGGCAGCTGCTGCAGCTGCAGCTGTTGCAGTAGTGGAGAGTATGGTGACAAATGTGGATGCTGTCCTACCACAGCCCCCTGTAGATGTGCCACTCAGGAAAGCCAAGACTAAGGAAGGCAAAGGTGAGATGAAGAATCTGGCAGGGTGACAGAGGGTTAGTGGTGTCAAGGCAGTAGTCCCTCTGACTTGTAGGTTCCTCTGTTCCCAGGACCCAATGCTCGGCGGAAGCCAAAGGCTAGTCCTCGTATTCCTGATATCAAGAAACCTAAAACAAAGAAGGTAGCACCTTTGAAAATCAAACTGGGAGGATTTGGTTCCAAGCGTAAAAGATCATCAGTAAGTGATGCTCCTTCCTTGACCTGAGGAGGAGGTGGTGATGACGTGCAAGAAATGCTGGGATGCGTGTCTGATTGCTGCCCCCAGCATGTGTGCCTGACTAGCATAGCTTTTTTTCTTACCTACCTCAGAGTGAAGATGATGATCTGGATGTGGAGTCAGACTTTGATGATGCCAGCATCAACAGCTACTCTGTTTCAGACGGATCTACAAGCCGTAGTAGCCGCAGTCGTAAAAAACTCAAAGCTGGGAAAAAGAAAAAGAAAGGTATTGATGCTTGCTGTCAGCTGGAGACAGAAGTGCAGCTAAGTGTGTGGAAAGATTAGAGGAATGTTTGTGCAGGATTTGGATGTTTGACAGCACACTTGTGGGAGGAGAATTCTTCATGAAGGAAGAACCCAGTAGTATTTTCAATAAGGAAAAGGTTTTCAGGAGTTTGTTCTTGCCTTGGTAAGGGAGTAGATGCAGTGCTGAGTTTTCCTGGCCTCAACTACACCTTCAATTTCTAAGGTGGAAGGAGGCACAAAGGGGCTTGGTTTACTTCTGTTCCAGCTCTTGCTCCCTGCCATGTTTGCTTACATAGATAGAGCAAGAGTTTTGGATTCTGGATCTCTATATTACTATGGAGGCTGTTGGGAGAGTACCCTCCCTTGCTGTAGGAAGCCTGTACCTGTGGCTTGTACTACTGTAACTCCTCACCACCCTCTGCAGGTGAGGAGGACTCCACAGTGGCTGTGGATGGCTATGAGACTGATCACCAGGACTACTGTGAGGTGTGCCAGCAGGGAGGAGAAATTATCCTGTGTGATACCTGCCCTCGTGCCTACCACATGGTTTGCCTGGACCCAGACATGGAGAAAGCCCCAGAGGGCAAATGGAGCTGCCCACACTGTGTGAGTACTGGATTTCTGCCATGATGTGTGAGAGATCATGAAGAGGGACGTCAAGTGACTTGGGGTTGCTGTTCTGCAGTAATAAAATAATCACAAATGTATGACTTTGGTTTTCTGATTTCCTTCTCCTATAGGAAAAAGAGGGCATTCAGTGGGAAGCAAAGGAGGATAACTCTGAAGGTGAGGAAATCCTGGAGGATGTTGTGGGGGATGCCGAGGAAGAGGATGACCACCATATGGAGTTCTGTAGAGTCTGCAAGGATGGAGGAGAGCTGCTGTGCTGTGATGCCTGTCCTTCATCCTATCACATCCATTGTCTGAATCCCCCGTTGCCAGAGATTCCCAACGGAGAGTGGCTGTGTCCTCGTTGCACTGTGAGTTTCTGCTAGCACCATTCTCCTGTTGCTACAAGAGATGATCAATCTTATCTGCTCGGATCATTGTATTTTCCCGGAAATGCTTAGTCCTCCAAAGACTGCTATGTTGTCTCACACTTTTGTCATAAAACATGAAGGCCTGTCTTTTTGTGGCTGGTTTGTGCCTTGTCGGTTGGCTGCTTTCTCTAGACAGCAGGAAGGACACAGGGTTACAGCCATTGAGGCTTGTGAGGTTTGCCCATGTGCAGAGTAGTTCAGGCAGTTTTGAGTCCAGGATGCCAAGGCTCAATTTACTTGGATCTTGTATGTATGTAGAAGCAGGAGAATGAGCACAAGTAAACAGTGCTTTAAAACAATTTTAAGCTGATGCTGAGCCAAACAATTTTTTCTGCACTGCAAGCTCTGTAATGTCAAGTCATTTTAGTAGATGGTTGGGAGAAATGTCACGCTTTTCCAGGAAGTTCTTGAAATGAAGTATTACAGATATGGTGTTAGGTGCTTTCATTAGGTGGTAAGGACTTTTAAGATGATGAACAAAAAAGCTGCTTCAGGACATATGCTTATGCTGGGCCCATAGTTCTATAGCAAAATATGTTCTGTACAAACTTTAATTGGAGTTGCAGTTGGATAGACTACTGGGCTTGTCAAGTCTAGCAATTCCTGTATTTCATGTAGAATTTCTGAATTGCTGTGGCCCTGGGGAGACAACTAAATTGAGGTACTGAATTCAGTTTGTGGTTTGTCAGTCCTAGAAAAAAAGACAAACTGGGGAAAACTCAAAGAAATGCTGGAGCTTCCAAGTCAAAAAAGCAAATTCCATCTCAATAGTAAAGCTATAACTAAGGAAGAGAACTGTGACTCTGCATGTTTCTACTCCTCAGTGCTTGTTTGTTTAGAGTACATAACACTCTGATGTAACAAGCTGTGTTTAACTTTTTAGTGCCCAGCTTTGAAAGGAAAGGTGCAGAAGATCTTGATCTGGAAATGGGGTCAGCCACCGGTTGGCCCCCCACCACCACGTCCACCTGATGCAGACCCTAATGCTCCTCCCCCTAAACCTCTGGAGGGTCGGCCTGAAAGACAGTTCTTTGTCAAATGGCAGGGCATGTCCTACTGGCACTGCTCTTGGGTGTCAGAGTTGCAGGTAAGTGGAGGATTCTAACCATGTCATAAGGGTGAATAGTTGGGGGGAGATATTTTGGATAGCTGGGGGGAGAATACCTACTAACTGCTTCTGTCCTGACTCCAGCTGGAGCTGCACTGCCAGGTCATGTTTCGTAACTACCAACGCAAAAATGATATGGATGAGCCACCCTCAGGGGACTTTGGAGGCGAAGATGACAAAAGCCGAAAGAGAAAAAATAAGGACCCCAAATATGCTGAGATGGAAGAGCGCTTCTATCGATACGGAATCAAGCCTGAGTGGATGATGATCCACAGGATCCTTAATCATAGGTAGGGGAGGTAGCAAAGACTATTTTCAACATTAAAGACTTTAAGCCCAGGCTAAGGGAGAGCGGATGAGCTGAACTGCAGTGTGACTGGGGGAAACAGTGGGAGTTCTTTTGTTGGTATGACAAATGTTGTTCCTCTGTTTCTTTTGCTTCATTAAGAGATCCTTCTCTTCTCTCCCATTTCAGTGGATTGGGTGAATACTGTCATATCACTGTGCTTAAAACTTGCTGCTTTCTTCTGCAGTGTGGATAAGAAGGGCAACGTCCACTATTTGATTAAATGGAGAGACCTACCCTATGACCAGGCATCCTGGGAAAGTGAAGATGTGGATATCCAAGATTATGACCTCTACAAGCAAGCCTACTGGAATCACAGGTAAGAGAAGTCTCTAGAGGTTGTGTTCCTCTCCCTTCCCTTGAGGAAAAAAATGGACTATGTCAGCCTCTAGCACTGGCTGGATTAATATATGGAGATAGCCAAGGAGCATCTTGTTGCTGATTCCTTATTCCTTTGGGCAGGGACCTTGTGCCTCTCCTCCAGTTCATGAAGGTTCCAGCCCTGTTCTCCTAAATCTATTTGAGTTGGGTGGTTGCCCTCTTAATCTTTGCAATAGTTTTCACTTGATCTGTTACAAAAGCCATTAAACTTGCGTGTTCTTGGGACTGTCTCTTAGGGAGCTGATGAGAGGTGAAGAGGGCAGGCCTGGTAAGAAGTTAAAGAAGGTGAAGATGCGGAAACTGGAAAGGCCCCCCGAGACTCCCACAGTAGATGTAAGTTACTGTTTATTGCTTAGGGGCCCTCTGATGTAGCTGCTTATTTTGGGGACGGAGGTATATAAAGAGGAAACTGAAGGGTAAAGAGCATATGGTTTTGGAGTTCCTTCCTGGCCCAAAGAATGAATGGGCTACAGAGCCTTCAGACAAAGGCCCACCTTCTCCATTGGGTGAGACACTGGATGGCTCTTTGTGAAAGGGTTTTATGAAAAAGGCTTTTTGGTTGATACCACTGGCAGTGTGGGCAATTTTGCCTGGTGCTAGTCTAGTCGTCATCTGTGAAGTCTCAACTGCACTAGAGAATATATGGGTGACTGGGAAAGAAGTCTTCATAACTGTCTAGCTAAGGTAAAGGGTCTTAACTCTTCCTTCTTTCCACTGTAGCCAACAGTGAAATATGACCGGCAACCAGAGTACCTTGATGTAACAGGGGGGACCTTGCATCCTTACCAACTGGAAGGACTGAACTGGCTGCGATTCTCTTGGGCCCAGGGCACAGATACAATCTTGGCTGATGAAATGGGTCTGGGAAAGACTGTGCAGACAGCTGTGTTCCTATATTCCTTATACAAAGAGGTGAGAGCTGGGAGATCACTACCCAGGGAGATTTTGTCTGTGTTAGTGGTTGCATTCATCTAATGCTCTTACTGACTCTATTCATAGGGCCATTCAAAGGGTCCCTTCTTGGTGAGTGCCCCTCTGTCCACAATCATCAACTGGGAACGAGAATTTGAAATGTGGGCCCCAGATATGTATGTAGTGACCTACGTCGGGGACAAAGACAGCCGGGCCATCATCCGTGAGAATGAGTTCACTTTTGAGGATAATGCCATACGTGGAGGCAAAAAAGCATCCAGAATGAAGGTACAGAACTCTGCTGTAATGCAAATCTGAACTGAAGGAAGAGATGCTCTAGGCTGGTTTTCAGCAGCTGAGATTCAGATATTCTGATGTCCCTGGGAACTGATTATACTTGTAGTTTCCAAGGGGAAATAACTGCAAAATGATGACTAGTGGGTGTTTAGACTCCTGCTCTAGACTGTTTAAACACTCCTACTAGTTTGAACTAATTCAGTACTGGAAAAAGTTGGCTGCGGTAATATTGGCTGTAGGCAGGTCCCTCTATCTCTTCCACTTAGTCTGTGAAGTTGTGTATCATTTCTACAGATCTAAGTCTATGTCAGAACTGCCATTGTATGCAAAAGACAAATATACAAAAAAGTATGAACTTTTTAGTCTCTCTGAGGATCTGGTTGATGCTGAGGCCATACCTAGACATCTGAGAAATTGCATTCTGTGCCCAGACAGGAAGAGCCTGATCTATGTGGCTAGGTTTTGTAGAACTTTTAGCTCCCATGTTGCTTTTACTAGGAAGACTAAAGCTTTTCCAGTGGCAGAGAGTTAGATAGGAGTCCTTTGCTCCCCTTGTACTAGCATTAAGTACTAACAGTAATTTAAAGTTCCACAATAAACTACTTAGAGCTAAGTCTTAGCTTTTTGATGAGCCACTCTTCTTCAAATGTCACTTCCCTAACATGCCTCTATTTGCTGATTATTTGTTAAACTTCTCTGTTATTTGGCAACTGTTCAGAAGTAGCAGGTACTGAGGTGGTTGAGGAGACTTACATGTGTTGAGTGATGAAGGATTAAAAGGCTATAATGGTTTGGGTAGCATTTTGAGTCTTGTGACAGGAAACCGTGGGAGTGAAAAGTTTTTGATGTGCTGTTTGACCGGGGCTCATAAGAGGAACTTGTGAAACACTGCATCTACTTTGTCCTGGGGTATTCTCCTATCCCATTACCGTGTTCATCCTTTTCCTTTGCAGAAGGAGGCTGCTGTGAAGTTCCATGTGCTTCTCACTTCCTATGAACTGATAACAATTGATATGGCCATACTAGGCTCTATTGACTGGGCCTGTCTCATTGTGGATGAAGCTCACAGATTGAAGAACAATCAGTCTAAGGTACAGAGAAGCATAAGTGATATATAGGCATGGCATATGTTGCAGGGGAATATGAGCAAAAGTGTGTTTGGAAGTTTAGATAGCTGCTCCTGAGCATGTAAGTTTGTCTACCAATTCTTAGTCATTTGTTCAATGGTAAATTTGATGTGTTATTAAAAAAAATCAACAGCTTTCATTTGGAGATTGATCATCATTGGCAAAAACTTCACTTTTATACATATCACTGGTTAAAACAGCTTTGTCTCTGGGTGAATAGGCAATTGGTGTACATTGGAAAACAGAAAAACCTGGATGTTGTTGCTCTCAAATACAAACTGGCTTCTCTGAAAGCAGATCGTATATTTGCACCACTTCTATTCTGGAAAGGTTTATCATACTGAGCATAAAACAAGCTGCACGAGCACAATTATCTTGCTTCCAGAGTATGTTTTCTCTCTGCATTCATCTAACTTTGTAGCAGAACTAATTAGATGTTATTAAATGGGAGAGGTGGGCAGAGGTGTTAAAAAATGCCTGGGTAGTTGCTGAAAGCCATATAGCTGCTTTTATGAGGCGATATGTTAACCTAAGATTGTTTGAATTCAGTAGACTTGACTGTACTTTCTTAATCCAGCCCCTCCCTAAGCCCTTGTGTCTTAATTCTGGTATTGATTTGTTTGTCTTCAGCTGGGTTCTAGTACTCAGTACACTAAAAACAATTGTTATTGGAAACCTGGTTTTATAGGTTCTTGGAGACTGTAAGACAAAATTGCCTCTTGGTTTCTTTTTCTTTTTGTTTAAATGGCTTTAGCTTTTTGGATCTTGGCATGAGGCATCTTTCTGAGACATCACAGCTGTGCTTGCAGTCGTTTCCAGATCTTTATTGTAGGCATTAAGACTGGATGCCATTCTATGCTTAGCACTGAAATTATTGGAAGTAGTAATGAATGCTTGCTATTAATATTCATTAATTGAAAGAGGATGTAAAGGCTCAAGGTTACACTATGACCAATAGTTACAATTGGTTATCCAGCAAAACCATTAAATCTGCCTTTTTCTAGAGCAGTTTCCTGTCCTGTAAGGACAGCTTCAGGTGTTTGGCTGCAATACAGGTCAGATGCTTCTTGACAGATTGTGGTTATCTACCCAAGTTTTGCAGATATAATCAGTAACTTTATCATTTTGGAATCAAATGTGGATGTGTTTTGACTATAACTATGTAGAAGGATAAATCCCTGTGGAGGCCACCAGGATGATTCTTCTGGTGTGATAACCAAACCATAAGTGGTGGTGGGTTTCTTTTTGTTTGTTTTTGGTTTGTGTGTTGGTGGTGTGTGTTCGTTTGCCATCTAGTACAAGCTACTTTCCTTAAATTTGTTTTTTGTATCACGCTAAGTGTAAAATAAAGAAATGGGCTAAGCTAATAAATAAATTACTGCTTTATTGTCAATTTGCGCTGGTGAACGTGGTACACTTATGCTTTTCAGTTCAGTACTTTAACTGCTCACTCCTCTGTCTGGAGTTACTTCATTGTTGTGAAAACCAGCACAAATTACTTTCAAGACACATTGGCAAACCCTTAGCTCTTTTTCTCCTGCTTGTTCAGAGCTCTGGAACATTGCCAGGATTGATATGAATAGGAAGAGTGACTTAGCTATTTCTAGAATTCTCAAGGCAAAGTGGTTGTAAGAATGTGGAACGCTAATTTAGCAAGAAAAAGTACATAGTATAGCAGCCTGGAAATGATTGGTGGTCTTGAAAGAGCTTGTAACTTAAAAGAGCAAAGGAAACCTACCAGCACCTGATGGCTTGTAGGATTTGCTGCAGTCATGTTTTAGCTATGCAGAACAATGATCCAATGAGATCAGTCTAGTGACCCTGACTGGAATGTGAACTACTTGGAGCTCTTGTCCAAACAGCTGATGTGATTTAAATTGAACCCTAGCTTGGTGTCAATGTTTTTTCTAGGAGAAATTACTTTTGTAGGCCTGTGACTTAATAAGCCTTTCATACATTTGCGTGTTTTGGTTTTGTTTGTTGGGGTTTTTTTCCTCACCATTTTTTCCCTGCTCTCTACTTCCCAGTTCTTCCGTGTGCTGAATGGTTACTCTCTCCAGCACAAGCTGCTGCTGACAGGAACTCCCCTGCAGAACAACCTGGAAGAACTGTTCCACCTGCTGAACCTAACGCCAGAGAGATTCCAGTACGTCTTGTAGTGCAAGTCAGCCTGCCTGTCTTGTCACTCCTGTCCCCTTCCTCTTTTTTTTTTCCCCTTCTTTTTTTTCCTTTGTGGCTTTTGCTGAGTGTCTGTTTCTCTGCAGTAACTTGGAGGGCTTCCTAGAAGAGTTTGCAGATATTGCCAAGGAAGATCAGATCAAGAAGCTGCATGACATGCTGGGCCCACACATGCTGAGGCGTCTCAAAGCTGATGTTTTCAAGAACATGCCATCTAAGACTGAACTCATTGTCAGAGTGGAGTTGAGCCCCATGCAGAAGTGAGTGTGAGGATGAAGAGGGCACCTGCTGTTGAGCTCCTGTTGCCCTATTCTAATCTTTCAAAGGGGATGCTGAAACAGCCTCACCCTCACTATAGGGCTTTGCACACAGTGGATAGGAGGAAGATTTACTGCTGCCTGTATAGCTGAGGGAGGACTAATCCCGTGCTCTGATGTAAGGCATACAGAGATGGCGAGTGCCACTGGCAGAGCCTGGGTAGCTGGCAGGTAATGCCAGGAGCTGTGCAGAATTTAGCAAGGGCAAGAATTAATCATTCCCATGAGGGGTGTCTGAATTGTTTGGTTTTTTTCTTTTCAGGAAATACTATAAATACATTTTGACAAGAAACTTTGAGGCACTGAATGCACGGGGTGGTGGTAACCAAGTCTCTTTGCTCAATGTTGTTATGGATCTGAAGAAGTGCTGTAACCACCCCTACCTCTTTCCTGTGGCTGCTATGGTATGTCCAGTCACTTACTCTGTATAAGCAAATTCCCTGCTGGCTGTTATCATGGAGCTAGTTAGCTCCCTAATGAAGCATGGAGGGGTTCCCCTTCCTCTCTTTCTGCTTCTATGTTTTTTCGTCCTGTCTTTATATAGACCGAACATGCTGGAAGGCCTGTCCTTTTCCAGTGTCTTTGTATGACAGGTAGGGAGCTATCTTGCGATTCATGTAAGATGAAGACAGTGAGAGTAGGGGCTAAGTCAGTACGAAAGAGGGCAGCATCTAGGAGTCGTATTGCAAGAGAGCAGGCACAGGGTAGCACTGATGTTTCATATGAGTAGTGCTATGTGTTGCAGTTGTGCCAAGCTAAATGATCAGATGTGAGTCAGCATCTGATGAAGACAGCTAGGGACTTAGAC
Source organism: Charadrius vociferus (assembly GCF_000708025.1). Taxonomy (NCBI): domain Eukaryota; kingdom Metazoa; phylum Chordata; class Aves; order Charadriiformes; family Charadriidae; genus Charadrius; species Charadrius vociferus. Next base: position 1,209,137 of record NW_009646842.1, read on the forward strand.
CAAGCTACATCCCTTCAAGCTGTTTTCTTCCTCCACCCAACCCCTTACTGCCTGTCTTTTCCCTTTTTCTTCTCAGGAAGCTCCCAAAATGCCAAATGGCATGTATGATGGTAGTGCTCTTATTCGAGCCTCTGGAAAGCTATTGTTGCTCCAGAAGATGTTAAAGAACCTTAAGGAAGGAGGTCACAGGGTGCTCATATTCTCTCAGGTATATGGGGAAAAACCTTAAGGCTGGGAATTCTTTTTCTGAGAAAGGAGCCTGTTGACCTAGTGTCCTCTTGTCTCTCACTCTTTTGTGGTGGTGTTTTTCTGACATGCAGATGACTAAAATGTTGGACCTTCTAGAAGACTTTTTGGAACACGAAGGGTACAAATATGAGCGGATTGATGGAGGGATCACAGGGAACATGCGTCAGGAGGCTATTGACCGCTTCAATGGTATGGAGTCTCCTACTTTGCAAAATAAAAACTGTTCCCTTGTATGTGCTTAGCGGTCAACATGGAATTGTTGTGGCCTAAGTCTTCCATTGCTCTCATGGAATCTTAAAGTAGTAGTGATTTTTGTCCTCAGGTGATACGAGTCAGATACAAATCCTTGTTTGAGTAATGTACTCTCCCTTGATTACTTTTGTTCTCTCCTTTTATCTAAGCTCCTGGTGCTCAGCAGTTCTGCTTTCTGCTTTCAACTCGAGCTGGGGGTCTTGGTATTAACTTGGCCACAGCAGATACTGTGATTATCTATGATTCAGACTGGAACCCCCACAATGATATCCAGGTGAGTCTGAATGACACCTCTCACTATGGAGTAATCCTGAGGAAAAGGGGAAATGAAATGATCAGGAGGAGTGAAGGAATGTGTGACTTCCCCTCTAGAAATACGCAAAATCAGAGCAGTGAGGATGGGTAGAGATGGGAAGCGAAATAGTGGAGGGTTCTTCTGGGGCCCAGCCTTCACTAATGTTAAGAGCCAACATGAAGGCAACTGGGAAACTTGTGGAGGCAGGCGGGGTGTATCAGCCTACTACTTGTGTAGCTCCAGACTGTTCTGAGCACATCTCTTTTCTAGGCCTTCAGTCGTGCACACAGAATTGGACAGAACAAGAAAGTGATGATATACCGCTTTGTGACAAGGGCCTCAGTGGAGGAGCGTATCACTCAGGTGGCCAAGAAGAAAATGATGCTAACTCATCTGGTAGTGAGACCAGGGTTGGGCTCCAAGACAGGCTCCATGTCCAAACAGGAACTTGATGACATTCTCAAATTTGGCACTGAAGAGCTCTTCAAGGATGAGGCTACTGAGGGGGGTGAGTGCCTGGGAGTAGAACCGAAGGAGGTGGGGAGGTCTGGCTCCTTAACTAGCAAGTGACTGTAGGCACAGTGCTGATTAGAGCTCTACAAGGAAGTCTAGGGTGGCATTCCCTTTCCTAGACCTGTGAGATCCACGCAGCAACAGTGCCTGTGCTCTTTCCTCAGGGGATAACAAAGAAGGTGAGGACAGCAGTGTTATCCATTATGATGACAAAGCAATTGAGCGTCTGTTAGATCGGAACCAGGATGAAACAGAAGATACAGAACTTCAGGGCATGAATGAGTATCTCAGCTCTTTCAAGGTGGCCCAGTATGTGGTTCGTGAAGAGGAGATGGGGGTGAGTATGAGGTGGATGTCAGCTAGTATCTTCTGCTGAACAATGTAGGATCAATTAAATCGAGCTCTGATGCTTTTAAGGGCAAGCAGGCATGTATCGGCTCAGACAGGTTGGTATTTGGAGCATAGGTCTCTAAACTTGTTACCTCTCTGTGGCAGGAGGAAGAGGAGGTTGAACGTGAGATCATTAAGCAGGAGGAGTCCGTGGATCCTGATTACTGGGAGAAACTGCTGCGTCACCATTATGAACAGCAACAGGAGGATCTGGCCAGGAATCTGGGCAAGGGCAAACGTATTCGCAAGCAAGTTAACTACAACGATGGCTCACAGGAGGATAGAGGTACAAATCCACAGGAACCTGAGGGAGAAATGGGTGTAAGTATGTGTTGCTGGGAAGTAATGGAGTAGCGTCTCAGGCTCACGTGCTGTTTTTCTTTCAGACTGGCAGGATGACCAGTCAGATAATCAGTCAGACTATTCAGTTGCTTCTGAAGAAGGAGATGAGGACTTTGATGAGAGGTCTGAAGGTAAGTTCTGGTGAAGCCAGAGTTCCTGGGTCACTTTCTTTGAGTGTGGGAACAGCTGGGGCTTGATTCGGGTGACTTATACACTTTGTGGTGCTGCTTTGCAAGGGAAGTATTCACACAACAATGTGCTATGCGTTGTCTCTCCTCCTTAGCTGCATTTCTCTCTTCAGCAGCTCGTCGGCCTAGCCGCAAAGGCTTGAGAAATGATAAGGATAAACCTCTGCCTCCCTTACTTGCCCGTGTAGGAGGGAACATTGAGGTAAGTAGCAGCAGGGTTAGATGCTTGCATCCTATCTGCTTCTGTGTGGCTCTTGCCATATCTGTCTTCTCTTCCATTCTAGGTTTTGGGTTTCAATGCCCGCCAGCGGAAGGCCTTTCTCAATGCTATCATGCGCTATGGAATGCCACCTCAGGATGCCTTCACCACTCAGTGGCTTGTTCGGGATCTCCGTGGCAAGTCAGAGAAAGAGTTCAAGTGAGTCTGCATTAGGCAGGGATGGAAGACTAGCAACATCTAGTCCCTTTAGGGAAGAATGACAATTGGGCCTTTACGCTCCTTTACTTAAGAAACTGTTTCCTTAATGTATTAGTGTATTCTTTGTGGGAGGAATAGAGTATAAGCTGGGAGAGACTTGAGGGTTTGTTCCTTGGACTCAACGCTTCAGTCACCAAAAGCAAATGCTTTCAGAGGAGTAGCGTGGCCAGGCAAGCATGTAACGAATACTTTCCCCAGGTCCTTTTCAGGCTTATGGTTGGTTCTGGCTCAAGACTCTGAGTCAGCTGTGCATTCTTTGAGTGCACTAATTCTCTCAGGAAATTCTCATTTATAGGAGCCTGGAACCCCAGAACTTGTGTTACTATGTGTTAGGAGTCTGTGTGGTTTCCCTTATGTGTTGGAAGGTGCCTGATGTTTCCAGCTAACATGGTTTATAGTCTAATTGCTTGTCTCTTAACTGCTCCAGGGCCTATGTCTCGCTGTTCATGCGCCACTTATGTGAACCTGGAGCTGATGGTGCAGAGACCTTTGCAGATGGGGTCCCACGGGAAGGTCTTTCTCGACAGCATGTCCTTACTCGCATTGGGGTTATGTCACTTATTCGCAAAAAGGTAGGTGCCTAGCAGAGCAATATAGCTTTTGCTCTCCATACAGCTTGTAGTCACTTGGGGTCCTGCGCTAGTGATTTACCTCTCCTTTCACACCTATTTTTGTTGTGTGCTGAATGATTTATCTTCTGGTTTGAGGGCGAGCTTTGTACGTTTCCTGCAATGATATGTCTTTCCCTCTTGTGCAGGTGCAGGAATTTGAGCACGTGAATGGCCGTTGGAGTATGCCAGAACTGGCAGAGATAGAGGAGAATAAGAAACTTTCACAGCCAAGCTCACCTTCTCCCAAAACGCCAACTCCCTCGACACCAGGGGATACGCAGCCAAATACACCTGCCCCTGTCCCTCCACCTGGTGAGAGCTCCCTTCTTGTACAGTCCTGTGTCCTGACCTCATCCTGGGTGTTCCCCTCACCGGAGCTGTGGTGGTGGGGTCTGGGGGTGGACACAGATCAACTTACCTCTCACGTTAGGAGGGCTGCCAAAGACATGTGCAAGCCCTTAAAGGCAAGAGAGGACACTAGTTTTCCGTGGATGAGCTGACATCAGTAAGAAAAGAAGTCCAGCATTTGTAGTGGGCTGGAAAAAGGGGGTCATCTTGAGTGATGTTGGTCCCATTTTGATGGTTCTAATCTCTGGGAGCAAAGGAGATGTGTGCTTGGTAACAGTGAGGGGAAGACCTTACTGATGGCTTCTCTTCTCTTTTGTCTGCTGTGCTGCTCTGGGGTGGGGGAATACACAGAAGAAGGAGTAAAAGTAGAAGAAGGAGCCAGTGCTAAGGAGCAAGGAGAGTCATCTGAACCAGAGAAAGAGCTCAATGCCTCTGCTGCTGAAACAGAGGTGCCTATGGAGGTGAGTGGGTTGCTTGTTTGCCTTAGGCAATTGCAAATGTCTCTACTTCTGCCCCCTTCCCTGTATCGTTCAGCTGCTGAGGTGAGCTCTTGGAACGATATTTAAAGATGATTCTCGGATACTCAGAATTGGCCTTACAGTTTTGTGCATCTTTGCTTTCCAAATTGCTGTGACTGTCTTCTCTTTCCATGCACCGCTTTACCTCAATTCTCGTTGCTTTGTGTCCTCAGCAGTGTGCCCAGCCTGTGGAGACACCAGCACAGGAAGCAAAATCCCCAGTGAACACCACCGAAGCAGATGAAAAAAAAGTAGAGGAACCGGAGGTGAAGGAAAGACCAGATGAGCCAATGGAAGTAGAAAGCAAAGGTATCTTTAGGGAGGTTGTTTAATACCTTGAACAGCAATGAACCCACCTTCCCCTCAAATACTATTTCCCTAAAGCTGTGTCTCCTTTGCTTCAGCACTTCATCCTAAAGAAACGGGTATAAACGTAGACAGTCGGTGGGGCTATTGTAGGGCTTTGAACAGGGAGCTAGGGAACAGTATCGGGTTTCACAGGCTGAAGAACAAAACCTTGGACTTGCCATATTCCCCTACATCTCATGTTCCCCTTCATTCCTGCAGCTGATGTTGAGAAAGTAGAAGACAGAGCACCTGTTGAGAATCCCCCTGAACCTCCTATAATCACTCTGGATGAGAAAGGTGAGTCATGATGATTCCATTCTCGTTCTTAACCCCCTCTCCTGCAAGGATTCCTTGTGGTCGAACTTGGCTGTGGTATCTGCCGTGTTCGTTCTTATTTCCTGTGTGTACAGATGAGAAAAAGGATGATGATAAGAGAGATGTGGTGATGCTGCAGAATGGAGAGATGCTGAAAGAGTCAGTAGATGAAAGGCACAAGAAAGCTGTAAAGCAGCGCTTCATGTTCAACATCGCAGATGGTGGCTTCACTGGTATGAGAAATCTTTGTATTCTTGAACTTGTTTGTGTGCCCCTGCTTGTGTTCATGAAATAACTTTCAACGGTTCTGGTGTCTCTTGCCTTTCCAGAACTACACTCCCTATGGCAGAATGAAGAGCGCGCTGCGACTGTCACAAAGAAGACCTATGAGATCTGGCATCGGCGTCATGACTACTGGCTCCTTGCTGGGATTATCAAGTATCCTTACCCTGACAGACCAGTTCTCTCCCCTTGTAGATAAACTGTCATGGTGAAGGTGACCATCCTGGGTCGGTCTGGAGTACACTAAGGGAGAGAGCGCTTTATCTTCTTTCACAAGAGTGAAAGTGATGGTGGGAGGAGGAGTTTCCTGCCAGCATAGTTAAGACTTAGCAGGACATAGTTCTCATTCCTTTTCCTTGGCTCCTGTTCCTCCTCTCTCTGCACCCCCTTTCCCCACCCCCACCTGAGAAGGGTGTCTGCCTGGGCTATGTACTCCCTTGTTCTCACTGCCTTTGTTTGCCTGAGCTCATCCCATCTCAGTCATGGCTATGCCCGCTGGCAGGATATTCAGAATGATCCCCGTTACGCCATCCTCAATGAACCCTTCAAGGGTGAGATGAACAGGGGTAACTTCCTGGAAATAAAGAATAAGTTCTTGGCAAGGAGATTTAAGGTAAGGATTTCTCTTCAGTGTGACAAGTGCCTTTCAGCCAGCTGAACCTCTTAAGGACAAGAGCTTGCTGTTCTGACTTTCTGCTGAGGAAGTGAAGGCTTCTGCAGTGCCTTTCATTTGGGGGGGGGGGGGAAGCAAGCAGTATCTCTGGATCATTCAGTAGCTGCATGATAGGAGCTCCCTTTACTCTAGAAATCGCATTGGAGAGCTTGGTTCAGTGCTTGTCTCTCCAAATGTTTATTGAACAACTGGTATGAAGGAGGCTTAAGATTCAGGTGGCTGCTTCTGTCACAGCTTCTGCTTGGTGTGCTGCAACCTACTCAGTGTGCCTAAGCAGAACTTGAAAACACTGCAAGGATTGGTGAAAGGGTTGTCTTCAGTCTCTTCCTCAACCTATTTGGGGAGTGACCATAGCTTAGTCCTGGGAGTGATTGAAGACCAACCCAAATAAAGGCCTTGTAGTTCCCAGTCTTGGGGCAAAACATGAATTCAGTGTAGTCTGGCTACACTGGTCAGTTCTGCACTAACAGAATTCAAATAGATTTCTCCAAATGCCCCTGATATGCATGCTCAACAGTTCATTGTTTTCTTAGACTCTTGCTATAAGTAGCATGGGATACCTCTCACTCAAGCTCAAAGAGAAAGCTCCATCCCCTTTGCTCTATAAATAAAGAATAAAATAGTAAATGACTTAGTCTTTAAAAAGAAAACTGAGGAGGACTGAGAATCCTAGCGGATTTACAGTAGTTTTCTATTAAACTAGATGTAGCCTGGCTTTCTTGTGTACCTGGCCTAGCTTAATGGAGCCCTTAATTGTTTTGGGCTCTTTAGGCTTTACTTTATATGAACAGAAGCTGTTGAAGGGAAGTTCAGCTGCAGCATCTCATGTCATGAGACAGTGGAGAACTAGATTAGGAGAGACTGGGGGTGCAACAGGCTAGTCTTCAGGCAACTGCTGGAAGATATATATTTTTATTTTTTTTTTCCCCCCTCATTACTGCTCCTTCTTGCAGCTCCTGGAGCAAGCACTGGTGATTGAGGAGCAGTTGCGGCGAGCTGCCTATCTGAACATGTCAGAAGACCCATCTCATCCATCTATGGCTCTGAACACGCGTTTCGCAGAGGTGGAATGCCTGGCTGAGAGCCACCAGCACCTATCCAAGGAGTCAATGGCCGGGAATAAACCAGCCAATGCTGTGCTGCACAAAGGTGTTAAAAAGCGGGGAGACTAGGCGTTAAGTGTCATTGTCCCCTCTACTCTCTTCCCTGTAGGGTGTCCCTTTCCCCTCTAAACACGTATCCCTTTTTCCTTCCAGTTCTGAAGCAGCTGGAGGAGCTTTTGAGTGACATGAAGGCAGATGTGACTCGTTTGCCTGCCACCATTGCCCGTATCCCACCTGTGGCAGTGCGCCTCCAGATGTCTGAGCGCAACATCCTGAGCCGGCTGGCCAACCGCAGCAGCGAGCCCCCTCCACCGCCCCCTCCTCAACAAGTACGTACCCTCTCTGGTTAGTAAGCGGGGCTACCTCGGGGTGGGGTGGGGGCTCCCTGGGGAAACCCGGTGGCCACGGACCAGCCATTGAGCCATCTTCTCTCACCCCACAGGTGGCCCAGCAGCAGTGAGTCCCTGGCCCAGTGCCGTTGACCTTTCGGCCAAGCTGAAGTGACACCCCCCTCTCCCCCGACCCCCCCACCCCTTCACACTCTACCCCTCTGCCTGACATTCCAGACTGGGTGCTGTTTCCCTCCGTGGAAGCTGCTGCGTGCAGGTCTAGGGGAGGAGAAAAGAAGCTCCTTCCTCCGCAGCCAGCCCGCCGGAGCGAGGAGTGTGCTTTAGGAGAGAGGGGGATGTATGATGGACTCTGTACATAGTGACTGGAGGCCGCAGCGCCATGTCTGTTACACGGAGAACCTGGCTGCATCGCTCGACTGCCTCCGCCTGGAACTTCAGTTTTTGTTTTTTAATTTTATTTTTTTTTGTTTGTTTACCAAGACGAGTGTGCAGGTGAGACCAAGCAAAAGCCAGGACAGAGACAAAGCTACCTCCATCAAGATCCTTTTTAATACAAAAACTGACCGGACTTGTCAACTAATAAGCAGCTTGAAAACAAAAACAAATACAAAAAAAAAATCAAAAAAACAGAGCAAAACCTTGGTAAAAACTGAAAAATAAAGTTTCCTTGTATTTTACCTTGTTGCCTCTGTTTGGCAGAAGAGGGGTGGGGGTAAGTACCTTGACTTCCCCCGGGTGTGACCGATTCCCTCGACCTGTACTCTGCTGTGATGTCATTTTCCTGTATAAAAGCAGCTTTTGGGCTGTTCTGCCCTACTCTGCGTTTTTGCTTCCCCTCCGCACGTGCCCTGAGCCCTTTCCTCGCTGCCTACCTCCTCCTGTGCCCGTTGTTTACCCGGTGCGACTCCCGCCTCGGCCGCCGCCGCCCCGACCC
>NW_009646842.1:1217970-1230508 GCF_000708025.1 Charadrius vociferus
GGGGCCGGCAGTCCCCCTGACCTGCAGCCCCCCACCCGGGGGCGCCCCATCACCCCCCGGCTCCGGCCTCTTTTTGTGTGGCACGGGAATTAAGTTATTTTAAACTATTTTTTTCATTATTTTTGGTCTTTGGTGTGCCAGGCAGTAGTGCTGCCTGAAGAACAAACCTGTAAAAGGTCTCTCTTCCACGTGTTGAAGCCAGTTCTGACTTATTCTCCCTATGCAGCAGGGTTATGGCAGGCAGGTTGGGCAGCTGAGGCTTTTAAGGTCACTGTGTTATGTCCTGTAAGAATTTTATAGCTGGCTTTTTTTCTTTAGTTATCCTAGTTAGATCTCTTTAAAGTTTCACGGGGGGAAGAGGTGAGAACATGCCCTCGTTTTTGATTGAGAAAACTGATGGGGAGAGCAAGCAGTCCATTCACTTGGACGGGCAGTTCAGGATTAGGGTCAAAGTCTCTTTTGTATATCAACTGAAAAAACAGGGCAGCTGCTTTTGACAACAATGCCTGACTTTTAACCGCCTCTTCTGCCTCTGCAGTTAAGGAACAGGTATCCCCGCAGAAGGAGAAACGTGCCATAAAGGCAGCAGGACAAACCCCTCATGGCCAATCTGGCTTCAGTGATGGCAATTCAAAATGGCTGGCTCCGGCCAAAGCCAAGAAAGTCACGTCTAAAAGAAACAACGTAGAGTTATCCAGCGACGGTGAGATAGAAGATGACAGCTGGGAGATAGAAGAGGAGGAGGATGGGAGCAGCGAGGAGATGGTGGATGATTATGGTGCCTCGTCATCAGAGGAAGAAGAGGTAGGAGCTTTTTGCCCTTAGTTATGCAAGGAATAATTGACTTTGCTGGCTGAAGGGACCCATTAGGCCTGGGGGGTTGGATGGTCAGGTGGCAGAGAGCTTTTCCCTTCTTCCCTTCACAAGAATAATTTAAAGTCTAGCAACTGATCCCAGCATAACATTCGGTGGTTTTGATTGTTGTCCTTTTTAAACACAGCAGATACATTTCATAGGTGGTGGGAAGTAATGGGGTACCTAGGGATATTGTTTTATTAATGTTTTGTTTCTGTTTAGTTGCTGCCTATTGAAAAAGCTGCCCTGAAGCAGAAGTGTGACAGGTGAGGATTTGAGAACATCACCAGTCCACAGAGTCTTTCCTGTTTAGATGAGGAGCTTGCGTTGCTTGTTCTTCCGTCCTCTCTGCTATAGAATCATAGAATGGTTTAGGTTGGGAATGACCGTGAAGATCATCTAGTTCCACCCACCCCCACCCCAACATGGGCAGGGTCACCTCCCACCAGACCACGTTGCGCAAAGCCCCATCCTGCCTGGCCTTGAACACCTCCAGGGATGGGGCATCCACAGCTTCTCTGGGCAACCTGTTCCAGTGCCTCACCACCCTTAAAGTGAAAAATATCTACCTAATATATAATCTAAATCTCCCCTCTCCCACTTTGATGCTATTCCCCCCCATCTTATCACTACATGCCCTTGTAAAAAGGTCTTCCCCAGCTTTCCTGTAGGCCCCCTTTAGGTACTGGAAGGCCACATTAAGGTCTCCCCGGAGCCTTCTCTTCTCCAGGCTGAACAACCCCAACTGTTTCAGCCTGTCCTCACAGCAGAGGTGCTTCAGCCCTCTGATCATCTTTGTGGCCCTCCTCTGGATCTGCTCCAAGAAAAGTACCTGCCATCTAAGAAAAGGTAGTTATGAAATGCCTGTGTGATACTACTCCTGTGTAAAACACCTGCCCTGTTCTTTGTCCTTAGGGGAGGCCTCAGTGAAGATGACAGTGAAGAGGAGGAGGAAGAGGAGGTGGCAGAGGAGGCAGTAGAGGAAGCAAGCGGGCAGAAAATGGGACAGAAGGAGGAAGAGAGCCCGGATCTACAGCTCAACCTGGACATAGATGAAGAATTTAAACTACCAACTAATGAACAGATTGAGAGAGAGGATATCCTTTTTATCTGTGATATCTATAAGCTATATGAATGCAGCAGCATAGGGCCTGGATACAACCGAAGAGCTCCATGTGGACTTTATCACAAGTGCTGCTTAGCAAGAGTGTTTTGTGCGTGACAAGGTATTTTTAGATGAGCTGCCCTAATAGACTGTATACAACGCTGCACTTCTGTACAGTGCAGTCAGGAAATCTGTTACACTCTGTAGGGAGCTTGGAGCCTGCCCCAATTTCCTTTCTAGCTATAAATGCATGTGGATATCTTATCACCTCATTCATTTCTGTGTACCCTGACTCTCCTGGCAGGTGTTTGTCTAACCCATTCCTAGAGCCTCTGATGACAGCAATTCTGGCATCCAAAGTGCTTGCTCTTGGGCTTTGGTGATTTTAATTTCCTGCCCCCCAGTACAATTTAATCCTGCCTCTTCTTGTTCTCGTCTGTATCCCTTCATCGCCTTTGGGGAAATTCTAGGTTCCTTTTTGCTACAGGTAATGTTTTCAGTGTTAAAAGACTTTTTTTGTTGTCTTCTTTTTCCTATTTTTTTTCTGTTTATCTAAAATAACTAAACAAATTCTTTTAAAATACCTTGTAGTTCCTGACCTTTTTCATCTGGTTCCATCCTTTGAATCCCCACTCTGCTGAGCTCTGATAAAGGTGTATTCCAACAAGGCCTTTCTGGTATGGGTGCTGTCGTGATGCAGGAGTCCTGCGTGACCAGTTGTGTTTATAAAGAACCTATGTGCGTGTTTCTTCGCTGTTTGTGATTCCTTAATGGTCTTTCTACCTGCTGAGCCACCTGACCTGCACATCATTCATCAGCGCATCAAGGGCAACATGGAGGTGCTGCAGGACTTTGGGGTGAAGCGGGAGGAAGGACGCACGCGACAGGAGTACCTCGCGTTGTTGCGCCGGGACATGGCTGCCTACTATTCTTACAGTGACTTCTTGCTCAGGAAGCTCATGGACATCTTCCCACTCCCTGAGGTAAGATCCTGCCCTGCCCATATCTTTGCTGACTGATGGGGATTTGGCTGCCTCCCTAGGTCTTTGTTTTAATCTCTGTATTCTCTGTCCCTTCTTTTATCCAGCTGATAAACTTCCTGGAAGCCAACGAGGTTCCCCGCCCTGTGACCATTCGCACCAATACACTCAAAACACGGAGACGGGACCTGGCGCAGGTGAGCAGGAACCTGTGGTTGTTTTCTGCGCTGCCTTTCACGCGGGGCAGTGTCTCAGTCCCATCTCCTTGTCTTGCAGGCTCTAATCAACCGTGGCGTGAATCTCGACCCCTTGGGGAAGTGGTCGAAAACGGGACTTGTTATTTATGACTCCTCTGTGCCCATTGGTGAGATCACCCTTCCTGTCACCGGGCTGAGCTGACCCACTCTTAGTTGCCTTTCTTTTGCATGTCATCTTCTTTTCTCCTGCCTTCCCTGCCCAGGTGCCACCCCCGAGTATCTGGCTGGGCACTACATGCTGCAAGGAGCCTCCAGTCTCCTCCCTGTCATGGCTCTGGCTCCACAGGAGAACGAACGCATCTTGGATATGTGCTGTGCCCCAGGAGGCAAGACCAGCTACATAGGTACCACCCTGGAGCCTTGGGTGGGAGGCTTGGGAGGGATGCTCTGTGAAGTGATGAGTTTCCACTGGTCTATACAGAAAGGGAGAACAGAAGGGGACTGAACTTGGGGAAAGGAAGGAGGTGGCTGTCCCTACAGGCAAAAGCGCAGGGGGTTTTCAGCCCCTTGCTGATGTGTTTTGTCCTCCGGCAGCTCAGCTTATGAAGAATACAGGTATGATCTTGGCCAATGACAGCAATGCCGAGCGGCTACGTAGCGTTGTAGGGAACTTGCATCGGCTGGGAGTCACCAATGCTGTAGTGAGTAACTGCGATGGACGCCAGTTCCCCAAGGTATGTTCCTGCCTGCTTTGGGGTGTCCTTGCGATGCTTACCTAGAGCTGCTGTGCTGTCCCTTTAGCAAAGCTGTGTTCTCTAAAGCCTTTTGTCACAGGAGGATGGGCAAAGCTGCTGGGGAGGTGTGTCTGTTATTTGATATGGACACAGGAAGGTGGGCAGGGAGGAATGAGGGGTCTTTCCTGCCTTCCCAGTCTTCTGGTTCCCCTTCTAGTCTTGGTCTTGTTATGAGTCCCCACCTGTGAGCGTAATTCCAAATGTACATCTGCCCATAGGTGCTTGGAGGATTTGACCGTGTCTTGCTTGATGCTCCTTGTAGTGGAACAGGCGTCATTTCCAAGGATCCTGCTGTCAAAACCAACAAGGTGAGTGACCACTGTGGACAGAAGATGGGGACTCAAGTTATGAGTCATGTGAGAAAGGACTTTGGGGCAGCTTTGTTCTTGAGAGACACCTGCAATAGGGATACTGATTTTTCCTGCATTTTCCTATTCTGCGTGTTGTACCAGAGCTAGGTTTTTTGAGGTTAGTTCTGCAGAAGACTCCAGAATCTTCTATACCCTATGTGCTTTGCTCTCCTGTCATCCCTTCATGCACAATAGTGGCCTGGAGCACTTCCCTGTTCCTCTGATATCCTAACCTATTTTTCTCTTTCAGGATGAGAAAGACATCCTGCGCTGTGCTCACCTGCAGAAGGAGCTGCTTCTTAGCGCTATAGATTCAGTCAATGCTGCCTCAGAGACAGGGGGCTACATTGTCTACTGCACTTGCTCCATCACGGTAAGTCCATTCCACGCTTTGCTGTGGTCATCTCCTACTCAGGGGACTGCTGAGCTTTGGATCCTAATGCTTAGTCTCTGGCAGGTGGAGGAGAATGAGTGGGTTGTGGATTATGCCCTGAAGAAACGCAACGTTCGTTTGGTGGCCACAGGCCTGGACTTTGGCAAGGAAGGCTTCACCAGGTGCGTGCCAGGTCACAGGCTGCACAGGTGACTGTTCCTTGGCGGCCAGGTTTGAGCAGGGGCGTTCTATCACTTCTCACCCCACTTCTCCCTCCAGGTTCAAGGACCGTCGCTTCCACCCCTCCCTCAAGTCTACACGGCGTTTCTATCCCCACACGCACAATATGGATGGGTTCTTCATTGCAAAGTTCAAGAAATTCTCTAATGCCATCCCCCAGGCCCAGAAAGGTAGCCTAGTACTGGAGCTCTGCTGAGCTGCCTGGTGCTGCTCTCACAGGCTGCTTCTCCTGCAGAAGCCAGGCAGGTTCTTACAGCACCTTTCCCTCTTGTTTCAGATGAAGAACCTGCTGTGGAAGCAACAACTCCGTCCGCTGTCCCTGGTACCACCATGGAGCCTCAGCCAAAAAAGAAGAAACTTGAGGGGTCGAAAGCTGACAAAGAGCAGAAGCCGCCACAGCCCGCTTTGAAGAAGAGCCGTTCATTGCAGGCACAGAGGAGATCCTTGAAGGCTGGCCGGCCTTCTCCCAAAATGATGCGTTCTCAAGTCCCTACGAGGAAGAAGCATAGAGTGAAAATGAACGGACAGTGAGAGGAACTGCTTTTCCAGGTGTTTGTCCCCTCCTTGGAGGAGCAAAGGCTGGGGGCTGCTGCAGCCGTGCATGTACCACCTTGTCTTTCCTGCTCTGTGCAGATAATCTCTGCAGCACTGAGCACCTGGGACAGCTATAGCCCCGTTCGCTCCTTTCCCTCTGCATCAAGGACTGATGCACTGACCCATTAAAAGTTTTATACTCTTACTCAAGTCTTGTCCTTTTCCCTTGAACACGGAATACAGAATTCTGCAGTGTCCCCTTACGCCTCTGCAACAGAAAGTCCCCTTCCACGCCTGTCTGCTGCTGTGGCATTTCTGGCGTCTGTTCTTACTCTCTGCAGTATGGATATTTGCGAAGAAGCAGTGGGAGCTGAAATCCTAGCTGCCTGGCTGACGGTTGTATTGTGTGGTGCCTGTCAGCAGAGTGCTTCGTCAGGGCAGGGCTGGAGCTCCGAGGCCAGTGGCCCTGCGCTGGTCCCTAGTTCCCTGTTGTCACTGTGTGATTGTCCCTGTTTCACCCTTGTTCTTGGCCTCCCAGGCTGCAGCAGGGATTGGTGCTGGTCCTGGAGCTGTGCAGTCAACGTTCTTTCTTTTTGCCTTTTTGTTCACCTAGATGTGGCTGCTTCCCTCGAGACATAAGCAGTGGTCTGGGCTGTTTCTATTTAAACATCAGCCCAGATCCCTTTCCCTTGTCAGTGCGAGTTGATATTCTTTTTGGTTCTGCTTTCCAGTGAATAAATCTTTTTCTAGAAACAATTCATTGTTAAGCTTTCTACCATATGTGCTCTCCAGCTTCTGTTGACCACAGTGTGCGTGGAGTTGGGTGTGTAACAGACCTGAGGCTTAACTTGTTTCTGTAATTGTCCTGCTAGCTCAGTGCACACAAGGCTTTGCCTTGATTTGTTTTTCTTACCAAGTTTTGGCTTCATGGGAGAGCTTGATGTACTATTCTGGTGCTTGGTGTTAAGGACAGCTGAATGTAGTGGACTGTAGGATCCAGGGAATCCTTTCTGTCCTGCTCTGCTAACGTGGGAGGCTGTTGCTGAACCTGGTAACATGGGAAAGCAAGTGGTGAGGCCGAGTGTGAACCCAAGAAACTCGCAACTAGGTGCAGACTGATCAGCAGAAACCAGAGAAAAGAGCTGCGGTGGGTGCCCAGGAAAACTCGAACAGCACTCATGAACAGCAGAAAAGGCCTGATCTGTTCTTGCTCGGTGGCCCATCAAACCTCGAGCGTACTACTGGATTGTGTGCATGCGCTTCCACGGATCTCTGGTAGCTGGTCCTCATGCTTGTGGTCTGTCTGGTATGTGGCTCTCGGTCCCCTTATCCTACTTCGGGGCTAGTCCTGCCTGCAGTTTGCTAGCAGATCACAAATGCGCATGCATGCAGAGGAAACGGCTAGGATTAGTTTAAGACGAGGCCAGGACAGATGGTGGTAATCAGCTGCAGGGCTCAGCTGGACAAGCACACTGAGCAGCAGCCAGTTTCTGTGTGACTGGCCTCTTTTATTTATTCCTCCTCTGCGTTTTCCCATGCTCGTTTCTCCCTGATCTAGCTTGATGTCTCCCTTTTCCCAGCTTCAATCCTTCCCGTAAACATCCCATAGTAAGTTCTGCTCTCGTAATCTTCCTTAAAACATTGCATGATAACCTTGACACAGTCCCACAATTCTTCTCAAACATCCCATAATTTGATCTTTCCCATAAAGACCACCATAATTTTGCTTTCTTATCAGTTGTGAAGTTTCTGGCTGAAGCTCTTCAAGGCTGCACTCAAGTGATTCCTGTAATCATTCAATCTGTCAGTGTTTCAGGAGTCCTGGTCTCCGTTAACAGCTTCCGTTATCTTCTGCTTTTTAGGGCTTACGTATTTTTGTGTTTAATTTAGTATAACTCCGTTTTGGAGGGGGGTGACTTGGTCTTTTTTCTGTTGAATAGCCATTAAAAAAACATCCCTATACTTGAAAATTGCTTTTCCCCCCCACGCTTTCCAGTGAATTAGGGCAGGGAGGAGCCTCTGAATGCATCCGTCTGACTCCAGGCTTGTGTGGTAAGACCTCTGGATTGCCTGACACACAGGACCCGAGAGAAGTTTTCCGGGGTCTTTCAGAAAAATTAAATAAATGCTAGGTGCTATTAGGAAAGGAATTATTAGACAGCAAAATGAAGAATATTATTATCTCCCTGCATAAAGTTAACAGTGCATGCGCTTCAATACTGTGTTTCTAGTGTCCTCCATCTGAATAAGGATTGTAAAACTGGGAAGCGTTCAGGGAGGGCAAATACATCCAAAGTTACGGAATGGTTTCTGTGAGAGGAACAGCTAGAGTGTAGGCCTCTTTAAGCTTGGAAAAGAGACCATGGGGAGAAGTGATATAATGGTGTGTAAAATTGTTAGTGGCATGGAGAAGATGGACGGGGAACAACTGCTTGCTCTTTTCCAATAAACAGAAAAAACCCAAACCCAAACCCGCTGTAGCTGGGGAGAGACAGAGGAAACTTTCAGCTCTCTTTGGTGGTTCACTCTTTATTTCAGCCATTGCAGTTACCACCTCTCAGAGAGATAATGTTGAATGTGACATTGAAAATGCTGCCATCGAGCTTCGGAGGCAGTACTGGGGATGTAGCAGCCGGGGATGAAGGTTGGTGGCTTCCCTCTGCCTTCTGGTACGAAGCTGCTGGTCACACTAGACTTAATGTTTGCAGCTGCTGCTGCCTTACTCTGTGAGTCTGTTTGTTACCTGAAAGCTGAGATTTTTGAAAAATCAGACTACTGGATCATCTTTCAGTACCTTCCTTTAATTTATTTGTGTATCTGAAAGCTGCTGATAACGTGGCTTGCGAGAGCTGAGGCAGAGCAAAGCAAGAACTAAGGCAAAGCAAGGGTTGAGAGCAGATCTGAGGAGTAAAAATGCCGCCATAAATTAAAAGGTGGTTGAGAGAAGTCAGCATAATGTGTTGTGGTATCTGTTCCACTGTGCTGTGCATAAATGTTACTGGGGAGGCATTTAATGACTTGGAGGGAAAAAAAAAAAAATTAAAGGGGTAAGCGCAGTTCTGTAACAGTCAGCTGTGAAGGCCAGAAGCATGCAAAGCAAACCTGCGATGTCATACGCTGTAATGTCTGCTCCATGCTAGGTAGGCAGCTGGCGGTTGTGTCGTCTCACGTCAGGCTGTGTCCAGAGGAAGGGACTGGAATCCTGCGCTGCACGTTTTGGGGACCTGGGTGTAAAACTTGGATCCTCCAGCATGTGCTCTGCTGCATATAGCCCCACAGATACATAATACTTCTGTAGGGACTGAATCCACAAATGACCAAGCTCACATCAGCAGGTTTTGCTCCCCTAAGCTGTCCATCCCTGCTAGGGAGGATGTGGGGAGCCCCCAAAGAGGACGTCTGCAAGTCCTGCCCACCTGGTGTTATTCCCCAAATCCATGGGGAATTGCTGAGAAGAGTAAGGTCAGTTAGGTCTCTGGCGCTTGGCTGTAGTACCTAGAACTGCCTTCACACGCAACACCTGGCTACAAAACTCCCTCCCAGACTGGTGTTTGGGGTGTTTTTTAAAAGAAAAACCATTCTTGCCTTTGCTGTTAGAAAGGGACGTTTCTCTCTGTTGGTTAGTGTGGTGATCACCCAGCTTCTGGTGGCAGCTGCTCCTCTGTGCCCATTTCTCCCCATTCACACCCAAATCCAGGCAGCTCACTCTGCGCTGCCAGCTTGGCTAGGCAGCAGGGCGCCCAAAAGTTGTGTGTTCATTGCAGCACCTGCCTCTGGCTGTGGATAGAAGCAATTTTAGGGGTTGGGTTTAGTGAAGCATCCTGGAAGTTGGAAGGCTTGGGGAGTTTACACTGAAAGGTTCCAGCAGGGTAGTGCAAGGGAGAAGGTAGCACTGGAGTAATCAGAGGGAAGGAGAGCAGGGAGGGGGGGTATACACACACTAATGTGACCTATACCTTAAAAAAAAAAAAAAGAGCCTTGAGGACAGCTGGGGAGCTTATTTGAACAGGTTTCAACTATGAAGCACCTTTGGCAGGAGGATGCTTTACCTAGCAAGAGGTCCTGTGATCTGGGAGAGCGGGAACATCTCAAACGGGCAATGGCTGTTAAAGCAAGGCAAATTCCAACGACAGGCAAGGCAAGGCACACGATTTTAATAAGTGGTCGGCCACCTGGGGAATCTACTTTGATTTGCCTATGAAGGGTAACGGTAGAGGCTCAATCTCTTTTTACCCTACTGTCGGCAACTGGAGACACAATCCCACATGAGTACCTGACTCGAGCTACAGACATTTGCTCTGTGTGTTTAGCATGGGGTCAGAAAATTCGGTGCTTCTTTCTCAGCCTTAAAAATCTGTAGAAGTAAAATAAATATCAGCATGCTTGTGGATAAGCGTCTATTTTTACATTGGCTGCAGGTACAATTTTAAGAACATGTTTACAATTGACAGTGAGGAGTAGGGAGCTGCTGAGCCTGAGCTGATAAACTCAGGGCAGGAGCGGTCGGAGGGTCTGGAGAAGTGCCAGGGGTTTTGCTGAACCACGAAGAGAAGGTGAGGAGGAGGAGGAGGAGGAAGAGGAGCTGGAATGCTGGGGTGAGGGTGAAGCCAAAGGCCTAGTGGAGGAGCACTGTGGTCCCCTGGGTAGCAGGATTGTCTCTGGGCTCCCTCAGGAGTAACTAGAAGATGTTGGCCCTTTGCCCCCGCCATCTTCTGGGTCAGGAGGGATCCTTTACCCCAGCAAGGATATGGAGCAAGGGAAGCAAGGAGAAAAAAAAGAAAAAAAAAGGAGGCTCCACACTGCCCTGCCTTCTCCAGGAGACAGCAGGGGTGTTGGTGGGAAGAGGCACAGGAGGTCTGTATAGCACAGGCCCCTGCTGAGAGCAGGACTGTCCCAGCACTAGGTCACATCGCTGTGGCATTGTGTAGCCGAGCCCTGAGAACCACCAAGGATGGAGATCCCACCACCTGCCCCAGTGCTGCGCTGTCCTCCCAGTGAAAAAGCCTTTCCTGACGGATGGCAATGCCTTCCTCAGGTGGCGTTTCATTAATCAGCTCCACTTGCCAGGTCTCCCCCAGCAGGTCAGAAGCAGGCCAAGCAGAGCTTAGGAAAACACCCGCTCTTGCCCATGTTCCCCGCTGGCTGCACTCAGTGGTGGACCACCCCACTGCCTGACCCCGCTCACCTGGGTGTGGGGGGGTCAGGAGAGGCTTGCGAACAGGCTGGCAGGTACAGGGAGGGGGGGGTACAATCAGGGGTATGGGAAGGGGGCAGGATGTTGGCAGAAAACACGGGGTGCCGTGCGTGCAGGCAGACTGCAGCAGCGTTTGTGGGGATGTGCGTGAAGGGATGTGGCAGCAGGTTCAGCTGAGATCTCAGAGTCAGCGATGGATCCCAGGGCACGTGCTGGGAGGGCTCCAAGCAGGAGCTGCTGCCACTGCTTCACAACAAGCTTCTTGACAGGGATCCCTCTTTTCCGTCTGTTGTTCCCTTTTCCCTGCCTGCTTATTTGGTAGTATTGCTGCGGGGTGTAGTAGTATTGCTCCCTACCAGCTGCTCCTGCTGTTGCAGGCAAGGGTTTTTGGAAGACAGGGATCTCCTGCGCATCTGAGGAAAGTCTTCCTGCCTTCCTCTCCCTTGACAAAAGCACCACTTGTCATGGCTCAGCCTCTCTGGTCAGAGGCAGAGCAAGGGAACAGCTGCTTAAGAAGAGGGAAAACATTAAAAAGGAGGTGACAGAAGGAGAAGGAAAACTCACTTAATTTCTCACCCTAAGGCCGTATGGGAGGGACTGAAATCCAGCTATGACTTCTAGCAGTTTTGGGTGTGCTAGGGAGGATGCAGCCATCTGATGGGAGAGGAGGTGTTATAAATGCAAATTGGGGGCTGCTGTGGGGAGCCCAGAGTCGCAGGCAGGACAGCGGAGGCAGGCACGTCACAAGAAAAAAACTGATGCTGGACGCAGCAGGGCAACAGAGGGGAGCAAATTTGATTAGGTCTGCTCCCAGGCAAGGGAGGCAGAAGAGTAAGAGGGGTGGAGGAGCCCTGTAGGTCTGGAGGAGAAGCAGCAGGGAAAATGCAATAGGCAGACTCTCAGTCAAGACTAGCGAAGCTGGCCATCCTTAGCAAGTCCGGGAACTTTCTGGAAGCGTGTACTGAGCCATACCCCAGATCCCAAGGGAAGGGCTGCAGCACACCACCCAACTGGAGCCTGCCCACCTCCCGCCCCAGACGAGTTCAATGCAGTGCAGTGCTGTGCTGGGCGTCTCCTTTAATTCAAACCCGTTGCATGCTCATCCCTTGCTAACAGCTCAGCTGAGATGTTGGAGGCTGGTTCGTGTGTGTCCCACACTCAGCTGTGGAAATCTTGGGCGGGACAGGCCACGAGCACACAGATAGCAAGGTGGCACAGGTGCCCACATCCATAAATGTTTATGTATCGATCAATTTGTGCGCAGTCACCTCCCACCGGGTAATGGGGGTAAGGCACCACGCCAGCATTTTTGGCAGCGTTGCCCTGGGGTTGAGGTTCGGGGGGAGACTGTAGGAAAAGCCCTAAGGCAGGCTAAAATTGGGGGGCAGGAAACAAGGCCCTAGGCCGCTTCATAAACGATGACGACGACGAAGGAGAAAGCCAGCAGCAAGGCCAGCAATGACATTTGAGAGGCCGACTGCCTCCGCACCACCTCCTCTGCCCTGTGCCTCGCCATTGTCTGGTGGCAGCTCCCGCGGGCGGGCTGCTGATGGAGCAGGGCTGCAGTGGCAGGGGTGCTCCAAGTGAGGGTAACGGCGGCGGGTTTTTTGGGGTGCCGAGGGGAAGTTACGCCATTTTTAAAAGGGGTAGCACCCGGGAAAGCACTAAGGGCTATGGAAAAAATAAAAATAATGATTAAAAAAAAAAAAAAAAAAGGCAAAAAAAAAAGAAAATATAACTGAAACTTGTCCAAATAAGGAGCAAAATAGCTTTTTTCCCCCTCAATGCGGGGGAAGTACTCTTCCCATCCTGTACGAAGGGGATCAAAACTCAAAATTTAAAAAAGCAAAGCAGGGCACCGGCGGGAGCTGAGGGAAGGGAGGGATGCTGGAGGGATGCTGGAGGGATGCTGGAGG
>NW_009646842.1:1231367-1234272 GCF_000708025.1 Charadrius vociferus
CGGGGCCGGAGACCACCCTGGTGCAAGGACCGGGGGTCTCCTGGGTCCACCCGGACGGGGTGGGCGTCCAGATCGACACCATCACCCCGGAGATCCGGGCCCTCTACAACGTGCTGGCCAAGGTGAAGAGGGAGCGGGACGAGTACAAGCGCAGGTGAGAAGGGGCCGGGGGGAGGGAGGGTCGTGTCTCCCCCCCGCCGAAGGACCACAGCCATCGCTGGGGGGGCTGCAGGGCGCGACCCAGGGGGAAGAGGCAGCCCTGCCCTCCCTGGGAGCACCGGGTGCGGGCAGCGTGGGGTGAGGTTGTAAGGCAGAAACGTAGACCCCTGAAAGCATTCGTCTGTGCCTGGCTCTCCTCACTTGCCTGCCGCTGCTTGAACTCTCTCGGGATGCTCGCTGCGCCTTTTTCCATCTTACCAACCTGCCGTTAGAGGCTAGGAATGCTTTTTCCAAGCAGGGAAGGAATAACATGACTCCAGGAGCTGGCGTTTTAAAGGGGAGGGGATCTGGAAACACTCAGGGAAGGAGGAGCAGCTGGAAAGTAGGTGAGGAAGGTGAACATGCGGCAGTGAGCGGGTTTGGGTTGGAAAAGGCAGCTGGGAGGAGGACTCTCTGGATATGTAGGAAGGTGCCGAGAACCTCCTCAGCAGGGCAGTTGGCTCCCCCGGGCCCTTTCCCTCCCCAGCACTCTCCCAGTCGGCGCCTCAGCAGCAGCGAGCTGTGCAGGAGCACCCCACTCCTCGGGGGCTTTCCTCCTGACCCAAAATAGCTGCGGCTTGGCACGTGCCTCAGCGAAGGGCGAAGCAGAATGCAAAGCTAATCTCTTGGCTGGTTCTTCTTTCCCTTTCGTGTGGGGTGGCCGCCGCTCTCGCCTCGCGCCAGCAGCACTTTTGTTTCAGGCCAGTTTCCGAGGCTGCTCCCAGATCCGCACGTAGGATGAGATCAGGCAGCGGCTTGGCGTCATTGGGTCAGGGCGCAGGGCAGACCACGACCATTGCTGGTGACCAACACCACCCGAGCGACTGATTCTTCTTTTGCGGAAGAAAAGTCACTTTACGATGCTTTTCGAAGCACTTTAGGATGTAAACAATTGCATACCCAAAGGAGCGAAATGGGATGTGCTGCCCACGGGAGCAGCTGTGGGCTCCGGTGCCAAGATCAAGGCTGGGGATCCAAGATGACACCTTATGTTTTTGGCTTTATAAGGCTTTAGCTGAGCAGATCTGCCTGTTGGATGCTCTGAGGTCACTGAGCCAGACATGCAGGAAGAGAGAGTCGGCATCTATTCTTTCCCACCGATTGCTGCCTTTTATTATTAACCTGGAGGTCGGGCTCCTTCTCCAGGGATGGGCAGCTCTCCTTGCCTTGCGTTTTCAGATCAGATATTGGGGAGCTGGAGCCGCCTTTTCAGCCCACAGGGCTCGAGCCTCACCTGCTCGAAGCCGGTCAGCCAGAGGGGACCAAGTTGGGTTTGTCGGTGCTGCTGAAACTTTGGGAGAAAGGGTTGTCCCACTCTGACAAGTGGACTTTGGGAAAGGCTGCGGGGTGGGGGGGATGGAGGGAGCGGGGAGGCTGCAGGCAGGCAGGGGGGCACGGGCTGCTGCCGGCCAATGTTGTTGGTGGGATCTATTTTTGGATGGTGTTACCAGGAGCTGGGGGAAAGCAGACCCCACCCCCAGACCCTTTCCAGCACTGGGAACTTTCTGACGGGTGCAGCCAGGTCCCAAACAGGGGAATGGGACAGGAGGATCCCATTTCCACACCCTTCCCCATACTGAGGGCTGACACCGACATCTGCCGGGGAGCAGATACCTGCCTGCCACGGCGGGCTCTGATCTGCCGTGGGGACAGTGTGGCCAGCATGGGGACAGTGTGGCCAGTGTCACCCCTTTGCCACCTGCCTGGAGGCAGAGGGAAAAGACTGTGTTAACGCAGGAGCTCTCGGTTCTCTGACCCATTGCCTGGGTGCTTGAGCCTGCACTTTCTTCAGGGCATCGTTGCCCCATGGCACTCGCAGCAGTGCTGCAGGAGGAGCTGCTCTCTCTGGATATGCAGGGCCTGAAATTCGAGTCTGGGACCTAGGAGGGATGCAGGGGCAATAGGGAGGGACGAGAAGAGATGCAGCAGCAGGAGAGAGGCTTGCAGGAGCCGTACTTGGGAGGAGCAGAGTGAAGCTAGGTGGCCTGGAGAGGGGCAAAGGGTGCCTACAAGTATCATATGGACCCGCCAAGCGCTGGGGATCTGAGAGTATCATCAGGTTTGTGCTGTCTGCTACATCTGTATTCCCAAGTAGTTTTTATCCTGGATGCTGCAAAGACACACTGGAGGTGTGGGGTGAGTAGTGTTATGGTGCAGTGTGTTAGAGTCACGAATAGGTTTGGGCTGGAAGGGACTTCTAAGGATCATGTAGTCCAACCCCCTTCCATGGGATTTCACTAGATGAGGTTGCTCAAAGCCCTGACCTTGAACGCTTCCAGTGATGGGGAATCCATAACTTCTCTGGGCAACCTGCTCCAGTATCTCATGACCCTCATCACAAAAAAAATCTTCCTTATGTCCAATCTAATCTGCCCTCTTTCAGTTTAAAAGTGTTCCCTCTTCTCCTGTCACTACAGGCCCTGGTAAAAAGTCTTCATCTTTTTTTCTAAGCCTCCTTTATATATTGAAAGGCCGCAAGAAGGTCTTTTATGGTTGTAATTGCCCTCCAAGGATCTGCACCAGGTTGCAGGGCGTTCACCATCAAGGTGAAGCTCAAGCATAGTTCAAACGTGGCAAGAGAGGCTCAAGCCCTGGAGCAGCCCAAAGGGCTGTCCCCCCAGCGCCAGCGTGCGCTAACTGTGCAGTATAGGGTAAGGCACCCCAGTGCCTTTTGCAGTGAACAGGACTTTTAAAGATGTTGGGGGGG
>NW_009646842.1:1234493-1256021 GCF_000708025.1 Charadrius vociferus
GGTAGCGACCGGCAGGGGCAGCCGGCCGTGCTGGGCTGCGGGGCGCAGTGCTGCGGGCGCAGTGCTGCGGGCGGGTTGTTATTATTAGGAGTGGTGCATTGCAGGAGGGAGCTGGAGAGAAGGAGCCAGGCAGGAGGCGAGCGGGAGAGAGGTTTGGAACGGCTGGGCGTGCAGATGCATGGCTTGCAGGGGCGAACCGTTGTTGCCTCCTGCCTTTAAGTCGGTGTTTGTCTTGTCTGTCCTCGTCTTCCATAGTATTGGTGTGAAATGTATTCTTCCAAAGATTTGCAGCTATGCTTTACTTCCCCAGTAAGTCTGGGCTGTATAGAGACCCGAAGGGAGGCGGGGACCGAAAAAGAGAGGACACACCACACCGAGAAAGATGCTGAAAATTTTTTCTTGCGGTGGAAGGCATTTTTCTCCCCAGGGAGGGAGGCCTTGTTTGAACGGTTCCCATATAAGGGCAATTCTACCTTTTAACTTTCTCTTTGCCTCTCTCTTCATCTCCCTCTTTCCTCAAAGGGATGGGAACCCCCTTTGACTCCCCTTCTGTAGTTGCAGGATGGAGCCAACACCAACACGAGGACTGCGTGTTTTCTCCTTGTTTTGAGTAAGGAGCAGTGTTGCCAGCCTTAACAGCCTAGAAATTCATAAGGAGGACTCTCCCACTTCATCAGATTGTCTTGATACCCAGTGATAATAAATGTGAGGGCTTTTCGTGGGCTGTCTAGTCTCCTAGACTTTGGGATTTATTTTTCAAACTTGGTGTGAGTAAGCGAGAGGAGAGATTTTTCACGTCCTCGCGCAGGGTCACAGCGCCTGTGCTGGTGCTTGCAAGCATTAAATAGAAACTGGAGATCACAGCACCAGGCAGGGCCCAGCTCTGTTTGCTTTCCCAAGAGAAATCCCGCTTTCTCAGAGAAATCTGGTTCTCCCAGAAGAGCCAGCAGCCGGGTAGGAATGCAGCAGCCCTGCCCCGCGCCGCACCGTGGTGCGTGCCAACCCATCTGCAATGTGGGATAGTCATTTAGCAAAGAGCAGTACAGGCCGGTGGCCTCCCAGCAGACCGTGGACTGGGCCAACACCGCAGTGTGGCCCAAGATGATGATCTCATGGCAGCGAAATATAATATAATAATTGCTAGGCGACGTGTCTGTGTATAGCAGGGCCGGGCACCTTGCAGCTCAGCCTTTTGTAAAGCTGCGGAGCCAAATACAGTACCCACCGTCCAACTGGGCATAAATCATGACAATCCATCCCACTTTCTTGCAGGACAAAATAATGGCATTTTCTAATCCGACCTGTTACGCAGCAGTATGGCCAAGGAGACTTCTGCCCCTGCCCGGGTAGCATGGGCTGGCGCAGGGCAGCCCTCTGCGTTGGTGCAGGCAGAAGAGCAGCCCTTCATGCTGATGCACATCATGGTCACACGTGCCCTAACGTGGTCAGCATGTAGTGTGGTTATGATGCAGATGGGGCCAACTCTGCAACGCCTGCAAGCCTGTTATGGAGCATTGGAGCTGCAAACCAGGACAGAGCTGAACCTAATGTGACCCGAAGGCCAAGAGGCTTGGGGGTGGATGGAGAGGTGGTTGGGCTGTGTCAGGCCCATGGATCAGCCCCAGCGTGGCAGGGCGTGCAGCGCATCTGTTGCGTGGAGCCTGTGGTTGGTGTCCCCAGCTCCCCCCGGCGTGGAGCAGGCAGCTGTCGGCCCATGGCGAGGGCAGCGGGGACCGTGGTGGGGCAGTTTGTGGCTGGAGGGGGGAAGGGGGGAAGTGGAGCTGACGAGCGTTTGACAGCTGCCATCCCCTGGAAACAAGGGACGATGCATTCCAGGGCAAGTTCTCCTTCCCGCCCCGGTGCCGTCATCACCCCCTCTCGGATAGCTTTGAGGTGAGCAGCTGCCGCTCCCTCCTCTCCGGCAGCCAGCGAGGCGAGGCTGGTGGGATCTGACCAGCGTGTTTGTCTCCCTAGGTGGGAAGAGGAGTACACGGTGCGTGTCCAGCTTCAGGACCGAGTGACTGAGCTGCAGGAGGTGAGCATCGCTGTCCCCCCCGCCTTCCCCTGCACCCCATCTGCCCCGTGCTGACGCTGATTTGCCCATCTTCCTCTGCCCGGGGCAGGAAGCCCAGGAGGCTGAAGCCTGCCAGGAGGAGCTGGCCATGAAGGTGGAGCAGCTCAAGGCAGAGCTTGTCGTCTTCAAGGGACTGATGAGCAATGTGAGTTCGAACACCCTCTCCGACCCAGTGGCAGTGTCCTACTTGAGTGGTGGGGCTGCGTAGGAAAGCAGTTCCTTGTCGGGGCATGTCCAGCACAGAGGTGGTCTGGCAGGGTTGGTCCAGGGTGCAGTGAGCAAAGTGGGGGTGCAGATGCAGCCCTGCAGCACAAGGGAGAACGTGGGGGCTCTGGTTGCTATTTGCCTTGCCTAATCCTCCTCCTTTGTCCCCTTCCTGCGGCGCCATGGGTTCAGAACATCACAGAGCTGGACACCAAGATCCAGGAGAAGGCCATGAAGGTGGACATGGACATCTGCCGACGCATTGACATCACTGCCAAGCTGTGCGACGTGGCGCAGCAGCGGAACTGCGAGGACATGATCAAGATGTTTCAGGTGAGAAGCGCCTGCTGCTGCCCCAGGCTCAACCGCTGGCTTTGGGGAGGAGAGTTCCCGAAGGAGGTAGAAGAGACAACACTAGCCCCCCGCTAGGGGAGACGCTTGGTCACCCTCACCCTCGCTCCTTGTGGTCCCTTGCTCTCTGTCTGTCTTGAGAGGACCCAGCAAAAGGGCATGGAGAGGAGGTGGAAAGCTCCAGATGTTGCTTTGGCTATCGAGAGTCTCCTCAACCTCTCGCTGACCTGTTGTGTTGGGCCCGGGGACCCCGCAGTGGTAGGGGAGCAGCTGCAGGAGGGAGACAAGTTGCTTGAGTGTCTGTCTCTAACTCCATCTCTCTCCTTCCCCTTCCCCTCTCCGTCATCTTCTCTCTGTCTCTCTTCTCTGTCTCTGTCCCTCTTCTCTTTCTGGATGTCGCTGCCTTTCTGTCTCGCTCTCTTTGTCCCCACAGAAGCAACTGGTTAGTTCCATTCAGTTGAGAAAGTGTACAAATTTTAAACTTTCTATAAATAAGGTCGGACTGTAAATATTGACATATTTCACCTTCTTCAGACTCTGTCTCTTTTTTCCTGTTTCTGTCGCTGTGTTTCCCTGTCTCTGGACTGGGGTGGTGGGCGATTTGAGTTTTTCTGCAGTAAAACCACATTGTTTTTTCTCATCAGATTCACAGATTCCATCTTTAGTTGCTTAGTTTTAATTTTAGAAAATGCTAAAACCATGTTTTATCCATTACACCATCTTTAACCTGATCATAATGAGCCCATCTCTCTCTCTCTCTCTCTCTCTCTCGCTTTTCTTCCTTCCTTTCTTCCTTTCTTTCTCTCTTTCTCTCTCTCCCCGCCTTTCTGTCCCTCCACCGTTCCTTTCCCCTCCATCTCCTCCCAACTACCTGCTCCCGACCTCGGACCCGGCCTCGTTTCTGTAGTCTCTGCACTTGTCTCCCGTTAAGGTCCCAGCCTCGGTGGGGCGGAAGCGGGAGCGGAAGCAGGTCAGCGACGAAGATACCTCTCTGTCGGAGAGCGATGCCTCCCGAAAACCTGAAGAGGAAGAGGAGGACGAGACTACGGCCATGAGTATCAATGAGGAAATGCAGAGGATGCTGAACCAGCTGTGAGTGCAGCTGCTCCGCACCTCTGCCACCGGCATCGAGCAAGGCTCCAGCAGCAGGCTCGCTGCCAGTGCCCGGGATGGGGTGGGCAGGGGTGGGCTGTGGTTCCCCTTCCCTGGGGAGGGCGAGATGGGAGCTGCTGCCGCAGGGTGCTTACGCCCTGCACTCTGCGGCGCGGTGGGACTGCCCTCCTGGGAGACCTGAGCCCACTTGTGCCGTGGGTGGGAGCTGGTCCAGCTCCCCTCCTCTCAGCCCTCTTCCTGCTTTTTGGGAGCCACTGTGTGAATTTGCCGGGGCTCCTGACTGTAAAGCCAACCCCTTCCCTGCCAGCTGTTGGGTTTGGGCATGCTTGAGCTCACCCTGGCCAGACCTCCAAAAGCTGCAGCCCTGCTACGAGCAGAACAAGGCTTTCGGCACTGGCACAGCCCCCTGCCTGCTCTGCCTGCTGGGTTTTCCTGCTGGGTGCTGATGTGCTGTTCCCTTGCCCCCAGGAGGGAATATGACTTTGAGGATGACTGTGACAGCCTCACATGGGAGGAGACAGAAGAAACGCTGCTTCTCTGGGAGGACTTCTCCGGATACGCCATTGCAGCTGCAGAGGTGCAGGGGGAGGTAAAGGTGGTGTCTAGTCCCCTTGGGGGATCCAGCCCTGGGTTGGGACACTTGGTCCTGCCTGAGCCTTGGGGAGATGCTTCCTCAAAGACCAGACTTCAACCCTTCCATCCCTTGCAGGCCCATACAATGTTTCCCTCCAGCCCCCCCCTATGTAAATATGTTACTGCATCCTTGCAAATGTCTCCTTGTTAGGCAGACCAAAGTCCCTAGCCTGAAAGCCATGACGAGGGCACAGCCCACATGCATGGGGAGAAGCCCCTTTTCCAGCTGCAGCCCTACCAGAAGAGAAGACCTATTCTGACTGGATTGGGCTGGGCTGGGCTCTGGTAGTCCCTTGCTCTGGCTCTCCAGCCCACCTGCGCACTGTGCAGTAACACTACCCAAACAGAGGCCTCAATCTCTGGCCAAAACCTCTGCCATCCCATGTCTTCAGCCCTCAGCAGTCTCCTGGGGATGTGTCGCACTCGGAGACAGTCTGCACTCTCTAAAGTTTCTGTGTGTTGCTGGCCTGACATGCTCACTGCCCAATGGAGCAAGTCCTGGGTCTCTTTACCCTGTGTTGGAAGGACTGACTTGTACCTTATTTTTCGCTCCGACTGCTTACATTTCTTCCTCTTTTTGCAGTGCTGCTAGTTCTTTCTCTGATATCTTTCTCTTGCCTTTGGTTCTCCATGTCAGACATCTCCCTGCTTCTAAACATGCTGTCTGCTCTCCCCAACAGCAGGACGACAGCCTGGAGAAGGTGATCAAGGACACGGAGTCACTGTTCAAGAGCCGTGAGAAGGAGTACCAGGAAACCATCGACCAAATAGAGGTGGGAGGGAGGAGGAAGTGGGGAGTTCATGGTACAGAAGGGGGTGAAATGGAGGAGTGGGTCCCTGGGGGAGGGAGACACCATGCTGGAGCAGGTAGTTGGTAATGGGGGGCAGCAGCCTTGGGTCTGGCCATGCCCCCTGCCTTGCACTGCACCATGCCCTGGGCTCATCTCTACACTGTTTTCCTTGTGCAGCTGGAGCTGGCCACGGCCAAGAACGACATGAACCGGCACCTGCATGAGTACATGGAAATGTGCAGCATGAAGCGAGGCTTGGATGTGCAGATGGAGACTTGCCGGCGGCTCATCACTCAGTCTGGGGACAGGTGAGCTTGAGCGGGAGGACTGGGATACCCATGCTGTGGGCAAGAACTGGAGCCAGGGTGGTGGTGAGTGGGAGCTGAAGCACAGGGTAGTACTTCTGCCCTGCCCTAGTGTGGCAGGGAGGGAGGGCAGTTCCCAGAGGCTGTTGGACTCCTGGTGACCAGCCTCCACACAGGTTGTGGTGCCACCTCTGCAAAAGGTGGGCTGCACGCAGGAGTCATTTTTGAAAGGTGAAGCTGGACACCCCCAATGGAGAGAGGAGCTGCCGTTGTGCAGGGATATCGTATAGGTCCCCACAGGCGTGTGAAGCCAGGGTGGCTCCAGGCTGGGGACCTCCGTGGTGGGCTTTCAGTGACTCCTACCCTCACATGCCTGGGCAGGGTCCTGCTCTGGGCAGGTTCCTTCAGCATCTCCCCCAGCCCTGCTTCATGCTCTGTACCTCTCGGCTGGTGTCCTCTGGGACACCCTTCCCAGCACCCAGGGATTCCTGCGGAGCCATGCATGCCCCTGGGGAGCAAGAGGGGCGCTTCACCTTCCCTTCTCCTTGCTCTAGTGCCTTCTGCCCACACCGAACTGGGTCCTTTCCCTCTTCTTTGATGGTGCTGTGACTGCTGCCCTTTACTATTCTCCGCAGAAAGTCTCCTGCCTTCACCCCGGCCTCCAACAGCGAGTCGGCCCCGAATGAGGAGAGCGAGGAGTCCGACCGCGACCCCCCCAGCGACGCTTCCATCAGATAATGAGGGGAGGTCCTGCTCCCCCAGACCCCCTTCCTGGCACGGGGGTGCCTGAGCCCCTCCTGGGAGAGACTGTCAGGGACGTGGAGCTGCTGGTAAACAGTTGTTGCCCAGGCTCGCTCACTCCCGTTTTAGGGTGCTTGGCAGATCCCACACCCCCACCACCACCGGATATCTTGCAAATGGGAATAGCTAGATAGACCCGAGGGCCCTCGCCTGGGCTGCTCAGCCTCCAGCCCCTTCTCTATTCCCTTCCCCTGCTTTGGTTAAACTGTGGTTGGGGCAGAGAGGCTCCAAACCTGCCACAGCGGCGTTCTCCAGGACCTGTGCCGGGGCTTCCCCCAGACCCACCTTCCTTGTCCTCCGTCCTGGTACGCTTGACCTGCCCCCTGCCCTCCCTGCGCCACACGGAGCTGAACAAGAGCCGTACCTCCCTGCAAACTGGACCTGACACTGGTGCCAACTGGACCGAGCCCGGGGCTCGCTCTCTGTCCTTGTTTCTGGTTGGGCGCCCGGCTGGTCCCCGTGCCGGGCACCCCGAGCCCCCCTGCCTCGTCCAGGGCAGGGGCCGAGTCCCGCTCACCGTGCACTTTGCTTTGCCATGCGTTGGCGGCGCGCTCACGTCTGTGTTACGGGGGCGAAGGGTCATTAAATGGGACAGTTTCCTTTTCTACAGCTTCGACGGGTGTGGGCTCTCACTGTGCTGCTGTGGGCACCACACGGCTCGAGGTGGGGGGCATCCTCTGCCAGATCCCCAAGCCCACATCAATGAGGGGCTTCCCGTGGGACACTCCTGTCCCTTGGATGTGCCAGATAGGGCTGGCAGATGAGATGGTGGAGAGATCCCTGTTCTGGGAGCCACTGGCCCTCAACTGGCTGTGTGTAGTGCCGGTGCTGTGGGGTCTGCCTTGTTCTTAACCTTGGAGCATCATCAGTGCTGAGGCTGAGGGATTGGAAAGGTCTCGGCTCCTGTGGGGAAAATGAAGCCGAACATGGCTTGCACCTTGTGGACCTTCCTCTCCCAGAGCCTGGCCTTTTCTGCCACGTCAGCTTTTTACCAAGGCATCCCAGAATATCTTCTTGCCTGCCCACAGTCCCGCGTCCAACTTTGGTGTGACCGCCGTGGGGGTTCCCCTGTCCCACCATCTCTTGTAGCATACCCCTGGAAAAGGGTAGATTTAGATTCGATATCAGGAAGAAATTTTTCACTCTGAGGGTGGTGAAGCACTGGAACAGGTTGCCCAGAGGAGTTGTGGATGCCCCATTCCTGGAAGTGTCCCAAGGCCAGGTTGGATGGGGCTTTGAGCAACTTGGTCTAGTGGGAGGTGTCCCTGCCCATGGCAGGGGGGTTGGAACTAGATGATCTTCAAGGTCCCTTCCAACCTAAACTATACTATGGTTCTATGATTTGCTTGGGTGGCCACAGCAGATGCTCCTCCGGTGACGGGAAGCTGGGAGGGTGGCAGGAGGGGATGAGCAGCTGCTGAGACACAGCGTTTTGCAGGGCCGACCGCTGAGCAGCGGACCCAGGCTGTGCAGCTGAGGCAGGTGAAGCTCCAGAGAAAAATGCTGCTCACAAAAGTTCCTGAAGAAGGGAGGAGAAAGTAGATGGCGGTAGAGTTTTTGCATCCTCTCTAAGGTTAGGTAAGGTAGATAAAATGGGGGCTGGGGACCTTCTCTCCCTAGGTTTGGCTTGGGTGGCTAACACTGCCGTGCACTCGAGCAGCGAGTGCCATCGCATCTATGTGCTGCAGTGCAGAGGGTCAGCGTCTGAGCAGGTTGAAGTCCTCTGCCTGCAAGACGTGTCAAGGCATGTGTTGGGGTTTTGGCGTGGGCTAAGCTGGAGGCAGGGAGGCGAGGCCCTGCAAATGGCAGCTGAGGAACGCCCCCCCTGCCCCAGGCCAGGGCGCAGCCGGGGCACTGCTGCTGGCATGGGGAGATGGCAGTTCGTCAGCCGATGGTTGGCTGTGGCTGGGCTCTGGCTCGGCGGGTGCCACCTTCACCTCTCGTGGGGAAGCCAGGAGAGCATTTTGCGGGAGCTGCAGGATGCTGGATAACAGCAGAGGCGTGTTCCCCCCGTGCCCTGGCTGCGAGGGGCTGCACGGGAACAGCAAGAGGGAATATTGTAATCTGGGCTTTTTCTTTCTAGTGATGAGGTCGCGCACGCAGTAGCTTAGGGATCACTTTCTATCCTGCCCAGAGGCTATTTTGGTTGATGTAAATCCCCTTTCCCGTACATTTCTCTATGGTGTTTTCTGCCCTTTCTCTGCTGCGGAGAGGTCTGTGAGTGGCCAAGTCTGGCTTCCCCCCTGCGTAATCCATGCCATGCATATCTTGGCCTCTTGGTACTGCGTAAGAAACCCACAGGACTGTAGAGCATGTACGCTGAGAAATTTCAAGCATGAAGCACAGAAAGACCAATATCTCTGTCTCAAGCAGTCGTTGCCCATCAGAGCAGCTGGTGCTGCCAGACGCCCATGTCCTGGGACACGTGGAGACCCCTGTCCCACACTGCTTGTCAGAACTTCATCTGCAGTGAAACCACGTGTGCAAGATGCTGTTCTCTGGTGAACTGTACCGCCAACAGTAGGCTCTGCTCCCCAACCAGTGTGAAAGCCCATGAGATCTCACTGGCAGGACACATACCACTAATCCTTTGCCTTAGCAATTTCTTGGTATGGGAACCACAGCCCAAGATGTCCGGTGTTAGCCAGGCCATCTCCCCTGCATCTGCCTGTCCATCAGTGGTGACCCCACATCTTTGATGCTGGATATGAGGAGATGTGGATCTTCTATTTATTTAACTCTTCTCTGTGGGCTCCTCTCCATTCTTTGGGGAGTATCTAGCCTGCTTTTCTGCACCATGAACCCTGCTGGGAACTGTGGTGTGTAGGAACTGTTCAGTGCTGTGTTGCTTCTCGTTTCCCTAACCTCATCCCTTTTTCAGGACACCAGACAGCACCTGCTCAGGAAGCAATATCAGAAGAAATTGTCCAGCGAACCCAGGCTGCTTAATCTTTTGAACTCGTGCTGGCCTGTATTCATCTCACAGGGAATAATCATGTATCTCATTTACCCTTAGACTCCAGCCCATTAAAAAAATCTTTGGCCTAAACTTTCTCAAAGTCTTGGTTGTGGGGGCAGCTTGGCCATGGATGGAGGGGGGCCTTTTTCTATTCTCAAGCCAGCTGATGAGTTGATGAAATGAACTTTGG
The DNA here is from genome assembly GCF_000708025.1 of Charadrius vociferus. Lineage (NCBI taxonomy): Eukaryota > Metazoa > Chordata > Aves > Charadriiformes > Charadriidae > Charadrius > Charadrius vociferus. Next base: position 1,243,915 of record NW_009646842.1, read on the forward strand.
AGGAACAGGTCAGTTACTCTTTGCAGCTGACCGTGTTTACCCATGGACATGTTGCAGCTGAGCCTGGTGTGGTCCTTAGTGCGCTAGAGCATACCTTGCCATGTTCTGTCTCACTCGGTGTCCATGCATTAACAGGAATGTTTATTGCCCAAGTACAGTCCAAGCACAGATGTGTCTTACTGAATGGGGTCCCACGGCAGGATGCATCTGGGCAGTCCCTCTGTCAGCATCCGTCTCAGGACTCTTCACATGCGGCTGCTCTCTGGTCACCTCCATGAACATCTGTCCAAGACCATCCTTTTAGGATCATGTCTCTCTGGATCAGCAGTCAGGTCCTCCCATTGAATTTAGGCAGGCTGGTTCAGCTTCCCTGCGCTACAGAAGTCCATGTTGTTGGAGACTTACTTAGGTAGTCTAAGAACATGCTAGTGATTGCTCTGGCTTCTCAGTCTCCAACATTTGGACTGTTGTGTCTAGGTGACAGGGACAATTTTTATATCAGCAGCGGCAGTGGCACAAAAACCCTCCCTTGAGGCACGAGCTGTCCCCTGGCTGGGACAGATCCACTTGTCAGCATCGTGCCTCCATGAGGCACTGAGGGACACGATCAGCCTTTGGGCTGGGCTGAGTGACGCAGTTCTCTGTGCTCCCCTGCGCCTCTTGGCAAGGGAGTTCAACAAACGGTGCCAGAAGTGAGCCCTGCCTCCCTGCTGAATGCATTTCTGATCCTGTGACATGCAGAGTGGCCTCCCCTGCCCCTTCCCTGGTGAAGTTACTTGAAATGTGAGCTCTCATCCTCAGAGACCCTGTCTGGCAAGATAACTCTGAGACCAGGCCCACTGAGTTTTTAGGTGAAGACTACCAGATTTTTCTCACAGAGAAGGCTGAAGGCATCACCCTCCTTGCACCTCACCACAAGGATGTGGGATGTTCTTACTGGCTCTAGAGAGGGTTCAGTCAGCCTAACCACTAAGTAGCCCAGATCTTCTTCCCTGCTCCCTCCCTTCAGACATTCTTGGAGCCCATCTATTTCAGATCATATCTCAGAACTGAGAGAGTCTGACTTGTCTGTCCAGTTCAGGTCCTATATTTTCCACCCAGCACCCTTCTGCTGAAGACGCTTTGTCACCTGTCGCACACGACTGTGCTTTGTGTGAATTAGCTTTTCCCCATTTCAGGATTCCTTAGATGGACCTCAATGTTACGCTGACAGCCTTCGCTGGAGCAATTTTTTGATTCCCTGGTAACCTGTTTATTATTCTCTTTATCTTGTTTCTTAGCCGAGAGGTAGGAGAGATCAAAGCTGCATAGAAAGTTGTTCTTTTTTCTAGATTTGAGCTAGGAGATTGGCTTTCCTAAGCCTCATACCTCTGCTACAAAAGCCTCATTTGTTCTCAAGAAGGCCATACTTTTTGTATGTTTATGGCTGTTGCGGTCTCAGGTAACTGCAGCACAGAGTGCCCCAGAACTTGCATGTGGTATGTATGTCAAATACTCTGGTTACAGGTAAGAAACCGCCTTTTGAGAAGAGAGGTCATAATTAACACAGAACACAGTGGAGTGCTGTCTCCTTGGAGATGCACCTGGATGATGCGCGGACAGACTCCTGAAAACGTCTTGCAAGCCCCTACGCATGGTGATTAACGCTGGGCGCGATAGCAAGACAGCATGGAGAGCTGGATGGACTACAGACAGCTTTAGGAAAGCCCAGTTACCATTGCTTGGTAATCTTGCAGTGGATTTGAGACTGAGAGGTGGTTTAGATGTGAATTTTCTAAATGCTTGGGCTGCTTTCTCTTGGGAGAGGAACAAGGAGAGGATGCTGTAGGTCCTCTGGCAAAGGGGGGTATAGGTTTCATAGCTTGGAGAGCAGCTGTAAGAGCTGGGAAGGTACTAAGGTACCACAATGGAAAGGGAGACTCAAGTGGCCACCAAAAGGCATTGTGATCAAGCTGGACCAATATCACAACAGATGGAAAGAGGCAACGTTTTCAGCTTCGGCAGCAGACTGCATGTCAGTAAGGTGCAAGAGGAAATAGAAATTCTCAGGGTAGGAAGAAATGTGGTTAATCGATATGTTTAATGTTAATGGCCAAATAGTAGAACGGCTAGCTCACCAGTCTCACCTGATGGATAGAAGTGAAATAGGCAAACAATTGTGAATTGGGGCTGCAAGCTGTGCTAAAAAATCACATTCAATCTAGAGCTAACAGCCAAACAAGATGCTCTGACACACAGTTTCATCAAGCCATTGAAGGGTCTTTTATATCCTCCTGAATCCCCAAACAAAGCATGATGATTTATTTTGTGAGTACCTCCCTGCTTTGTGTGAAAAGGAAAATTCTCTTGTCGTGGGAGACTTTGGCTGGGGATACTGAAGAATATGCTGTGCTGTGGAGAGTTTCTCATCAACTTGTAAGTGATGACATGGCCAAGTAAGGCAATGATTTTAGTTGTCCTTAGGACACATGAAGACTGTGTTAGGATTGATGGTTGCCAAGGGATCAACTAAGAAACAAATCAAAGCATCACCCAGGACAAAAATGCCATAACAGAACTGCATGGTCTTACGTAGCCTTTCCTTACAGTGAAATTGTTTAGAGGAAGTATTGATAAAATTATGATTAAGTGGGAGATCTTTGGAAAGAACAGAATTTTCCAGTTATCCAAAAGCTGTGATTTAGTACACGTGAGAAGATAGCTTTCAGTAAACTACTTCCTTGAATAAGTGGCCATGTGACAATAGTACTTAAAAATACGAATAACTAATAAAAATAAAGTCTTCCCTTAATTACTAAAAATAAACCTTGTAACAAATATAGCAACTGTGGGTGGGAGAAAACGGATAGAGGGACAGCAAAGTAATTCAGCTGTATAAAAAAGATCTTCAGCTACTCATAAAACCTCAAGAAAAAGAAAAACAGTAGCTGGATGTCTAAGGACACTAACAAGTTGTTCTAGTTATATTTAAAAAAAAATAAAAATCAATCCTAGCAGTAATAGAGACCTTTTTTTCATGGTTGAAATTGGGGAAAAAAAAAAAAATTAAAATGAGGCAAAAAAAGAGAAGTACTCACCAGATATGTCTGTTCTGTATTTAGAAATAGCAGAATGTGGTCAGAGGCAAATGATGAAGCACTTTCCAGGCCATTAGCAATTAAGGAGGATCCTTGACAGGATCTTCTCAGAATATACACTTCTACATTTCCAGGCACAGATGACCTAAAGCACGCTAATGTGGAGAGGTGCACGGGGGGCCGTAGCGGTGAACAAACCACCACATAAAGCCTGAGGCTTCTTGGGGAGACGGAGTCAGTGATGCTGGAGGAGGGGAAAAAAAAGGAAAAGCCCAGCGCTGCCGCTGCGTTCCTGCAAACAGCGTTTTGCAAAGCACCCTAACCTTGGTGGTGATGAAAAAGCTGCTGAAAACCACGGTTTGCTGCTGTCAATTTTTAAACACATTGGAGAAGACATTTAAAAAGAACTGGGTGGATGGGTGAACGGATGACGTCAGTGATTAGTCTGACAGGCCATGTACGAAAACCAATGGGAAACCAGTGGAGGGGGAGGAGGAGGGTAGAAATCACAAAGGAATGGAAAAAATCCGCACAGATTTATGGAGGGACAAAGATTTGACATCATTTTTGATATGTAAAAATGCTATGGACTCTCAAAGGGAGTAAATATCTCAGTCAAAAAGGCCAAGAGGCATTAAAATATAATTTTAAATAGAGTCAAAACATAGGTTCTGTTGCAATACATATATAGCCAATATTTAAGCTATGCATATGTACATCTAAGAGCAAGAAATACTGGTGACTAACCATCCCCAGGAGGGCTGGAAAGACTTAAGGAGCAGGGCTCACAAGCAACCTCGTGTGAGTTCTCAGCCAGACGCTGATGGCATCTTTAAACATCTTTTATCCTCACGTGACATTGGTGTGCTTTGTCCTGCTTTGCATCACAAGCTGGAGTGGATGGAGCAAAGACTCCTAACTGTGATTCCAGGCTGGTGAGAAATGTTTTGAGAGTGAAAAGTTTAGTTATTTTGCTCCTTTAAAAAAAAAAATATGAGTGAGTGAGTGAGTATTTTTGCCCAGTGCCTAAAGTCACTTAATGATGATGGTCTAGATGGCAGTTTAGTCAGGCTGAGAAAGGGATACTGGGAGTCCGAGATGAGGAAGCTGGAGGCCACGTGCATTCAGTGAGACTTCAGTGTCTGCTTGCGGTCCAGCACCTAAACCTGTACCCAACTTGGTAACTAAAAAGCTGGAGATTATGGCAATTACAAACCACTTTTTTTTTCTTCTTCTTTTTTTTTTTTTTTTTTTTTCCCTGTCCCAAGACTCAGAGCAAGGTTAACAAAGGTTGCTTGTTTGTTTGGGGGAGAGTTGGGCAATGTTACAGGAGGGCTTTGAGACCTGCAATGTCAGAGTTGTGTTGTCCATGCCCCCCCAACTAGATGTATTCTCATTTAGCAACCTTGAATTTCACCCACCGTTTTAATAACCTGATCACAAGATCCTTCTGCAGCTTTTCCACAGGCTGATTCACTGTTGAGTGTTCAGCATCATTGTATGTAAGCAACAGACCTTGGCACCCCATGCTCCAAATTATTCTAAAGGTGTTGAACGGAAACAACCCTAGGGCAGGTGTCCTCAGACACTAGCTGCTTGCATCTTCTTGCCTGGTCCCCACCAGCCTTGCCACTAGTTTTCAGCCTGGAGAGGGTGGGCTTCCCTGTCCTGGGCCAGTTCAGGTTCTTGGAAAGGTTTTGCCAGTCTGTTTTTTCCTAAATCCAGTTGCTCTTCATCACGTGGGAACTGATGTGAGTGGTGAATTACAGCGCGGTTACCTGCTCATCTGTTTCACTCTGGAGACCATCTGAGTGTGGCACCTGGTATTGAGGGTTTGCTGCCTTCCATGTTACAGGCATGTTCTCACATCCTGGCACTTCGGTTTGCAATGGTGGCTTCATCTCATTGCTGCTGAGGGAAAAAAAAAAAAAAAAAGAAGAAATCTCTTGTTTGGGAATACCCCGAAGTTTGTCTGATGGCAAAACATCGGTTTTACTTTTCTGCTCTGGCCTTAGCTTCCCTAATCACTGCCCCACCATCTTATGGCCTTTTGGCAGCTTTCTTGCCTCCAAGCTGCATTTGAAAATGGTTTTCATGCTACCTTTTCTATTTGTCACATATGGTTTTCTAAAAAATCTGCCATTTTTAGGGTCTTAATTTTAATTTGCTAGTACTTACTAGTTTTTCTTCTATTTTCATTTGACTACAGCTTCAGCTTTTTGAAGGCTGGTTTTTCAAATCTTATGCAGTAAAGCGTAACCCATTACTGTTGTCCCTTCCAGGAACATTTAATTGAGACTAACTCCCTCAAGAAGATGACACTTCTATAGTAAGATATGGAGGTAAGTTAGCTGTCCTCTAGTACAAAATTATACTCAGCTCAGAAGAGTAAGTAACAAATTATTTGGTTTTGCAGTGCATGTACAGTACGATTGCTCAAATGTAGGCAGCTTGTTTTTGATTAAATGCCCAATTTCTGTGAGTACTGCCTGTGCCCGCAGTGGCATTCGCATACCCTGACTTTAAGTCATGAACCTGCAGTTTGTGAATGGCATCTGTGACAAAGAAGAGTTTGGAACATTATTGTTTAACATGTTTCTCATATACGACTGTCCAATATATGCCTTGCTTCTAGTCTTTCCCATCGGAGCCCTGTCTCTCATCTTCCTTGCACGGACCTTGTGGATTGCTTTGCTCAAAGACTTATTTACTCCAGAAATAGACAGATTACTCTTTAAATGGCTGAGGATTTTTTTACTGTGCTTATACAGTCAGCGTTTTGTTACATTTTGGTGTGGGTTTTTTTTTTTTTTTGCAAGCAAGCTTAATTAGTTTCCACATCTGCTCAAAATGATTATCACTACATGGCCTCTTCCTTAATGCCGAAGTTTCAGGCTGACATCTTGAGAAGAAGGCAGGCTGAGGGCAACTCGCCATTTCTTGGGGGAGTAATGATAGATGCGTGGTGGTGTGTGCAAGTGCCAATGAAGTATAAAATAATTTCTCTAAAGATTCAAAGTTGCCCTAAAAGGGAATTTTCCTGTAACACCACTGATAATTACCATACCGCAGCATCACTTGAATTTCCTCTGTCTTAAAAAGAATGAAACAAAAAGTGCTGCTCACCACCCCTAGAAATGGTTGGCTGCCCATCAGAGAAGATGTCCCTTGGGCCGGCCGGGGAGCTTTGTGTCAGCACAGCCCTGCGAAGGAGTGAACCCGTATCTCAGGTGCATCCCTCTCCCACGATGGCCCACCACCACCAGCCCCAGTGCCCAGCCAGGCAAGGAAGGCAAGAGTCACGCCTTCGTCCGGGAACGATTTTTAGCCATACCTTCCACTTGCAAGGTGTTCACAAACCAGGGTGGATCCTGGCTTATCACAGCTGCTCTCAGAGCCGGTTTGTCCCAGCAGAGCGTCACGATCGCTTTTAGCTCCTTCGATGAACGAGAGCCTCTTTATGTCTGTCTGAGCCGCCGTCCTTCCCTGACTAAGCATTTCTATCAGTTTTCCTGAGAAATGCTTTAGAAGCAAACCCAGAGCTCCCCTACTTAGGAGAAAACTCCTCTCCAGAGAGAGAAGCAGCTGCCACAGCACATCTCCCATCGTTATACCAATGCCACCCACAGTCATATATATAAATTTGAAAAATTGACCCAAAAAAAAAAAAAAAAAAGATTTTTAGGACAGTGTTGCAGCCCTTGGACAGGCTGACCACTGAGCTAGCTTTTCCATCTATCCGGAGGGGCCTTGCTGTGGTGCCATCTGCAGGCACCATGTCTGGATACAAAACACAGGATTTAGGAGACCAGCTGTGCTTTTTCGGAAGCCTATATGAGACAGGAAACCCAGCCCTCCAGGCGGTCCAAAGGCTGCACCGCTCCTTTGCCACGCTTGCTCTCCCTGTCTCAACACAAGAGCAACCGTGTTTGAAATTCTGCGATTCCTGGCTTGCCTTGCCTGGGTACTGTATCGCTTTTTCTGAGAATTTCAAGCAAGATCGTACACTGGTTGAAATAGCATTTTAAAACACAGCGAACCTTTAATGGGACACTTTCACAGCAATTGTTGGTCCAAGAGCACGCACTCTTCCTCCACCCAACCTACGCCACCCCCAGCTTGTACGAATTTGCTTATTCCCACAGCAATTTGATCTCAGGTTGGATAGGGCTCGCTCTTGTTAAATAACACAAGTTCTTCACTGTGGGTGGATTTTCAGACAGCCTTACCTTGCTCAGGAAACATAAGGCTTCTTAGATGAAAAAGGTAGCTTACTGATACATTCCTACTTTAAACCCATTTCTAAATATCTTTGTTTTGTGTAAAAAAGAGGTACCCCACTACCCCCCCCAAGGTGTTTCTGTAGCCTCTCTGCACGTCGGGATTATCAAGCAAGGCGCGCTTCGCTGGCACGCACACAAATATGCGGGCAGCAGCGCACAGGACAGCCATTCAAAGCACCCAAGCGCAGCAATTGAGGACAGGATGGGACCAACCCAAGACTCATTTGTAAGCCCGACAGGCCTGCAGGCTACACCGCTCCCCAGCAGAAACCCAGCGCCACGGGAGGGCTGCCTCCAGTTAGCTCCAGCAGCTCCCATTTAACTCCGGAGTTACCCAACACTCCCACGGGGCCATTTGTGGGGCGAGCCCGGTATTGCTGCTGTCCCAGGGCTAACAAGCTGCTTGGAGTCCCAGCTCCTATCCACAGGCAGGTTATTCAACCTTCTCTTCGCAAAGCAACTTTGAGTCATCGCCCTCTCGTCCAGTAAACATTAAATTTCTACGCAGCCCAACCACCAGAGATAAGCGGCTCCGGGGAAACTAATGTCCAACATACCTTGATCCCGGCAGCTTAAGTCCTCCAGCTTAAGTCCTTTCTCCGGCTCAGGGTCTAAAGCAGTTGAGGTCCGGACAACAGCTCCAACCCCAAAACACACCACCACCACAGAGGGGCCACATGATTTTGTGGAGGGCATCACTTATCTGCCCTACCACTCATAGGTCACAGAGGCTCAGCCCCTGCCCGGCAGCGTTCGTTTGTGCTCGCAGGAGGTAAATGCAGTCAGTCCCTGGCAGAGGGCTGACACTCACCTTGCAGAGATTTGCTGCTCAGGAGCTTAACTGCAGCTGCCCCTCCTTCCGCACAGAATTAAGCCAGAATTAAGACGAACTACCACCATGGTAACACCAGCCTCCAACACGTCCCCAGGCAGCCATTTCCTCCAGGGCAAGTTGATTCATTTCAAGAGGTAAAAAAAGCAAGTAAAAAAAAATCCTTCTTGTAACATTACTACTAAGACAGGGGGAAGGAGGAGAAATAATTCCTGGTTCTTGTGCCCCCAGGGGGAAGAAGGAGAAATAATTCCTGTTTCTTGTACCCCTTTGCCAAACAAAAGTTACCGGCTCAGCACTTTGTTCTGCATACACCCATCAGACAAGCAAATCCAGAGGGCGAGAAGATGGATGGAGCGGCAAAGCTGCCTTTTTCTCTCTGCCACACAGCAGTCCTGTGAGCACAGCCCTGCACTACACCCAATTTCAGCTCACAGGCAGGAGCTTTGCCTCTCGCATCTGGCACACGTTGCGCTCCAGTCTGCACTCCACAGCTCTGCTGGCTGCAGCCTGGCAGGCAGAGCTGGGTATGCCAGGGCTGCACCGTGCCTACACACAACCCATTCTGTCCAAACAGCTCTTCTGGCACTTCCCACATCTCCCATGCCACCTGGGTTCACAGCCTTAACATGGTGTCCACACAGCGCTGCCTACAAGAGCTGTCCCAGCAGTTTCAGCCAGGCTGGCAGGGCCCGTCTTCAAGCGGGTACCTACATTTGCTCACTACCCACCACTTCCTCCCATTTCCCACTGACAGATAGACAAGGCATTTCAGATGGTGATCACTTTTATTGATGTAAGGTGGTACACAAACAGATCAGTTTCTATCAGCCTCTCCACCTCCCCCAGGCTCGGGGAGAAGTTGGAGGAGTGGGGGAGACAAGGGAACAGAACTGGCCTCTCACTGCAGGATGCAGAGCTAAGCGGTGGTGAAGAAGGGCAGGGGCTCCAACGAAGGAGAGTCCTGCTTCCCTAGGCAGCAGGGGGGCTGTGTGCTCGGCTCACTCCTTGGATGCCATGTGGACCATCAAGTCCACAACACGGTTGCTGTATCCATACTCGTTATCGTACCTGTGGGCAGAAACAGAAACGCCGTCAGGACTGACCCATCTCTTGCATACCCTTCCTGCCATTTTCCTGTTTCTCTGCCCCACCCCACACAACTGAACCAGGCAGCTTCCCACCCACTTCCAGTAAAGAAAGTAGGAAGCATCCCATACACCCTCCAAATATGGGAATGAGAAGTCTATATTCATTTCAGGTAAGAAGCAGTTTCACTCCACAGAGACTTTTAATGTGTTGGAGCCACCCTACCTATCACCCTGCATTGCCAACCTGGCAGCGATGAACAGGACAGATGTCTGTAACTTGTCTGTGCCAGCTCCTGCCCCCCAGAGTCTCCCCCCACTACCCCCAAGGCTGTACCTACCAGGAAACCAGCTTGACAAAATGGTCATTCAGTGCAATGCCAGCACCCGCATCAAAGGTGGAGGAATGGCTGTCGCCATTGAAATCACAGGAGACAACCTGGAACAGAGAAGAAATTGCATCCACAGCCTGAACCAGAAGTGCCCAAACCAGGATCCCAGGAAGGCTGCTCCCATCAGAAAAATTGAGGCAAGCACTAATAACTGCAGGGCAAGAGAGTAGGAGTTACTCACCTGGTCCTCTGTGTATGCCAGGATGCCCTTCAGGGGACCATCAGCAGCAGCTTTCACTACCCTCTTAATGTCATCGTATGTGGCCTGATAAGAGAGACACATATAAGATGGTCACATGTCAGCTCACACAAAATGTCCACCGGGGGGGGGAGAGGGGCAGAGGAGACACACGGGAGCACCACAGCAGCAGTCATGCGTGGCAGGTGCCATTTTCAACACGATCAAATCTTGTTAGGGAAGAGATAAATCCAGAGAGGGCAATTCCAGACAAATGAAATTTAGAGGAGGCAGGGGCAGGTCTGGATGTTGTTACAGCCTTGTCCACACTTACTGGTTTTTCCAGACGGCAGGTCAGGTCCACAACAGAGACATTGGGGGTTGGCACACGGAAAGCCATTCCAGTAAGTTTCCTGTGAGAAACGTGAGTCAGCAGGGAACAGCACCCAGTACCCCTCTGCCAGCCCCCCGTTCTGCTAGGGATGGGTCAGAGCCGGCCAGGCACCAGCTGCCACCTCCTGACACCCACAGAGGGACAACACTCACCCATTGAGCTCAGGAATGACTTTTCCCACAGCCTTAGCAGCCCCAGTAGATGCTGGGATAATGTTCTGGGCAGCACCTCTGCCATCCCTCCACATCTTCCCAGAGGGCCCATCCACTGTCTTCTGTGTGGCTGTGATGGCATGGACAGTGGTCTGGGAAAAGAGCACACAGGAGTAAGAACACAGCCAATACTCGCCCAGGAAAGCATCCCAAGCACCTCCTCCCCATCCCAGGGCACACAGGAAATGCAGATGCTTTCCCTTTCATGTGAGGGGACCTGTGGATAAGGCACCCTCCCAAGCAGCAAGCTCTGCACCTACCATAAGACCCTCCACGATGCCGAAGTTGTCATGGATGACCTTGGCCAAGGGCGCCAGGCAGTTAGTAGTGCAAGAGGCATTGCTGGAAAAGAGAGAAAGGGGCTCATCAGCCAGAGGAAACACACCTACAGAGGCGAGATGAGACCCCAACACAGCTGGTGAGAGCTCCAGGCCAGAGCGTATCTTCCTGTATCCTTACCTGACAATTTTCAGAGACTTATCATACTTGTCATGGTTGACACCCATCACAAACATGGGAGCATCAGCTGAGGGGGCAGAGATGATAACACGCTTAGCGCCACCCTTCAGGTGAGCCTGGAAAAAGAGGAGATTATATAACCCAGAATCCCTCCAACAGCTCACATCTTCAGACAACCTCTTCTCCCTCCCAGTCCCGCCTCTTCCCCATCTTGAGCAACTCTGTACATCATACACGGCAATGTCCTCCACAGGCAGGAGCAGCGGCATCCCTTCTCCTGTGTGTGGCATACTCACCCCAGCCTTATCCATGGTGGTGAAGACACCAGTGGACTCCACAACGTATTCAGCACCAGCATCTCCCCACTTGATGTTGCTGGGGTCACGCCTGTGGAGGGAAAAAATTGTAAGAGTTGCTCTGCGAGACACCTGCTTTCATCCCTCAAAGAGGCAAGACGAAGCGAGATACTTACTCCTGGAAGATGGTGATAGCATTCCCATTAATCACGAGTTTCCCATTCTCAGCCTTGACAGTGCCCCGGAAGTGACCATGAGTAGAGTCATATTTGAACATGTAAACCTAGTAAGGAGAAAGGGGGGAAGGTCAGGCACACTACACGACAATCTCAGCTCTCCAGCTCCTCGGTGACCTTGTCCAACTGCTGCGCTGTACTGGGCCGTGTCAAACCTCCCAGCCCTGTGCCTCTACCCCACACCCGGTTTTCCTGAGAAGGTACTAGAACAGAGCCAGAGGAGCCCTACTCCGAGAGACCCAAAGGGGGCACTGCAAGACAACTCACCATGTAGTTCAGATCAATGAAGGGATCATTGATGGCCACCACTTGGACTTTGCCAGAGAGGATAGCAGCCCGGGTGACCAGGCGGCCGATGCGGCCAAATCTGGGGAGAGAGAGACACGGATGAGGAGGACCGACAAGGAACCTGCCGAGCTGGGCACGGTCCACCGCCTTCCCTCGGGAGCATCCGCCGCTCCCTGCCCGGCGGGGTGGGAGGGAGCCCAGCAGGCGCGTCCAAAGGCCGAAGCACCTCAGTTAAAGATTAAGAGCGACCCCCACACAGGAAAGGTCAAGCGCTAAATTTACTGAGGGCCCCGGGGATCCGGTTACTCCTCGGCCCGGTGGGAGAAGGTCACGTCCCCGGGGCCGCCACCGACACACGATCCACCGGACGAC
>NW_009646842.1:1257975-1258342 GCF_000708025.1 Charadrius vociferus
GAGGGCGAGATTCCGGCCCCGTCCCCTGCCTCTGCCCGCCTTTCGCCGGCAGTCTGTGAGAAGGGAGCGCTCCCTGCATGGCCACCACCACTGTCCAGCTCGCCGCCCCCATGTGCCAGTCTCCCTCACTGAGCCGTGCCGGGCTGCATCCCCCCCCGGCTCGGCACAGGGCTGCCAGACAAACCCACGTTAGGCATAATGCCCAGAGCATGCCTGAAAGCCACCGTCCCTCAGGGAGGGAGTCCCGGTGGAAGGTGCGAGAGCGGTGGGGATGCGGATCCGGGCTGGCAGGGGCTATCGGGAGCAGGCCTGTCCCTCTGGTCTGAGCAGGGCTCCAGCAGGGCTTGGAGGAGGAGGAGGCAGGAGC
>NW_009646842.1:1259248-1263828 GCF_000708025.1 Charadrius vociferus
CCCCCCCCCGTCCCCTCGCTCCTGGTCCTCCCCCGCCATCCCTGCTCTCAGGTCTCCCTTCTTCCCTGCCCGCTTGTTGGAGCCCGGGCTGCTGACCCTCTCACCTCGGAGCCCCTCCCAAGGCTAACACCCCAAACCACTGAAGGTCCCGATCCGGTCCAGTTTCAGCCCAAAGCAGCCCCTGGGCATGGCCTTCCAGGCCCAGTCTCCAGGCGGTGCCCACTTGCGACTGGCGAGGGTCTTGCGCCAGAGAGAGGGACGGGCGGCTCTTGCTCCAGACGGGAGGAAGGGGAGAGTGGAGGAGAGCAGCTGAGGGCCAAAGCTGGACCCCTCCTTCGTGTCCTCTTCGGCCAGCGTGGACTCAGGCTCCAGGGGCAGCAACTGGGAAAGGAGCATCTGGGACAAACGGAGAGGAGAGAGAGGTGAGAGCAGAGCTGCCTGTGCTCCCGGCAGTAAGCCTTGTACTCCCTGGCACCCCACTGCCCACACCTTCCTGAGGGCTCAGGCAGGACATAAAATGGTGCCTACGCAGAGGCACTGTGCCTGTGACATTGCATCCAGACAGCAGGAAGGGCTACGCCAGCAGCTCCTGCAGGCTGAAAGGATTTTGACGTCCTAAAGAGCTGGGAGGCAGCTGCTGTGAGCCTCTGCCCGCGTGCAGATTGCCCTGCTCTTGTCAAACTGTCCCCCCGCCACTGTAATTGGAAGGTAACAGGCTTCAGTCCTTGCTCCTTTTGCTGATGCTGAGCACCTCCATGTGCTTAAGCTGCTATGTGCCTTTTTTTTTTTTTCCAGAGGTCTGTGGTGGGAGTACAGACCTGCCCCAAATACCTCCTGTGAAAGATGAAGGGGATGCAGGAGCAGAGCAGGTATGAGGAAGGGGGACTCCTCATCTGCTGGGAATCCTCAAGGTTATCTGTGCAGGCGGGTGCGTGCTGATGGTACACCCCCGGCACTGCCGGCAGCCTCCAGCTGTAGGGAGACAAGGGTTGGGAGGTGCATTGGGCGCAGTGGAGGCAGGGCCTGGCTGCCCAGGGAAGCAGCCTGCGGTAGCCGTTCCACATCTGTCCCTCACGTGGGTGCTGAGCTAAGGCTGAAGATGCCTTTGTGCAGCTCTTCTCGGTAGTGAGTTAATTGAAGCGGACACGGGCATCTCCAGCGAGGAGTGAAAGCGGTGAGTCATAGCAGGATCGGTCTTGTGATTTTAGTTCACGTCCTAACTACTTCCCTGTAGCTTTCCCAGGATGACGTGAAGGCAAGGTGCTGGGCCTCAGGTTAGGGTTTGGCTAAGAGGAAGCCAAAGTATTATTGCTGTAATTGCTGAGGATAAAAGATCTACCCAAGTGAAGAAGCCCTCAGCTGGCATCCTGGCAGGGGCTCTTGGCCTTAAAGAGGGGTTACTGGGGGGTGTAGTACTGAGCTTAAGAGTGAAAATCCTAACAGGATGAATCTTCCCTCTGAAATGTCAGAACCAGGCACTGAAGATGATGAGGGACATGACTATAATTTCTGGTGGCTGCTGACGCAGGGCGGAGTTAGACAGGACCCGTCTCTTTACTGTTAAAAGCCTCTGCAGGCAACGTGGGGAGTCCCAGAGGCAGCCTGCCCCAGGCCAGAGAGCGCTAAAAAGCATTTGTCTGCCGTCCTGTAATGCTGGTGCTCCTTAGGAGCTGGGTTATAAAAGATGCAGTCACCAAAGAGCTGAGGCTGTTGGACTGAAGGGGAGGGAGCAGTGAGAATAGACAGCAACCTCCGGTAGCTGGAATTTGGGACCACCACTCATTCCAGGTTCAAAAACGACCTCCCCAAATTGCCCCTCCGCTCCTGAAACCTCCCTCAGCTCTCTCCCAGTCCCTCCTACCTGTAGCCTCTGTCCTGATAAGGACACAGTCTGAACGCTGGCAGAGAGCAGAACTAAGAGGAGGAAAAGCGAGCAAGGCCACGACTGGAGCCCCAGCATCTTCTTCTTCTCCCAGGGCTTGTGGGAGGCGAGGCAGGACCTGCAGCATCCGTGTCAGATGCAGTCCCTAGCCCCTCTTTGCCTTTATAGCTTTGCTTCTGGCAGGCGCCTGGCCCCCAGCTCTCTGCCGAACTACCCCCTGGAGCTCCTTAACCTTTCAGCCCTTTTGTCCAGGGTGATATATTTCAGGGTGAGCTCAGCAAGACCCCTTCCTCTAAAGAAAAAGGACACAAAGGTGTTTACTGAGTGTCTGGGAAGACAAATGTGAGTTGAGCTGCTGCTGGCTAGGGCCTGGAGGTATCTGTCAGGGTCAGGAACAGGGTGACACTTTGAAACACGTCCCAAAGGAGGATATTGAAGGCTGCGTTGTATAGTGATATTGAACATACTCCTCGCAGGCAGAGTGCTCTTAATGCTATTTCTCTAATCAGCGTGAGCATGAACTATAGCTCAGCTAGTGGTAGGCATGCTGCTGGCTGCACGGAGCTGAGACAAATTCAGCTCTGTGACAATACAGGCTTTCGTTTTTAATATTTTTGTCTTGGTGAGCCGGGTTGGCCTGGGAATGAAAAGCTCTTGCTGCAGAAGGTGTGCGAATTCCAGCAGTAACTCCACGGGATTTGTAGTGGTGACGGGAGCATGGGTCCAGTACTAGCAGGCATATAACTTGCAAGCTGGTTGTCCTGAGTCACCATCTGGAGGGCCGGGCTGAGTTTCCAGAGGAACCAGCACAGAAAAGAGCTCGTCGAGGCTCAGCTTGCATTTTCTCAAGCTCAGGCACACAATGGAAGTGGGACGGCAAGGAGCAGATTCCTACCTCCTAAATCTTCTGGCCATTAGTTCCCCCTCCTTTGTTTACCTCTCCTATTTTACTGTAGTTTCTCACCAGTTGAACAAGGCAATGAGGTCACTGTTTGGAGATCAGGGTGCAGAAGTCAGCCGGGGTGTGAAGACAGAAACTAATCAGGAAAGATTGTTGGGGAGAGGAATAGGGGGACTGTACACCAGTACAGGATTAGTAGTGGGTGTTCTGAGTGAGCTTAAAAACACCTTAAGCTTCCCTTTCTTCAGTACTGTTGCACAAAGCAATTGGGTCAAAACTTGACAGGCAGTGTTCTGCTGCCTGCTTTTATTTTTTTTAAGGAAAGAAGAAAAATAGAAAAAAAAGCCTTTTGCAGAGATAACAAAAGTCACAGTTCAGATATTTGCCCTTTCTTTCCCTTCTTCCCTCTCTTCCTTCCCAGCATTTTGCACTTGCAGATGCAGATTTATGGGTCCCTTTCTTCCCTGCCCAAGGAGCTGGAATGTTTTACGAACCATTTCGCATCCAGTCCATGATGAGTGAGCGTGGGGCTTCAGTCTGGAGCACTGACACTGGAAGCAGGAGAGACTTTGCACAGGTGGGGGCATCCAAGTATGTTAGGTCCACCTGATACCTGTGACCCATGGGTGGTGCTGGTTCCAGAGCAATGCTCTGGTGATCCTGTCTGGCAGTCCCCTGTCACCTGGGCCAGTTATCTGGGGTGTGCTGGCAAATGGAGGGGCTCCCTAGGCCCTGGCTAACGGCCTCCACCAAGACATTTTGTGGGGAACAGGTTTACTTTCATACGAGTCTTTTAAACTATGAAGCACAGGTGACTGCTGGAGAGTCACAGGACGTGCCGTTCACGTGGGTGTTCGGACAGGGTGCCTGTGCACAAACGGAGTGTGGCGTGTGTGCGCACAGCCAGCCCCTCCGTGTGCAGGATGCGGTGGGGTATGGATGGAGCTTTGCGGTGTGAAAGTTTCGGAGGGGTGGGAAAGAGAGAAAGGAGGATGGGAAGAGAGCACGTGTTCATCCCACACGCAAGACGTCTCAAGAGAATGTTGTTCTGTACATCCTAGTCACATTTGACCGTCCAGAAGCAGCTGAGTCAGTCTGCTACAGCATTCATGCTCCCGGCAAGACAGCCGCAGGCAGGTGCATCTCAGGTTGAACGCACCGGTTCCAGGAGTCAGCTCTTTCCTGAGAAAAAGTTAAGTACAAAAGCAACAATGCTTTGGTTTTGATACAAAATGTAGCAGTGGTTTGATCTGGCATCCTTTGAGTGTGGTGGCCCCCATACTGCAAGAAGAATGCCAGAAATGTGTTTGCAACTGCTCCAAATTCCAGCCCACTTGCACGAAGACTGAGCCCTGCAGGGATGGAAAGGCTCTGAGCCCTCAAGTGACGAGTCCTCTCCTTGGGTCCAGCAAAAGCTGGGGCTAGCAAGAGGGAAGGAGTCATCACTGTCCCATACCAAGCAAGACACTTAAGAGGCTAGAAAATTAGCAAATTTTCTTGCATATTCTTGCAAATTTGCAAATCCAGCAAAGCCTGGATAAATTGCAGGTGCTCGATGACTCAGGTGCTGTGAAGTTGCAGCTGCTCTGTGTCCCAGATCCTTGCTGGGACCGCAGTAGAAGTGAATAGCTGCTCTGACGTGTCCTGGCAATGACTGTGAAATGAAAAGGCTTTGGCAGACAACGAGTCCCCAATTGCCCCAGTTTTCTCAGACTCAAATAGATTATTGTCCTTCTTTCCTCTCTGGCACTAACAAGTTTCCTCTCTAAAAATCCTCCCCCCTCTGCTGCTGGGACA
>NW_009646842.1:1263863-1276234 GCF_000708025.1 Charadrius vociferus
CTGCTGAATCATAGTCTTTTGCAAACAGTTGCTTATCAAGGAAAGGAGCAGGGCAACTGGAGAGTGGGAGGACTAGGAGCTGGATGAAGTACGCTGGGGGAAAGCCCCTTGGCCCATGGGGACGGAAAGGGCTGATGGTTGCTGCAGGCTCTAGAAGCAAGGGCAATATTCGTGTCATTCCGCTGGTACCACGTGTAGGAGTTTGGAGCCCGCCATGGTCAGGAGTCCCTTAGAGAACGGAAACACCACTGATCTTGGCACTGAGTAATCCCACTGCCTCAGAAGTGAGGGAATGGGATTACTCCTTCAGTAGCAATTCTTGGTCATTGTCGCAGCCACCGAAATAGCTGCTTGTGAGGAACAGAAGGGCAGCAACTGGCTGCTTAAGGCGGCAGCCACTGTGTAGCTGTGGAAACCCCTCTTGGTTTTTGCTTCATCTTTCTGCAGGACTTCCTTTGTCCATGACACAGGATTGCCAATTCCTCCAATGCCAGCAGAGGCCAGTGAGGAAAGGGGGATGCTCCACCTGAACAGCAGAAAGGGACCACCAGGAGCTCACTGACCTTCAACTATCACTTGACCAGGCACTGCTGTGCCCAGGAAAGAGCAAAAGACAAACTGCAAAGCAGTGAAGGAGCTACCATGTCAGTCCGGTCATTGACTGCCAAACCCTTCTTCCATCTCAGAAAGGCAGCTATGCGGCTCTCCTGAAGGCAAAAAAGTTTAACCACTTATAGTGGAAAAGCATGGCCTGAAGGTAAGCCAATGCTTAGGCAGTTTTATGGCCACCTTGCTTCCTCCATCCACCCATTCATATCTCCCTCACTGCAGTATTGTCAACATATTACCTCATATATATGCATGATTTATTGCACGGACTCGTAAAGCCTTGAGCCTGGGTAGAAATCCATATACGCTGTCCTTTTTCTTTCATTCCCATTTGTGAGTGACATACCCTGTGGGTGGTTCTGGGGGAATCATATACAGTATGCACGACTGTGTGTCATATTTACTGTTAATGCCGTGGCTGCTGCCTCCGTCTCCTGTAGCCTTCACTGAATATTTTATCAGGGAGGATAGGGGAGAGGGAAAATATTGCTTTAGCTTTCTGATCTTTGTATTTCACGTGATTGTTCTGTACTTACTGGTGTGCTCTGGAGTTGGGGCTATTACACTAGTGGTGGCAAGAGGGCAGATCTTTCCACTGAGTCGTGGTGTGGTGTTTGGTCCACGTGTCCAGCCCAGTAAATGCACCTGTTACCCCATCATTCCCTCATCTACTTGTTTCTACAAGCATATAACACGTTATTGTTGTTTTATGCTATTGGCTTAAAAAAAAAGTATTCCCAGGTCAATGGAAAGCTATGCAATTTCTAATACCTCTTTTTTTTTTTTTTTAAAATTGGGATCAAAATAAGCTACAGCAGTCTTTTATCACTACTTATGCAGGCTAGGGGAGAACTGAGCAGCAGGCAGTACTTGCTGGCAAACCAAGGGTGACCACGACAACTGCAGGAACCTGGTAGATCCTGAGAGACAGAGAATGCGGAAGATCTGCGGGAACCTGCTGACAGGAAGACCCTTCCAGTTCCTGCCCTAGTAGTGACTAGTCTGCTTTCTAGGCAACTGACAGGTGGGAGGAAATAATTCTGTGCTAATAGCTCTGGGACAAATGCCAATTTGCCTGTGAGACAGGAGGTTAAAGGTTGTTTATGTGATTAACACAAATTCAAATTTAGGGCACTTCATGTTCACAGGGCAGTCCAAGGAGTTGAACACTGATGTGGCATTGCCGGAAGGAAAGAGCTTAAGTGCCAGTCTTATTTGAAACATAATTGGGTTGGCAGCAAACACGTTCCAAAAAGCACAGTGAGAACCAATGTTACCAGTATACTTGGTAACTTGGGCAAATCAGTTAGGCAAAGATAATACTAAATTTTTTATGTTTGGTGGTTTTTTTTTTTCTTTAAAAAAAAAACCCAAACTTTTAAAAGTTTTATTTTTTTTTCCTATTCACTTTGCATATTCTCTGTTGAAGAATTCTAGCTATAGTCTAAGTCAGCTTTTCTCCCTCTCCTCACCCCCCAGTCCCTCAACTCTTGAGGAGATCTGTAGGACAAAAAGATGCAGGTAACTTCCCCTCAAAGCCCTGCTGGGCTTTGCAGGGCAAGAGCTTCAAAAAGGATCAAACATAAAAGGCCTAAACCCAGCGAAATTGTATTGGTCCTGTGTTAAGAGAAGCTGAATGGTGTACTTACAACCATGTATAAAATGGGAAGGGAATGAGTATTTTGTACTCGGTGGTTAATTTGGTTCTTCTTAGAGAGACTTTCTTCCAAAGATTTCCTTTTTTTTTTTTTTAACAGAACAGCTTACTTTCATCTGCAAAGCCAGAGCAAAACCAGTCAAAGCAGCAGCTTTTTCATCACCGCCTTTCTTTGTGGAGGTATCAAAAGACAGGACTGGAATTGCTTTAGCCTGGTGTGTAACTTCTATTTTGTCCTCATTTAAAGCACCGTCATATTATGGGGTAGTTCAGGCAAAAGAAGACGACTGCTGCATAAAACGAGTTTTATTTTTAGTTAAAGACAGTGGCAGACAGTTCCCTCAGCACAGCCGGCGGGCTGAAGATCTGGTGATGGGGGTTGTTTTGGTGGGGGTTTCTTCCTCTTTTAATTCTGCTGATAGCTCTAGAGAGAGTAAAACGTGTCAATAGCCAGTGCTCCACCGCCTTGAACAGAGAAATCTACAGGCAACGTAGGCAGTGCTCTGAAGCCCCACACACCTTCTGCCCATTACCAAAGGAACACGCCTGTGGGGCCAAATCTATAGTCTTTCTCCACTTTCACCTTTTGAGCATACCCATACAATCCTTACCGTCCTCAGAGCTGTTCTCCTCATCACTGGAGAAGGCAATAACAGCTTTTTTGGGTGGAAGGCGCTTTTGGGAACGCTTCTGGTTTCGCAGTTTGCGAGGCTGGGGTGTGACAAAATCTTCATCCCTGTTGACTGTGCTCAGGGGCTGGTGGCATGAACCTGCCGAAAAAAACACACACACAAAAGAGAAAGGTAGCAGCAATTCTGTCTGTCAGGGTGAGAAAAAGTCCCTAGGTGTCTCTGCTGGACTGCAGGATCAGGGGGAAGGCTGCAGTCTCAGAAAAGGAACATACTTCCTGTTGGTTTCCGCTTGGACGGCTCTGGCATTGAAGTTCCAGTGCCTTCCTGGCATGTCTCTGCTGAATCCAGCCCTCGGTTATGGGAGGCAGCCAGCTTCTGCTCCAGCTCTTCAGCCAGAGCCTGATGGAGATGTAACGGGGAGGGAGAGAGAAGATGGGGGGAGAGAAGTGTTACATCCATAGCAGAACTGCTATCAGGTTGTCTGATAAATTGTTAGGGGAAAGGAGTAGTGTGCTTAATATGGAGAATGGCAGAGTTTTCTAATCATTGTGTGTAAGAAACAGTCATTTTCCTGGCCCGGACACTTGCCCCCATTCTTACTTTAGTCTCAGGTTTGCTGCCTGCTTTGCGGAATCGAGCCAGCACACTTTGGAAACAACTGTAGACAGCTGGGTCTTGGAGCTTGTCTGCAAAGCAGTCAAAGTTGTTCTGCAGCTTGTGAAGGCCCCGTTCCGAGAGGGGAAGCAGAGTCAGGCAGTGGGACAGATCTCGATATTGACGCTCAGTTCTGGAAAAGACAAAGATTACCACTAGCTGTTATGAAAAGGGATGTCTAAAGATGAGCACATCTTACCGAAAACTATGGCATGTGAGGATAAAGCGTTTCCTGCAGGTGCTTCTGCCCTGCAGAACATGAGATTCAGGTGGTTCTGTGACAGGTCAGTTAGAGTGCCATGCCATACTAACCCCTTCACAACCATCACTGCATTTCATCAGACACTGACTTAGTGTCTGTCAGAAAAATATGAAGGCTTCACTGTTAAAGAACACAGTCACTTGTTCAAAAAGTGTCAGAAGTTATTGCCAACTAGGCTGAAAAAATACAGTTGGTGAGGTGAGGACTCTTCTTGAAGGGCCTCATTTCAACTGAATAATAAAAAACCCCTGGCTGCTCATTTTTACATGTTTGAGACAGTCTCAAGCAGAAGCTTTATTTGATGTTCTCTCTCTCTTTCCTGGCCAGTTACAGGCCAGTTACATAAAAGAAGGCCATTTTCATTAAGATATAAAGTGAACAAATAACAACTGCTGTTTCAAAGGAGAACTGCATTCAAATTCCAGCAAAAGTTACTGGAAAAAGGAAAAAAGAAAAAGGCGGACTAACATCCTTAATGTAGCTCACTGTGATGGAATGCGAGGAAAAAATCCTAGGCCAAAGCCCCCATTATTAATATATACAAAGCAGAGGGCCAGAAGTCTGTCTTGCATATACCCTGTCAGAATGCACTGTCCAAACACAGACAGATGGAGAACAAAGCTACAACATCCAGGTGCTTCCACATTTAAAGTCTGAATGATGCTTGGCATGTTGCTATGTTTAGAACTCCAGAAACGCTGAGAAGGGTGATGGTGACTTCAAAATATTTTCTGATAAACTGCTGTTTTAGCCTGGAGTGAGAGTCTTGCTCTAGCATTACTGCTGGCATGCATTAAACTGATCATCTTTGTGGTACAGAAGTATTAGGATATTTTAGTAAAGGCTGACATCGTTTACACATAGATAGTTCTTTAGAGATGTGGTGTGAAGAGCTCACTGGTGTTCCTGGGAGGCAATTTTGGAGAGAGGGGCCACTCTCCACTCCAGCTTAGGAAACAAAATCCAAATATTTCTGGGGAATATGCAACTCCCTAAGGCTGCTGAGCAGGTCACGTGCCCAGGCATTGTGTACAAATGGCCAAGATAAACAGACACAGCTTAAACCTCAAGGGCAAAGTCACAACGATGGAGAAGGAAAACCACAGGAATGGAGGAAGGCAGCGTGCACCAAAATGAAGATATCACTGAAAGTACATGACAGGCAGATAAATTTCTACTGTCTTATTGGGGGGGAGGGGGAGAAGTATATGTCTGTGTCAGTGAAGTTACAGCTTGGGGAAAGGAGCAACAAAAAAAACTCACCCCAAAACCCAGGAAGCAAAATGATACCCCAGATTCATGGGATGGGTCCTGCACTATATACTCTGTAATCAGCACCATAAGCAAGGTATACACATCTTACAGACAGAGCAGAGCAAAGGCATAAATGTATAGTGGCACAAGCACTTAAATAAGAAAATGGAGTCCCAGGCATAGTTAGTACTGAGCAGCCCACACATGCAGAACAAGCGCAGACCTATATCAACTAGACAGTTGAGATCACCCCCAACTTTTCATGCTGATTTTTTAGCCGAGACACAAAGGAATAGCTTGTGGAGAAGGACCACAAAGATGCATAAAACCCACACGTGGGATGTCTCCTTGCTCAGCTGTAATGCAGATGTAAATTGTAACAAAACCTTTTCCCTAAGAAAGGAGGCAAGGGAGAGGGGCCAATCACAGTGTAATAAGACCAGAAGCCTTAATTTACACATATTTATTCATGTATTTTTAGGATGAAAATAGGGGGAAAAAAATTCCAAAAGAACCTAATCCAGGTTATCTCAGCATTTGTCACTTTGCCACGTGAAAAATATGATGGGAACCTGTTACAACCACTGTATACAAGCTAGTTTCTTGTAACAATTCCTAAGAAGCAGACTTGCTTCTCAAGAGGATTAGGATTACAACCCACCTGGCAGTCCGGAATCGCTGACAAAGTTTCTCCACCAAGCTCTCTGTCTGTTTGTCTTTTGTAATATAGGAGAAGAGATGCCTGCAAAGGAAACAAATCGGAAAGCTGAGAGCCCAGAGAGGAAACCTCATTCTGCCTACACCATGGGATGCCTGCAGCTATCCTATCCAGTGATCAGCTGGGTGGTCCTCCAAAAGGAGACAAGATTGCTCTGCATGTCTCAGACTTGGTTCAGGAAAGGCTGTGAGCATATATATATATATATATTTCACATACTAACCACAGTCCCTGTTGGGGGACAACTGCTGTGACATAACATATAATTAAAACTGCGTGTTTGTGTAATAACACTTGCCTAGGATGAAACTGAGAAATCCAGCTAAAGCAAAGACCCTGGTAGGTCTGGAGTAAGAAGAGCTAATGTCTGTGCAGGGTCTGAGGTAGGAGAGACGCTGAAGAGGCTGCAGTGTCAACTTCTGATCAGTTCCTTTCATCTAGTTTTAAGAGCATACAAGGCCTCCAGACAATTTCCTCACTTCACAAGTTGCCCTGGCAGACTAGAATGTTTGACAAGCAGACCTTGAGGGGAGTGGGGTAGCATGAAGTGTTTCCCCCCCCCCCGCTCAAAACCACTCCTGTGATTTTTTTTCATTATTAGTTTGCTGAAGGTGCGTTGCTATATTTTGGATCAATGTGAAAGTGAGTGCTACTTTGCACTAAAGTGGGAACACAACTTAACAGAACTTAAACGCCAACTTGATCCTGCATTTTTCTTAGCTTCTTGAGGAAAAGAGAAAAAAGAGACTTTCACACAGTTACATACTTCTAAATTTTTCAGGATGTCCTCATAGAAATCACTTCTATTTATTTAAGAAGGTCCTGATGGCCTCCCTTTTTCTTGTACCAACATTTCTGTTAATTTAAGCTCAGTTAGGTTGCCACTGGCCTTGATATAACTGCTCTGAGCACATCCTTGCTCAGTCTTTGTTGTGTCTACAACCACCACGCCAAGCTGCTTTTCTCAGATATGGAAAAGAGACCGTACCCTCAATAGTCCTCCCTTTGCATTTGTTACAGCATCTTTCTTCAACTTAAGTGACAAGAACCACGGCAGCATTCCAGGCAGGGTCTCACCAGCACTACCAAGCTTCCCTATACGTAAACCAGAAATACCTTGACTGCTAAAATAGCAAGTGGAATACATCTCTAACTTTAGTCACAGCTTTGCAGCAGGGTTTAAACAATTTCTAAACATTCAACCTTATACTTTGTTCTGATACTCTTCATCTCAGTTATTACTGTAACCCTGTCTTTCTCCATCAGTTAGTCCTTAAACAGCAATGCTCCCCCCACTATCCCTATCTTTTTTACACCTCCCTATTCTCCAGTGTGGCAAATATCCCTGGAGCATAAGCTCCTCCTAGCTTGTGTTTTTGTCCACCACGCTTTCTGAGTTAAACTGGATCCTTTCCACAATGTAAGCATTTCGTATAGTGGTACATGGGGAAATATTTCAGTTTCACTACCATTCCATTTTTTCCCATTTAAAGGATACGATATGGCGTGCTAACTGATGATCAGGTCTTCTTTAAAATTAATTAGCTTTAGACTAATTTGATACCTGTCTATACTTTGTTAAGTCAATATTGCCTTTTCTCTTATTTGCCAGGCATCTCTCTGTATGTTTTTGGAAGTCAGAAAATTCAATTTATAGCTGTCTTAACCATCCTAATCACGTTTTAATGCAAGTGCTATACTTATTAGTCTATAGGTCTGTGGTTACACCTCCAGTTTGACATTTATTAAAAATTGTGCTGAAAATTCTCAAATTATGTCCCACTTTTTTAATACATGCGCTCTTTTTGTTTCTCTGTGATGGTTTGCTTCAACTTCAGACACTAACTTACCCTTCTACGTGTGCTGTCAGTAGTGACACGCTGAATTTCGCATTGTTTCACACTACCCTCCTTACTGACAGCTGAACCAAAACATCCATATCCTTTTGCAGCCATCAATTACTTTCAGTCTCAATTTCAGCCTCACTAATAGACCTTTTCTGTGCCTTGCAATTCCTAGCTGTCCAAAATTCCATCCCTCTTCTGAAATGCACTGGAGTCTCACGGACAGAAAGACTTGTTGAAAAAAAAATTACTGGAGATTTTATTGTTATTCTCTTCAGCAAGAGCAATACTTCTGTTTTGTCCAACACTCCCCTCTGTAATCCACAAGGATTCAGCCAACTCAGAAAAACCCTCTTGGGGGGTTAAGTTTCAGATACGAGAAGAAAATTTCTGTAATTTACCATTAAAGACATTCTTTGTCTGCTTATGAGCAGATTGAAATATTCCAGTATGTCTCTACACTATGGAGTAAGGCTTGCTTGAAGAAAAAAAGAAACGACCGACCCCAAACAAAAAAAAAACCCTCCAAACCTAAATCCTTTACCTTAACTACAGCTTCATTAAAGTTGCTTACAAAAATCCAGTAGGCCACCAAAATGACAAAGGCAGCAGAGTCTTTAAAATCTGTTGTGTTCTCTTAGTGTTGCATATTCATGTTCCCATGAATAAACCCAACTGTTTTCCCTTTCTAGAAGCAAAGTGATTTTGAATGAGCTAGAGGAAACTCTTTGTGGAGTCTCTCCTCATCCCCAACTATGTGGCTTTAGAATAGGCTCCCCTCAGCATGACTCCATTTCAGATGCGGACTGAAAAAGTCAGATCAAGGAGAACAATTGAAAAAGCAGTTTGTATATGTCACTGTAGTTTCTCTTCCCTGGATCTGGCACCCCCTTTGCATAAACATAGTCCTGGTCAATAAAGGTTTCTTTAACCCCAGAATACCTCGTAATAATGTGGAAGGATTGCTCCTCTACACCACAGTTAGGATCTGAGAGACGACTGATTATGTCTGGAAGCAGGTTATAGATGGCATTATCCTGTGCAGAATACAAGGTTCTACATGAGATACTGAATTATAAAGTACAGCTCAAGTCAAGCCCAATAAGCTGCCCACTTAAAATTACCTCCTCCCCCCCCCCCCCCCCCCACCCCCCCCCCCAATCTACTGACTGAAAACATCAGCTTTTTGAAATGAGCTATGCACAGCTAGCCAAACCTAAACTACTTGGCTGAGGCTAAGGGGGAAAAAAACAACCAACCAACCAAGCTAACAACTGTAACCCTTAGTTTGCAACAGTTCTGCTCTTCGGCAGACTTGGATGCAGTTGTTTTTGCTTTCCAACCTTGTCACAACCCAACACAAAAGCTTCCTGATAAAGGAAACTTACACAGCAGTTCAGGTCAAGGAACTGTCTCCCATCTTGCCTGAAAAGGCCCAATCAGGATTCCCTTTCCCACTGCTTTTTAATGGTTTTGTCATAGACACTGCAGAGATAGGAAGTCAGTGCAGTCAGGTAGCCAGCTCTGCTTTTAACAGAGCAAGCCAAGTTAGTAAAGCCCAAGTATCGTTGCAGCTTCTCAGGCAGTAAATCTGAAACTCTGAAGGGCCCCCAGCAACCTTCATGTTGAATGAACAGTGTGTACAGGGGGTAACGCTGCTACTGTTCTTACCTGCTTGGGCTGCAACTGCTTCAATTTAAGTATGTCAATGTTACACAGCCAAGGACATTTTTGAAAGGTTTCAGAGATGATGCACTGCCTGAGCCATAAGGTCAGGGAACTGTTTTAAGGCCTAAAGGTAAACTGCAGAAAACTGTTCCCAACCCTGTGCTAGGCGTACACAATAAAGCAAAGGGACAAGGCACTGGTTTGGAACCTGCCTTCCGGTGTGAATGGGTGAGGCCAAATTCAGCAACAGCAGGGTTGAAACAAAACTCGTGTTGCAAAATTTCCTTTATCGTCCCTCATTTAGGCAAAGAGGAACAGACAGCTGCTCTACACCACTGACACGCTTTCTCCAGGACTCAAGTCTTGTGTCATTGACCAAGCCTCCACCAGCCCTTCCCCACGCTTGTGAACTAAGGTCCCTGAGCATCCACTTGCCTTGTTGGAGAGTTCACTGAAAAAGTTCTGAGCCACTCCCATGATTGCCTCCTCTGGGTCTATAAGCAGAATTGCCATTTCGCTCACTTGGCCCTTCACCTTTACCATGTCTTTGAGGATGAGGTGAGTCATCACCAGTCCAGCTGTCTGCCTCACGCTTGGGCAGGGGTCCCGCAACCTGACAGAAGCATATAGTTACCACAGAAAACAGCTGAGTTAATGATATCCATGACAGCCTATTCCACAGCCCAGGTCTGTTGTCCCACTGCAGCGACACCTTTAAAGTTTGGTTTCCTGGATCATTCCCACCTTCCAGAGGCCCAGTGTCACCCTCCCACAGAGCTCTCGTCACCTGTCCTCTCCCAGCAATGAGGGTAGCGTTACCTAGCATAGAGATGTGCTGTCCAAGGCTCCACCAGGTTAGGGAAACGGATGGCCAGGTCTCCTGCTGCAATAATGAGGTTGGATCTCACACCAGGCAGAGTGGACTTCTCCATCATAGTGAACAGCAGGCGCAAGTGGGAGTCACAGAACTCAGAGCTGACGGGATAGGGCACAGAAAAGAAGGCACGGATACCAAAATCTCATCTCTCAGAGAGCAGTGAGACAAAAAAAAATAAAAAAAATCAAATCTATGAATGATCTTTTGTGTTTGTTTTCTCCACAGGAAAGGAGTTGCAATGTTTGCTTGTGCTTTACTACTAGTAAGGCTGGGAAGAGAACACCGGCGTTACCTGATCATGCAGACCTTGCCAAGAGCCAGGGCTGCAGCAGCGGAGAGTGCTGGATCACTGTAGAGCCCAGGGTTGTTGCAGATCTTGAGCACCAATGGAACAAAGGCAGAGAACAGGTGATTCCCTAGAGAGTGGGGATGAAGACGGCAATTATGCAAGCACTGTTTGTGCATCCCCCTTTAAGAACAATTACTCAATTTATCCTAGAACTCCTGCAGACTATAGAAACTGGTTGACTCACTTTCACCATTGAAAAACCACCTCCAGTAAGGCAGAGCAAAGAAACAGACAGCCTACATAGAAACTGACACTGGACAAAAATGACAGTATTTCCTTCTGAAGCAAACAGCCTTCCTCCTGAATCTGTTACCCACCATACGTGTGCTTTCACACAGGCAGACAGAGCCAGTGCCCCTCAGTGGCAGCCACGCTTACCATCTAGAAGTTCTGTCTCGCAAATGCTGCGGATGAGCTCAGCCTCTGTGTCATCAGCTGAGGCTCCCACGAGGCCCAGCTCCTCCTCCATAGTAGCCTCATTTCCTGTGCTCTGTGGAGAAAGGAAGACTGTCGAAAAGATGACAGGCAACAATAACCCCTTCCTCCACAAACTACTCTTCTCGCGGGCGAGAGGTGCATGCCTGTTACCAGCAGTGTGACTAGAGTTGAGAACAACAGAGAGATGGAGAATTTCATAACTCACTTTTTCCCTGAGAACTGAAAGGAGCTGTGAAGGGTAGTCCAGGACTTGCCAGTCTGCATGTCACAGAACACCAATGAAAAGAAAGCCTAAGCTACTGAAGCTACTGAGCTGAGACAGACATAGGACACATCTGGCATCAATGCTTGAGTACGGCCCAACTTAAAGAACATGCAAATCCTAGAAGCAAGAAGTTCAAAGTGGCCTTTGCTGGTCATGCGAGCAAGACCATGGAAAACCTTATAGCAAGGCAAAAGCAACAGAAGGGAAGGAAAAACACATGGATATTGCACGGGGACCAAATCTGCATCCAACTGCTGCTTCTTGGAAAATCTCCTAGGAACCTCCTCCTATGTGGGAAATGGTAGTGACACTGATAACCAGGGCAGATGAGGAAACGAAAGACAAATTTCTCTGGACATAGCAGTGTAGGCATCTAATAGAGACTGCATACCTAGGGACACGCAACATTTTCCTCTATTCTTACCCAAGAAAGTCAGCCTCACTACATTCTGGAAAACGTTTTGAGGTAGACTTAACCAAGCAGGGTATTTCTATCATACAGGTCCTATTAAGAAGGTTACAATTAAACTTTTTTCATTACTACCTGAGAGATGATAGGACCCTCAAGCCCTATGGATCAAGGTTCCAGAAGCCCTTTTCCAAAACTCAGGACACAAACGGGTGTTCGTCACTGCTAGCAGCAATTGCAAAAGATTGTGCTGGTAAGAAAGGAGGCAAATGAGTGGAAAGAAAGCATTTGCCTGAAGCAGGAAGATAAGCATGGCCAGGGCATCACCCTTCATTCCCTCTCCTCTGTCTGTTCAAAACCTAAGATTAGTGTGAGTTTTATTGAACAGGGTCACTCAAGGACCTCAGGTCTCCCCTGTCAATCCTGACCAACACATTTCTATTCCCCAAACATGCATTACCCCAGACCTCATGCATTCTCAGGAGTGCATTCTCCAGAAGTTTGCTGTGGCAATAGTTGGGACACTAGAAGAGCTGCCCACAGGAAAAAAACCAAACATCTCAGTTCTCACCCGGGGTCTCTGCTTCTTTGTGCTGCTGTCAGAATGCTTCTTGGCCTTTTCCTCATCTCTAAGGATGCGGCGTCTGCGTAGCTCTGCACTCACTGATACTTCCAAATATGCTACCTGCTGCAGTGCCACCTGTCCCAGCAGGGACAGCAGATGCATCAGCAGGA
>NW_009646842.1:1276353-1292201 GCF_000708025.1 Charadrius vociferus
AGCAGGAACGTGGGGAGACTGCTAGCACTCTCAGAAACTCCGCTGGGAGAAACCCCTGGATCTAGTGGAGAAAAATGACTACAGTTCAGTGTTGATCTAGACCTCTTCCCCCATCAGCTGCTGCCAATTCTTACTGCATAACCCATCTCCACGCCCCACAAACTCCTTCACAGAACTCACACCCTTCCACGCCAACACCTCCACTAGCCCCTCAGCTCTGTTCTCCTCCTGCAGTTACTCCAGGCCACCCAGTTGCAGCACTAGAAATCATGGGCACCCATTTCCTTCACCAGCTTTTTTCCTCACCAGCTTCCTGCCCATCAGCCTCCTGCAGCTTCTCCAGAGCTTGCTGACTGCACACCTGCAGGATGTGAGCACATATCTCCTCTGCCCCTTCTGCTAGCTGGTAGATGAGCATTACTGCTGCCTCCATGAAGGGGATCCAGTGACAGCTTGGCTGGGCAAAGCCTGATGAGAAGAGGGAGCAATGTACCACACACACCAGCAACAACACAGGCTGTCTCACAGCCCAACTCCATCTCCTCCAAACCTACTGCTGACTTGAGCTCACCTTTACTCACAGTCTCACTTAGGCAACGAAAGAGCATGTGGTTCTGTGGCAGTCGAAAAGGTGCATTGTTCTTCCCCTGTGCTGGCTGCAGAGAGAACATACGAGTTACTTTTACCACAGAAGAGATCTCCCCATGCCCTTCCTGGTACTTAATTTTGCTGGGTGCACAATGCTAATCAAACCTATGCTAGGCCCATGGCAGGGACATCCAGTACTGCTCTGCAACTGAACACAGAGCAGGGACATTACTGTCACTTTTGAAGACATGGTGGCAGCAGTGATTTAAAGCATGGCCGAATGATGATCCTAGGCCAACCCAGACAGTTCCACTATACTTCATCTTAAATCAAAGTAACTCTTTCGAAATCCCAAAATAACTCTTTTTATATCTGATATTATTCACTCATTATCCACAATGAATGAAGAGGGAAACTTTTAGAATGTCTTCAGAGTTATCAACAGGAAGTCAGCTAGATGCCCTCGCCTGAGGGTACTCCAGAACCACAAGGTTTTGTTTAAAAGCAAAATATCATCAGTAGAAATAACAGAGGATAGCTCTGGATCCAACACCCACCTCACACTTAAGCTGTTGCAGTCCCACCACATTTTACCTTGGGAATAAGATAACTCAGAGAACTACTAAACCAAGTATAACAATGCCAGAGAAATCCCAGCACATCTGTGGCTGCCTGATTAAAATATACTTGACCAAAACAAGCTACTGCTCCAGGATTTACCAGCTTTCAGTAGCTGGAAACAAAATTTCTCAATTCACTACAACCCTACTCTCTGTACTGAATTTCTGGTTGTGGAGGTAGAGGGGAAGTAAGAGCTACCACAGTCATTCATCTACAGTTTAGTCCCTTGTCACATACAAACTTAACTGCAGAGTTAAGTCAACCTAAAATTGAATTAAAACCGCCTTCAGAAAATTTAAGAATGTTGTGATATACATTAATTCATTAAGGTCCTGCAATAACGTCCCCAGTGGAAGAAGCAAACACAGAATGACAGTGCTGTGTGAAGGAGGGCTGCTTTTATGCTGGAACTCCTGAACCAAAACGCCCTAAATGCTTGAGTCAAAAAAACAAAGAGTTTTTTTTTTTCCCCAAGTGCATTTAAAAAAAAAATAAAAATGTATAAACTGTTCCACAGACAAAGAAGCCATCTGATAGGCAACCATCATGTTGTAAGTACAACATGGACAGGTTTCAAAACCTTTCATGTTTTATATTCAGCTGTACAGCTGACAACTCCCAAATATCAATTAATAGGGAGGGCAAAAGAATCACACCATCAGAAAACATCAGTAGGGGAAAGGGCTTCATGGTTGAGAAAACACAAATCAGCTTAGAACCGGGAGTCTGAGGAAGAGAATTGAAAGAAAAACAGATTTTCTTGTGCACTGAACTCTTTACTAATTGAATTCAGCCTGTTGCCTAATGAAAATACTTTTATTACATGTTCACTGATGTGTGCTAAGCTTTCCAGACAGTGCTGCTGAATGGTCTCAACCTACATAATTTCAAAATCCATAAAAAATTAATCACTTCTTTCTCTTCTCAATACAAGCCATTTTCTCCCCCTTCTTTGTTTCTGGATAACTGTGTGATGACTTCAAGAACAAGCTAAGTCCTACCTTAGGGTTACCGGCAAGTTTGGAGATCGCATTACACACTTCTTGAGCCAGGCGATAATCTTCACATGCCTTCTCAGACAACCCTAAAGTCACCAAGACATCCAGGTTGCTACCTATGATCTCTGGCTTCCCTCTGGAATGGAAGGGATGGGGGAATTAACACAAGCTGTTGGTGAAAGTTTACAGAAGTATGGATAACCAAGAGAAATACTCCTTGTGCCTTGTGGAAGGCAGTGGTTTGAGTAAGACAGGGAAAAAAAATTCCACATAATGACTCAAAATATAGCTATAGAAGCAGCAAGCAATATTCCACAGAAGCCAGTATAATCCAGACTCCATTAAGAGACGAGGTTCTCCAAAGCAAACATCACTGAGCATACTGTCTCTTCATAAAGAAAGAAGATTCTTGACTCTTATTATCAGAAAGGAACAAAACTTAAAACGGTAAGACAAAGAAAAACATTGCGAAACAGAAAAGAGTCCAGCAGCTCAGGACTGGTGAGACATGACAGTTACTTCCCTCCTCTGGGAAACAAAACCAACAACAAAAACCCAAACCCACTCCCACATCCTTCCCTCCTTTTGACCTGTGAAAGGTAGAATTGTATATTCCTCAGACCAGGCCCGATCTGAGGAATATACAATTAACTGGGTGAAGAAGACAAGAACAGTATCTAACTTATTTAAATGAGAATCTAAAAACTTTATGACAGGCATCTATAGGACAAAAGCAAAATCAGGCAATACTACTCTTATTTCACACACACATACCCATGGACTCAACACAGGATCTCATGGGATACCTCAGAAACCTTCAGTTCTCTTCATATCCCACAATTTTAGGGAAGGATATTAATTTTGAGACAATGTCTACAATTCTGCCGCAAGCATGTGGGATGGGGTGGTAGAAATACCTTGGAAGAAATATCTGATACTCAAATTGCAGAACTGGCTCTAAGTTCCAGAAACGGCTCCAACTCTAGAGCCAAGAACTTCAAGATCGTCATTATGCAGGCCTATTTTTGACAGATGAAGGACTGAAGTAGGAAGAGAGAGAAGAAATCAGCAGATAAGCTAAATGCCAAAGGGTTACTGGGCTGGGAAACTGAGGAAATTAAAGCCTTAAACTGTAATTACACTCTTTTTGCTCCCAGAAAGTGAAGCAGATTCTTCTCCCCACCATGCTAAAGACTCCAGACATCTTTACTCTGCAGCTTCTCACTGTTCTTATCGAAACACAGACAAGGCTGCAGAGCTGTGACATAGTAAACCCTGAGAAGGGATGGACATTCAGAACACAAAGAAAGTACTGTCATCATACTCATACAGAGACCCTGCTGGGGGGACCCAGCACAACTATGTTTAATTCCAGGCTTTGTTACCTCATGACCTGGCTACTAATTTTGAAGCTGCAGAACAAAGGGTCAGCTGATGCAGCACCCACAGTTCGATAAAAATCAACTCCCTGTACGTCCTCCCACCCACAGGATTAGACCAGGCCCTGGGCTCACCGTGCCATCATCCCCAGCAGCATCACAGCAGCACGTCGTTCTAGTGACGAGCACTGAGATTTTTCTGTGAACCGATCCCAAAGCAGCTGGATCACAGCAGGCTTTATGTCATCTTTCTGCACAAACTCTGAGACCTGGAAAAGAAATGCAATAAAACAAGTAGGGAGAGGCAGAGGAGGGTGGATTTCAAACCAACAAAGACATTAACTGCAATTACTACCATTTGAATATAACAGACATCTAGGATCACAAATACAATCCAACCCCAAGAAAGGCAAGTACTCACTATTTCTTCTAAGCACTGTATCGTTCCTAGTGATGCATCCGCCATGATGAGAGAGAGAGAATGCACCAGGCCCTGGGCCCTGGCCCTTTGAAGAAGGGGGGAAATAAAATAAGGAATAAAAAAAAATTAAAAGTTAGAGAAAAAAACACTGTCACAATTAGTTCGCTATTCAGAGATCTGAGGACATTAGATAACAGAGCTGATCCCTGGGGACTCCACATGTTGGAGTTCTCCAAGTCACCCAGCTCAAGCGCCAATGAGCGTGATGTGGGCCCTTGTGCAGTGCTGCTCCTCCCAGTGCTCAAAGACCCAACAAGAGGCACTCATCAGCCACTTCCCAGTTTGCTCTCAACCACAAGTCACAGTACTAGAGCATAAGAAACTGAAAATCTCCCTATGAACAAATAAGGCCAGAGCTCAAACTGCCGGAGAGTTATCTCCAGGCAATACTATCAAGAAGAAATAAGAAGCAGCGGGTGCTTTTTATTGTCCTGACGGTACAAACAAGGGTGAGGTATGGTGCATCTCACCAGGGATTACACTTATCTTAGTGAATGTGTATCCAACAGGATTTACAAGTGAGCAAGTTCTAGGGAAAAAAAGAGCAAGTGCTCTTCCACACTCTCCAGTGCGGAACAAACAAGCATGCAAGCAGTACCCCACCCCCAAATCCTCAATAAAAATCAGCAACAAAGAGCTCATTAACATTCTCTCATCTGCCATGTGTAGAGATTTGTTACTGAAAGATTTAAGATCAGTCTGAATGAAATGCAAATAGAAATGTGTGTGAAAGCACCCAAACAATAATAATAACTAACCTTGTATAGTGTAAGCGATAAAGAAACAGTGTATGTTGAAAAATCAAGGACACAACTGACAGTGAGAAAACCAGTAAACACTGAGGAATGTCTTGTGTACATCAGAAGCAGAATGCCTACACTCAGATAAGGCCACAGCACGCATGACTTGTCAGCAAAAAAACCCCTGAGCTCTGGTAACAGAAAGATAGCTCTAACTTTAGACCACACTGTATAGCACTCCTCTTATTATCCCAATAGGATGAGCAGCTACAGCCACAAGAAACCCAAAATGAGGGAACAGATATTGGGCAACGCCTTTGCCCACTAAGGGTGAAGTGTGCAAGACACTTAGACGCGGGACGACCCCATAACAACAGTTGACTCCCAAAGGGGTTGAAATAGCTGTCCAAAAAAATCAGTTCACTATTGCCAATCAAGAACCCCGCTTACATGACAAACGTTTGTAACCGACACCCTTTGTACCCTATCACATAGAGACCCCACCCAGATCTTTTGGGCACATGTGTCTTGGTGCGGTGTTTTGTATGACAGTGAAACTTATGAGCACGTTAAGTGTGTGTGCCTCGTAACAGTTTCATTTAAAATAATTCCCAGCTTCTCCTTCTGTAAGGTCTCACATGGAGTTTTGCTGTATTAATTTCCTACACATGAACACCGTGACAAACCAAAAGCAGAAGCTCAGCAGTAGGTCCCACGGGAAGATTGGGATACTCAGAGAGATAGATATATATATATATATAAAAAATAATCTTAGAACTCCACAAATGTCGGTAACAGCTCAAAGAGAAAGCATCTTTACTAGTAGACAAAAGCCTTATGTTTCAGCTCAGCGTGAAAACTTTCTCTTCCAGTCCATATCCCATTCCCAACAGCTCCCCAAAAGAAGAAACACAGGAGGAAAAAAAAATACATAAAAAAACCCCAAACAAACAAAAAAACCCCAAGAAAAAACCCTTCTGATTATGAAGACCCATACCTCTCCGAATCCCCACTGGGGCTCAGATAGAGCCGCCTGTAGGCGTTCAGCACGGCCTCCTTAATACCAGGCTCTTTTGACCATATGAGGGGGAGCATCCTGCGGACTCCAAGCAGTGCCTGGGGCACACCGAACTGCGAGACTGTCACAAAGAACTCAATGGCTTCCTGCACCACTGCAGAAAGAAGAACAGTTGTGTTAGTGCAGTTCTTTTCTAATCCCCGTTAGAAATATCATTAAAACAAATTCACAGGCCTGCTGCTCTCACAGCATGCCCTACAATCATGTAAGATCACTGATATGTCTGGAGAGGGCTCAAGTCAGAATGGGGTCACTAGTACAAAGACATAGATGTCCTGGAGGAAATAGGTACAGGCTAAAAGTATTACAGCTAAATGTAAATGTGATACATTTAGGGGAAGAGCACAGAAGCGGCGTCTGAGAAAGCACAAAATTCTCGGAAACAATAGCTTTGGAAGAAAAAAAAGATATCATGGTCACAGCAGATAAAAGCAGCTGAGCATTAAGTCCCGATGCAATGCTGTAGCCAGAATAACTAAGCTATTTGATGTATAAATGTGGTAAGGAATAATTTGATTTGATTCCAGCTTAACTAATCCTGAAATATACTGTCCAGCCTTCTGCTCATAAGACAAGAAAAAAACATTAAGTCAGAGAGCATTCACAAGAGAGCCGCAGTAATGATTAGATGGACTGTACAATAAACAGTTCATAGAGTCCAACCTCTGGTTAAGCTTACACCAGTATAAGCCC
Organism: Charadrius vociferus; assembly: GCF_000708025.1. Taxonomy (NCBI): domain Eukaryota; kingdom Metazoa; phylum Chordata; class Aves; order Charadriiformes; family Charadriidae; genus Charadrius; species Charadrius vociferus. Next base: position 1,282,932 of record NW_009646842.1, read on the forward strand.
CAAATTATAAATCTTGATAAAGATCTGATAAAGATCCCCTAGCAGACACATGTTTGTATCTAGACAAGCTGGTATGCTTCCCCTGCCTCCAGTCACACCAGAAAATACATATTCGCAACAGAAAAAATAAAATTAAATCTTTAAATCTTAAATCTTTTATCTTTAATTAAAAAAAAACCCAACTAAATCTGAGCACGGACATCCCTTATCGCTATCCACCTCACCCAGCAGCATACTGTCTCCAAATGGAGACAATGTCTCAAAATGTCTCACCTGTCCAGACACCCAACTTTCCTTCCTTACACTACAGCATAGGACAACAGGGAGGTGGGAAGTTAGTAAGATCTGCACAGCCCTAAAAACAAAAAAATAAACCAAACCCCAGATGTTTAAATATCAGGTGAGGGGGCACCCTCTCAGCCTTGAGCTGCACACGACCTGTAAAGACACTGAACTCAAGAGTTCATTTTTTGTGTGTGCAAACAGCTAATGACATCCAAACCCTGCTGGGGACGCCCACATGCTTATCACCGGTAATGTATGAGTTCTCAATACAGATGAAGGCTCAGAAGGGTCTGCACGAAGCTAGGGCGCCGTAGGGCCCAGACCCATCTGTATTGCAGAACTCTGTGAGCGGTTGGCAAGTGGATCTGCCAGAGAGGGTGGGAGAGGAGGAAGGCTCCATGCCCTAGCTCCCTTGGGGGTGCTGACTCAGGACAAGCACTTAAAAAAAGGTCTGACTGGTTACAGTAGTTCTAATGTTAAATATGAATAGCTGAACTAACTCAAAGGCTTACTCTTCAACCACCTTTAGCTACAGTACTGAAGAGGACCAGGCCACAGAACCTGTTGATCAGGATCACTTTTAGCTGCAGAATAAAGTTTAAGGAAAGGTGAGGTGGACGAGATAAGCTGCTGAGTTCCCCTCTTGTGGCGAGCATAACACCTGAAGCTGTATGAGGGCACTGAGCAGGTAACAGAACCCAGCTTCCCTGGCCATGCTTACTCTGGGAAAACCTCAGCTAAGATGATGAACACACAACCCCTCCCACAGGAGCCAGGGGGAGCCTCCATAAATGTAGTCATTTTGGTCACCTGGCTTTTAAAAAAAATTTCCATCTTCATATTTAAAAAAAAAAAAAAAAAAAAAAAGATTCATAATAAGCCCATTCATGCCCTAACACAACCTCTTCATGACACCCATTTAGATGGTGCTTGCTGTTCTAATATCCTGGAAGTGCCTGTGACATCTACTCAGTGAAGAGCAGCTCCCTCCAACCTCTTCCCCTTCCCCTGGAGCTCCACCACTCCCACATCTCCTCTTCAGCAAAAGGAAAGACCGGGAAACACTGAAGAGGGGAAAAAGGGCCCCATGGCTACTCCACACACCTGAGACAGAGTTTTCATACATCATCTTGCTGATCAGGCTCATGGCTTCTGTGATTTTCACTGAGAAGTTGTAAGCATCTTGCAGGTATTGCACCAACATCTCCTGTTTGACGAGCTCTGTCTGAAGCTGCTCTTCCGGTACAACTTCTTCAGTATTAAGACTACTCTTGCCACGTGGAGGATCCTCACTGTTCTCACCTGGGCATGAATCTGCACAGCATGAACATTTGTTTGTATTGAAGGTACAAGAGATACAGGCACAGTTCAGAGCATTTTAACCCTTTGCTCTCCACTCCATAGTGACACCTTTCAAGAGCCAGACTTCCACAAAAATCCAAATTCTGCCATCAGACTTCGAAAAGACAAAAATCTCAACATGCTGTAGAGCAAGTTCCAGTACTACAATTTGATACACCACAGAAATGCCAACGTAAGACAGGAGTGGAGAGAGGCATGGTCCAGTTGGGGTAAACTCCATTAAAATGCTGAAGGGGTTAATCTGAACATGACAGCTCCCCAGAGATGGATGAGGCCCTAAAAGGGAATCAGGGCAGAGTAGGAAGAAGGCAAACACTACTACTCTCTAGCAAAGTTTGTGCAAGTGTGGAGAGCTGACAAAGTTAAGAAGATTAAATTAATTAGGCGGTAGCCTTTTGATAGAAATGAGCTTAAGGGGATTGGCTAGGAAACATGATTTTGAAACAAACACCAAATATAAAGCATGTGAAGTCTTAAGAATATGCCCAGAGGCTTGAGCCCAGATAAGCAAGACTTTGCTTGAATCGGATACTTGGTCAAGGCCTCTAAGGGTAAGCATTATGTGCCACCACCTGTTCAGGAAGCAGAACTCCTGACAAATTTAGACAGGACAGAAGAATGTGAGTGGGCAACACTGGCTTCACCCCCCTCAGCAGTTAGTATGTGAGTTAAAGCATCAGAAATGCACTTCTAATGGGAACGTGGAGCTATTCTGACCAGAAATTAAGTAACAGGACTACTGTGATCCAGCCAAGATGTCAGGCCACTAGATGAGCAAATGATCCAGACGTGGTGCAGCTCTACAAGCTGTCAAGTACACACAGTGAGTCCCATGGGTCAGAAGGAAGGACAGGGCATTCCAGAGGGTTTTGGTCTAGCTCTGGGATCAGCTTGGACTTAGGGAAGAGATGGAGTGATCTGAAATAGTTACCTGTGTAAAGTCTCTTCAGAACACCCAGGATTGTTGCCTCCTCGTTTTCCTCTGTAGGGCCATTGAAGGGGTCCTTCCCCTGGAAGCGACACAGGGCCTTCTGCGTAAGGCGGGCTGCACTCCTGGACAATGACATTGCCCAAGAGAAGAACATCAGCAACCCGTGAGGGCAGGACACAAGGGAAACCATCCAACTTTGCCCTGAACACCTGGGAAAGCAGCTCCTGACAGCATCTTGTGCTGGGTGCCCTTGTCAATCTCTTCCCACAGAGTAATGTTACTGGAAATCATCCCTCTACCCTGGAGCTCAAACCTTTCTTGAACAGAGAACTAGAGACCAACACATCCCTGGGGATAAACACTCTCAAACTACAGAGCCTTCTTACTTGTACTTCAGCTTCCTCAGCAGCCCAGTGATTTGCTCCAATGTACTCTCCACTGTTTCCGCAACTTCCAGCACCTCCTCTTCCCCTTCCTCCAGTGGTTGAAAGAGCTGCTGTGTGGCAGCCCTAACTTCTGGCAGCATTGCTTCCCACTCTTCCTCTGGGGTGATTGCTGGAGCTATTAAAAAAAAAAAAAACAACACAATGAAACAGAGGGAATGAAGAACACAGAGACTCAAATGACACCGTAAATGGGGAGAGAAACTCATCTGGAACTTAGGAATTCTAGTTCCCTCCCCGACCACAGGCAGGCACTATATTTCCATTGCTGATCCCATCCAGACTGCACTAAGAATAGGCCAGAACTCTTTGCCATAAAGAAACCATTGAGGATAAAAAAGTGACGGGTAAGAGAGAACCATAATTTCCTATTGTTTTGTAGGCTAATCAAGTTTAAATTAATATCTGACCAAAATTACAGCTCAAGCAGCCCTTGAATGGTTGAAAACGTAAACCTAGGAGGTGTTCGCAGGTATTTTCAGTTCTTATCCTGGAAACAGGATATTCAGCTAAATGGACTGTTGATCTAGATATGGACATTCATACAGTCCTTTGATAACGCCACTGTATGAAAAACCATTTTGAGTTTAATTCCAGTTATCTGGCCTCATCGTCTCACCCTAAGATCTGAGACAAAAGCCACCACAACCTGGGAGCAAATTTAAGATGAAGAAAACTAAGCCCTGGTATGTCCTGGGAAGGGGAAAGAGGAAGAAGGGAAATTGCCTGCTGTGGATCTGCCACGGTCCTTCATTTCTTGCAGCTTCTGCACCTCTTTCTTCAGTGGTTCGGCCAAGTCAGTACAGCTTAACTGAACATGCCAGGAAGAGAAGAAGAAATCCGTTACTTATCCTCATTTTTCTGAAACGCTAGAATTCTCCTTTCTCTTCCACTCCCCGCTTTAAGTTGCCAGTCCCCTCAGATAACCCTGGTTTTAGAAACTGGAATAGCAGACTCTGGCCGTCATCCTAGAATAGGCTAAGACTCAGAAGCTCAGGAGGACGTGCACCTAAACACAAAGAGCTGCAGCTCTGTGCAGAATGTTCTAAAAGACTAATTCTGATGCTAAGGAATGAAACCCACAGCAGATTCAAATCAAACTGCTGCAGGTTTTTCCACAATCAAACACATCGCCCCTGGCCTTCAGCATACCTACCAATTATGCTGAAACATGGAAAAGCCAGAGAAAGCAAGATCTGAACTTGGGAAAACCACCTGCAGAGTCAGAGGCTACGTTGTCCCTCCCAAAAGACACAGAAAGGCTGCTGCCCTGGCTATAGCACACTGCAGATATTCAGCCTGCAAACAGACATTTAGCATATCCATCATACCAGTCGAAATTACCTTGCAGGAGAAGGGATTGTTGGACAAAAATGCAGCCAGGAGCTGGATCGCATTTTTAACCACTACCACAGATTTGTCTTTGAGACGCCCAACAGCCAGCGATACCACAGACTGAAACTGAGTCAAAGGCAGGGCCTAGCACACAATGAGAGCATAGACAAAGTTATCAGGAAGGCCTAGAGACTCAGGAAAAGTTATTTTACTGCAGACATATTAACGTACTAAAAGGCACAGACTATAGATTGATAGAAAAGTCTAGGTCTGAAGTGACCTCTGGACATCTTCTGGTTCAATCTCTGTTTTCCCACACCAATGTCCAAAAAGAGCTTGCATACTGCACTCTTCCTTCTAATCTGTCCTGATAATAAAGAGCAGCATTTCATTTCTCTTCCCCAGTTCCCTTGCCCCTAGCATCTTTGGTCTCTTGGCAAAAAGGAATTGCAGACGCCACAGCAGACAGGGATAATAGCTTTCTCTGTTAAACTTCAGTCTCTGCAAACAAAGAGCAGAGTGACAGAAACTCCCTTAGAAAACACAACAGCGGAATGGGTGACTGAGGCAACGCTGTTTCCCCAGCACAGACTTACCTTGCACTGAACGATTCGAGTGAAAAGCTGCAGCACGCGGCTGCGCACAAAGCCATTGATGTCACACACGTGGGCCTGCAGCATATTCAGGAACTGGTCTCGAGTATCACGGGCAGCTTCTTCCAGCTGGTCACCATTCAGCACCTGCACCAGCACTTCTGCCATAGCTGCCAGAATGGCATTTCGCATCGTGTAACTCTGCAAAAAGAAGAGTTGTTGAACCAAGAACAGACAAGAAGACATGACTGGATATGCCAAGGGGAAGGGTGGCCCAGAGTTTGGGCCTTCTAAGTTCCGGGCTCCAACCTTAAGTGAATTTCTCTATTATGGGCTTTGTATTAACCTTGGGTGAGCATGGCTGTGCCTGCAAGACAGAGTAATCCAACCCTGCTATCCAGCTAGGTCCACAGAAGTCAAGAACTGATACAAGAAACACTTACGGCTTTTAAGGGCAGTTTAAGAAAATGTAACACAATGACAAACTCAGTAAATACTGAAGAACAAGGGACAACAGCTGGGATCTCAGACCAGTAAGCAGTCTCCCATTCTCTGCTATCTGGGAGCGACAATCGGACATTAGACATCATGGTTTCTGTTTCCTTTGCATCTTTTAGGTAAGGGCAGAACCTATTCCAAAGGGCATGTTTTGGCTACTTGATCTCTGTGAAAAATGATCTGTTTTCAGACAGAAAAACTGGATAGCAGCACCTCCACCACTTGAATTCCCTGACAGGTAATATTGTGGAAACGTACCTCCCCGTCCAAGTGACGCACGAGAACGCTCATGTTGGATAGAACCAGAGCTGGAATCTGTTCGGCCAGTTCAGTTATAAAGGTAGCATAACCCTTGATCCCAGAAGCATCACGAGTCAGATCCTGCAGACATTTCTGTCCGATTTCCCTGCACAGAAAGACGAAACAAGGAATGGAGTGCCTCAAGTTCCTAGGGATAGAAAGACAAGCCTCAGGGTATTTTTCTCACCTTAGCAATTCGCCTACCAGGCTTTTCAGACCATATTCTGTAGCCCAGAGGCTCACAGCCTGTGCAAACACTGTGGCTACATGTTCAAAGTGCTGCAGCATCTGCGTGATCTTCAGAGTAGCACCTTTTGCATTCGAGGAGGAAGAAAGAGGTCAGGGCAAGTAACTGAGAATGGCTTCAGGAAGAAGGCAGAAGAGCAGGAACTCACTGAACATGTGATCATAGTGAATTAGAGCTGCAGCAAGCAGATGTGTCACAGTCTCCCGCGTGGCCCGGTACTTCTGAAGACCAATACTTGAATTCTCCAGGATACGGTAGCAGCTTCCTGTCATTAAGCTAAAGCCACAGAACGGAGACAGTCAACCTCAGTACCACAACTTCATCCCACATCATTCAAGCACACTGCACTAGACAAACATTTCTCTCAAACCAGAAAGATTCTCCAGTATCCTTAAAAAAAAATTATCAAAGAACATCTGAATTTGAGAGGCCTACCCGAGGAAAAGAAGTGGTTCCTAAACACATTGCTTTTGCCTCAAGACAGTTTCCTCAGTTTCCCAGCAACCTGCACCCTGCAGAGGGCTGTAATACCACATCACTGGCAGATTTAACACTTAACCTTCCCTTCCAGAAAACCACTGTCACACATCGGTTGGATGGTCACATCCAGAGGGTAGTGGTCAACAGCTCAATGGCCAGATAGAGATCAGTGTCAAGCGGTGTCCCACAGGTGTCCATATTGGTACCAGTACTGTTTAATATCTTCATCAACGACACAGACAACGGGATTGAGTTCACCCTCAGCAAGTTTGTGGATGACTGCAAGCTGAGTGGTGCAGTTGCCAAGCCTGAGGGATGGGATGCCATCCAGAGGGACGCGCACAAGCTCAAGAAGTAGGCCTGCACCTGGGCTGGGGCAAACCCCAGTATCAATACAGGCTGGGGGATGAAAGGATTGAGAGCAGCCCTGTGGAGGACTTGTGGGTACTGGTGGATAAAAAGCTGGACATGAGTCGACAGTGTGCTCTTGCAGCCCAGAAAGCCAATTGTATCCTGGGCTGCATCAAAAGCAGTGTAGCCAGCAGGGCGAAGGAGGTGATTCTGCGCCTCTACTCCGCTCTGGTGAGACCCCACCTGGAGTACTGCGTCCAGCTCTACAGCTGTGAGCACAGGAAAGACATGGACCTGTTGAAGCAGGTCCAGAGGAAGGCTACAAAAAAGACGAGAGGGATGGAAAACCTCTCCTATGAAGACAGGCTGAGAGAGTTGAGGTTGTTCAGCCAGAGAAGAGAAGGCTCCATGGAGATCTTACTGCAGCCTTTCAGTACTTACAGGGGGCCTACAGGAAAGATGGTGACAAACTTTTTAGCAGGACCTGTTATGATAGGACAAGGGGTAATGGCTTTAAACTAAAAGAAGGCAGATTTAGACTAGGTATGAGGAAGATATTTTTTACAATGAGGGTGGTGAAACACTGGAGCAGGTTGTCCAGAGGGGTGGTAGATGTCCCATCCCTGGAAACATTCAAGGTCAGCTTGGATGGGGCTTTCAGCAACCTTATCTAGTTGAAGATGTCCCTGCTCATTGCAGGGGGGTTGGACTAGATGACCCTTAAAGGTCCCTTCCAGCCCAAAGTGTTCTATGATTCTACATCCATCCATCCCATACCTGACAAATTCTTCTTCCACTGTCAAACTACCCCAAAGCTGACGGAGATCCAGCTGCAGCAGCTGCATAAGCAGCCGTAAAAGCGGCTCCCTCTCCTCTTCCCAGGAGAATTGAGAGGACTTGGTACGGTTCTTCTTGTTCTAGAAAGGAGATTACATGATGTGATACACCAGAAGCTTGACAACAGAAAAAACACTATCTCTACCCTGCTTCCCTCAAAAAAGAAGACGGCTGTCAAACTCTACAGCGTTAAGAGAAATACAGTGAGATGTACAAGAAGCTTATACACACATATCAAATGGCTGTTACTGTCATCTTTGACCACAGAAGAGAACTTTTGATAAATTACTGGCACACTAAGCCAGTACACTGAAGACTGAAACAGAGAGGCCTAGGTATCTGAGCTGCTGCTGATGTTTAGACACATATTGTCCCTGTGGCTGTTTTCCATGTACAGTTTCACAGAAATCCCAGTACTCCCCCTTATGCACTGCTCTTGACAGCATTATGTTTAAATAAACCCAGCTATAACATCTGACAGACACTACAGAGTTCAGCAAGCTTAAACGTTTTCTGCTTTAATCACCTTGGTTTCCCCCCAGTCCCCTGACCTACCTTCCCACCAGGACCCGCCTCCAACAGACCATTCTTGTAGTTTTCCATTTCAAAGGCATCCACCAGGCCAGTCAGCAAATAGCAGTTCATCTTGAGAGCGTTGAGGTGAGCAGTGCGGTCTGCACGGATCAGCCCAGAATCACCCAAGATGGCAGAAAGTTCTTTGGAATGTTGAGACACCACTGAAAAGAGGCAGAAAGTCATGAGCACTCCTTACCACGCCCTTCAGCCATCCTCTCTTTTGGAGACTTAAAGCAGTCATCAGATTACCAAAGACGTGTGCTCACATCTCACCAGCTGTAATATGGGCTGCCCCCTGCAACCCAAACCTTGGAAACACTGTCCTGTCCTATCCTATCCCCACAGCCCCCTGTCAGCTCATAAAAACACTCACTCAGAGCTGATGCATCCCAAAGATGTACTTTCCAGGGACACAGGGAAGGGGATTTTATGTCGGCCTGCCCTTACAGCGAACACGCACAGCTCTGCATTGTCCACCAAGATTACAGACCAGTATTAATGGAATGGGCTGAGGGTACAACCCTGCTGGTCAAGTCACATTAGCCTTTATATCATCATCGAGCTGCTGAAAGAGAACAAACTATTACTCCTGCTTCAGCTGGAAACAGCAGATACCCACCGTGCATCATCAGCTCCAGGGCATCCTCCCTGACAGCAGTCCCCACAGCTTGGAAGTGGCTGCAGGGCAAGCATAGTGTGTGAGTGCACAAATAAACGCCACCGGGGAGAGGCGTGAGCGCCTAAGCGCCCCAGCCTCTCTGCAACCCTCCTCCTCCCCCTCCGCTCCCGGTGTCCCCGGCTCCACGCTCGTCGCTCTGTACTCACTGGAGCAAGCTGTAGACGGAGTCGAAGTGCTCCAGCACTGCCAGCGCGCCCCGCGCCCGGAAGGCGGTCCGGAAAGCTGCGGCAAAACACGGAGAGAGGTGGGGAGGGAGGGACGGGACGACGAGGGGTGGGAAACACGACACGGGGACACACGCGGTCACGGCCGTAAGCCGGCGGTGGGAGCAGACTAGGCCGGGAGGGGCGGGG
>NW_009646842.1:1292883-1295283 GCF_000708025.1 Charadrius vociferus
GGTCTACGACAACGTGGGGATCCCTGGGTAAGAATTCCCCCCCTTCCCCCGCGGCGGCCCCAGGGCAGGAGGAGAGGGAGGCTGAACCCACCTGGGGGAAAGTGGCCCCTCAAGCAGGGAGAGGTCGCGGGGGGGGAATTGAGGCTGGCTGACCTGGGAACAGCCTCCTCTAAGGCCTGGCTTCATCGTCTCTGCTCTGCCCTTCTGTTCACAGGTGACTTCCAGATCCACCCGAAGAACCTCATTGTGGGGCCCAAGTGGCTGCGAGGCTGGCGGGGGAACGAGCTGCAGAGGTGCATCCGCAAGAAGCGGGTGGTGGGAGATCGGATGTTTGTAGAGGACTACCACAAACTCAACAAGAGGATCCGGTACTTGTACAGGCGCTTCAATCGTACTGGGAAGCACCGCTAAGAGCAACCGTGGGTTCAGCACATGGAGCCATGGTTTTGTGGCATTGCGATCAGAATAAAAACAGCTTTCACACAGTTGGGTTCCAAGTGCTTTTTGCAGTCTTTGCTGTGCATTTCTGGCTCAGTCCCAAGGTCCTGCTGCGCCAGGCCTGAACTCCTTTGTGCATGTTCTGCCCCCTCAACCATTTCTGACATACTTCTCACAGGTATCTGTTCCAGCCTGCGTCCCTAAACTTGACCTGAGAGTCCTCTGTTTCTTGGCCAGCCTTCAAGTATCCTTTTGGTCTCTGTGAGCCCTAGGTTCTCACAACCTACTTGACAATTTCAGTAGACTCAAGCTTAGGTTTTTCCTCATAGCCAAGTTCTCAAGTTAGTGCTAAGAGTGCCAGCCAATACGTCTTCCTGCTTACTGCTTGGTCCCTTGTCCTCCATTTATCTGTGATTAATGTTAAGCGTGAATGATCCAAATGTTAGTTGAAATGCATCAAAACCTGTCTTAAGAACAGAATTTGTCTCTTATTTCATGCTGATGATGACATAACCCCATATGAACGACAAGTGGTCTTTTGTTTATAATTTAGTCAGGATTTGCAAAAGTCATTCAGGCACTTAACTGTTTTTAAAAACTCTAGCTTCTAGTTTTCCATAACTGTTACTGGTTCTTTTAGAGGAGAAGTTACAGTGAGTCAAAGCTGGCATCCCTCTAGTCTAGTATCACAAAGACTATCATATGCTTCAGAAAAATCTGTAAGATGAGCAGGTATTTATCTATTTCTTCCCCCTTAGTTGTTAATTCAACTGCTACGTAACTGGGGAGTTATCTGCTGACTTGATGTATCCTGTTACAGAGCAATGCTACTTTGTCTTTAAAAGCACTTGGTTGGAAGTGGCAGGGAATGAAAATAACTTCCTTTTGGCCCATGCCTGAGGAAGGTGAAGCCAAAGTCTCTGTTCTAGCAGCTGAAGTCCATGTTTCTCAGGAACAGGGTGACAAACCTGTGGGACTCGCACCAAGAGGTGGTGTGGATTCAGGAAATGTGCACAGGTTCAAGTGGAGACTGAGCAAGCACCTGGAAGAGAGTGGGGGGAGGGTGTGTGTGTGTGTGATGACATGTGTAAACCACAGGTGTAGCAAATCCTTGGCTGAAAGTACGTCAGAAACTGGAGAAGCATCAGAGAAAAGTATCTTGGATCCTTTGTCAGCTCTTAGTCTCTAAGCACCAACTTGGCAAGGGCTCTGTGGGCCAGTAGTTCCACAAGTTCTATCTTCTGCTATTTGCAATGGTTATTGGAATGGTCCTCAAACTGCGGTGGGAAGGTTGCCAAGCTACAGAAGCTTTATCCATGACTTGTCCCTTCACAGCTTAAAAACCTTTGGTTCCACTGAGGCTGGTGCTAGGTTGCTCCTTAACTCTCAACAGCCCTATTTGCAAATCATCTGTTTCTACTCACAGCCCTGTGTTAAGTCTTCACCTTCCTTGTAGCCACGGTCTTTTGGCTCCGAGGCCAAAATCTTGTCCATCTACTAGTTTATCACGCTGGACACTAAAAACTTTTATTGATGGCCTGTACCACCTCATGAAAGGCCACTGAAGTGCAGCGTAGGTGCGAACCAGTCACTTGCCACCCTACTCACCACACCAAATGCTGTACGGAGGAGGGACTTCTTCCAGCACCTTCCTGCTTCCCTTTTTGCCCCGAATTGAAGAATCCTCCCGTCGGTTCCAGCAGGCTTCTCAACGGCCCCAAACAGGTGCCCGTTCCCGGGGGGCTGCTGCCGGAGCCCCCCCCCCCCCAGCAGGTAGTGGCCGCCTCAGGGACTCCTCCGTCAGCTGCTCCGTGACGCTGCGCCATATGCTGGAAGCGGGCCAGCCACGCCATATTTTAATTGCAGGGACAGCGGCTTCACCAGAGCCAACAGACGCGCTGCAGAGGCGGGGGTTAAGGAGGCCCTCCGCAGCCCCGGCCTGTAACGGCATCAGCACCGGGC
>NW_009646842.1:1296183-1313378 GCF_000708025.1 Charadrius vociferus
CCGGGGCACGGCCGCACCCGCAAAGCCTCCTCGTTCGTGTCGTCCCTCCCCACTGTCCTCCTGGGTCTGCCCTTGCTCCTGGTCTGGGGGGCACCCGGGGAGGGTGAAGGCACTCAGGGCTGCTGCCAGCACTGTCCCAGCCTGGGGACACTGGGGTTCGGTGGATTTGGGGTGGGTGGAGGTGGTGTGGGGTGTGTGTTTGGGTTCTTCTAATGTATGTTTTTCCCTAGGTCTGACCCAGCTCAGCAGCCTGCTCCTGGGGCCCCCGAAGGGGGAGCCCCTGGTGGGGGTCCCCCCGGGCCACCCCCAAATCTGAGCAGTAACCGTCGGCTGCAGCAGACGCAGGCCCAAGTGGAGGAGGTGAGTGGCTCTGCCGGCCGCCCTGGCTTCCCGAAGGCTGCCTGGACTCTTCTACTGCTCTGCAGCGGCGGTGTTCTTGACAGGCGTCTGTTGCTGAGGGGGTGGATGCTCTTGTCACGCTAATGCCAGAAAATAGTCAATACTCAAAAGTACAATGGCACACCTATAAAGAGGCTGGAGTGGAGATGAAATTGCTTTGTGTTTAAAAGCTGCTTAATTCCAGATATGACTTCTGAGGAGTTAGATTTTTGGTACCTTGCATCGTGCATCTGTTATGGCAGTAAAGCTATACAGCATTCAGAACAGCTCTCAATCCCTGCCTGCTGCCCCAAGAGAACCGTCTGTGTGTGTGCTCAATGTGTGATGTGCGGGGAACCTTGCCTGACTTTCCAGGGTCAGTGTCTGTGGTGTGGCTGCTGTCATGCAGTAACGACTTTATGCCTCACTGTGGCAGCAACATGTAGCTCTAAGTTATCCTTGCTATTATCAGGGCGTAAGTGTATGATTATGCTTACGGGGGGTGGGGTGGGTGTGTGGGGGGGCGTGATTTAGGCTTGCTGGATTTGAGAGCTTTTAAAAACAGGTGATAAAGTAGGGCTGAGGACCTGGTTTAAGTGTACTTGAACTGATACTCTAGCAGGGTGTCTAGGATTTTTTTCCACATTTCAAAGTGGGCAGTGACTTGAAAGCTGTTTCATATCCTGACTTTTTTGCGTTGTTTGGGGCTTTCACTTGTTAGTGTCTGTGTTCGTTGTTGGCCAAGTTACTGTTCTTACTTTTTCAGCTTACCAATATAACTGCTGCTACTATTCTTCCTTCTGCAGGTGGTTGATATAATGCGTGTAAATGTAGACAAAGTGCTGCAGCGAGACCAGAAACTGTCAGAGCTAGATGACCGGGCAGATGCGCTTCAGGCCGGTGCCTCACAATTTGAAAGTAGCGCAGCAAAACTGAAAAGGAAGTACTGGTGGAAGAACTGCAAGGTGAGTTTCCTAGTGCCACGATCTCCGTAATCAGAAGGAAATTGGGCTAGTTTTCTCCTGCAGGGCTTTGAGAGGATAGTTAGGGCTTAATAACTATTTCAAATGCTTAGGATTCTTTCACTGTGGAAAGACTTTGAGGCCTTGGCTGTCCTACTTTCAGGGTCTGTCTTATGTTCCCTGTCTGTCGGGGAAGATGTGAATTTGTTAATCTGTTCTGAGTATTTCTCTTCGACAATCTCTTTCTCCAGATGATGATCATGATGGGAGTGATTTGTGCCATTGTGGTGGTGGTGATTGTAAGTAAGTACCAAAATGCCCAGGATCAAAGGTGAAGAAGCACCAACTCTAAACTCTTTCTTTCTGGTTTGAGGTCTGGAGGGTCTTGGTTGGATAAGTCTTAACTTCAGTCCTTGGGGAAGGGAGGTGGTGGTGCTGGAACTCCCAGGCCTATTGTGGAAATAGTATGCTTTACATAGTAATGGAAGGAATTGGGGGTGGCCGTTGTTGTAGAAATGGGAAATTCTGTCTGCCAGGTCAGGTAAACCTGTGAGTATGAGGGGCATTTACCCTGGAGTGGGTGGGTTGGCAAGTCCCTTCCCTGGCGGGGGATTTGGAAGTCTCTGAGGGACCTTTGGTGTAACTTGCCCTTTTGTTCTTTCCTTTTTTTTCCCCTATTGCTTTGTCTCCAGTCTACTTTTTTACTTGAATGTAGCTCCTTCAGTCTGCAGCCTACTGTCCCCTGTCACCTTGCCTGTCTCTTCTTGCCCCTGAATCTTTCCTTCCCTTCCACCTAGCTTCTTCATTGATTTCTTTCTTGGTTTTAATTTGTCTTCTGTATAGGACTGTGAAGCGCTCTATTGAACATGGTTAGACTCTTCAACAGCTGCTGCAGCTTTAGGGAGGGTCATCTGAGTGTAGAGGAAAGGGAAGTAGAGGAGGAGCGGGTAGCTAATGCTCCTGTTCTTCTGCAGGGAATTTTTGTGGCTTGGTTTTGGGTGTGAGCTTGTCAAATAGTGCCTGTGTGGACTCTAGAAAAATAAGAATGCCTTAATGCAGTGCCTTTGGGGATGAAGGATGTCAGCATGTGAGATTCACTATTCTGCCTAAAAAGAGTGGCAGCATGACTTAAGCTTTTCATTGAGCTTCTGAAATAAAGGCTAGTTTGTGTTGGTCAGTGACTGTGAGCCATCTGGCTGAGCTAGATAGTCATCTAAATTTCTCTAGCCATGGGGAGATGAGTACTTAAAGAAATGATTTATTCTGCCTGTCCTTATTTTCAGATGGCTTGCTGTCTGAACATGGCCATTTCGGTTATTATAAAGGAGAGCCTACATGATTACCTCAGTCAAGTGAAACAGACTAAGGAGTTCTGTTACTATCTAGAAGGCACATGCGGGAGTAAAATCTCCTGCCAGAAGGAACAAAACAACAACAGTAAGGAGTCTGGTGGGGGGTGTCAAATATTCCTTTCATCTATGCAGACACAAGCCAGGACCCTGTGGCTTTCTACTATATTGTAGCTTTCTGGGAGACTTTGGGGTAGTGGCAGAGTGGGAATGTTTGGCTTTTGTGCTACTGGGTGGAATGTCAAAGGAAGTCCACTACATAGCAGGTGGAGGTGAAGGAGACTGGAGGTATTCCAGATGGGACTGAAGGAGCCACACAGCTTTCTGATTACAAATACCCATTCTGTTTCTGCTACGACAAAGTCCTAACTTGCAGCAGGAGTTAGAAAATACTTGGAATGGTTAGCTAGGGATTCAAAGGAGAATGCTGCTCTGGGCATGGGTATTGCAAAGTGACATCAGATGTCCCAGTTTGGCAGCTTAGATCTCTAGGGATCTTGCCTGTCAAACTGAAATCCTCCTAACTTGCTATGGGTTCTCTTGAATTTAGATCCAAGATGGTCTCTGCTGAAAGTAAAACTTACAGCGTGGAATGCTGTGGTTTTCTGTAAGCAATACCCTTGTTCTCCTCCTTTAAAAAATAACGAGATGCGAGTTGTTTGTGTGTTGTCAAACCTGGGGTTAAATGAGCTGCCCCATTCCTCAGTTTCTGCAGAGTCTTCTGAGGAAAGTGCATCTTGTCTTTTTTTACAAGCTGAGCTGTAGCCTGTAATCTAGACTGGAAAGAGGGCACTACTTTAATTTAGGAAGCTCTACCTCGGTTCTAGAATACACTGGGATCTGTCTAAGCTTAAGAAGATGCGGGGAGGCAGGGGAGAACATCACTGGAGTTCCCAGATGGGAGTGAAGTACAAAATCTGGGAGGAGTAAAAGCTTTCAGTTTCAGTGGGTGTGCCAGGGAAGCCCCTTTCCTCCTCACAGGGCATCTGGGAAGGGGCTAGGTTTTGCATGCTCACTTCCATGCCCCAGCATTTCATTTGCGCTGAGTTCATCTCCCTGCAATTCCATCCCTCTCCACCTTGGGTGAGGGCAGAGATGAAGATCTGGAGTGAAGCAGCCCTCGTCCCCTGAGCACTTCCCTAATTCCCTGTGGAACTGAGATGTGATGGACGGTCAGAAGTGCATCTACTGAAGAGGAGCCAGGGCCTGCTTGTACTACTTACTGCTATCATTTTAGGGGGTTGGGCATACAAGCTTGAGGCCCCCAGACCAGCAATTCTCTTGAACTCTTCTAAACAAGCCTTTGGTGCCCCATTCCTCCTGTTCCTCTGGGGGCTGAGGTCCCCCTAGGCTGTCTCTTCCATTTCTTTTTCTTAGATGTTGTATGTTGCCTCTTCTTCTGTTCCCTTTCCCCTCCTTTGTGTCTCTGCATGGGCAAGAAAAATCACCAAGGCCCTCTGAGTAAAAGCAAGGGACTCTGCTGTCCACAGCATTATAGCCACTCACGCACGTGCAGTTTATTTCCTTCCTCTATAAACACAACTGTAATCTCTGGCATGTTATAGTAATCAGCTCATGTATTTTAAATGGTCTCTAAGAAACACAATTCACCACCTTATTGAGTCTGTCTGGTCTGTCAGTGGGCGGGGAAGGGCTGGGATACCAAACTTGTTTTGGAACTTTTTTTTTTTGTCACTTCCATACTCTACACACACCTGAAGTTCTGGCCCTCAAAGCAGTGGGTAGTCTTCCATTGCAATGATGATAGTTCCAGTTATACTGTAGCCGTGTGCTGGACTGACTCCGTGGTAAGTCTGTAACAAGATGTATGGACCAGCAGCTCTGGGAAGGGAAGAGGCTGCCCAATCCAGCTCTACTTCTGTCCACCGAATGTCCAGCCACTGGGTAATGCATGGGGAGGTAGTCCCCTGAATGGGAGGGTGTGTTGCTGGTAGCTCTAGTTCCTTGCGCTGGGCTGCTTTTGCATTTCAGCAGCCTATCCTCAGATCCTTAAACCCAGAAACCAATTCTCCATTGGTGTTACAATGTGTTCACAGTCTAAGAATAGGATGCTGTTCACAGTATATCTTGGAGCATGACTGGAATAAAGGTAAGTGTCCCCTTGTTTTGCTTCACTGTATACTTGAAACTCATTAAAAAGACATGACAGAGCTTTGTCCAGTGCGGACTTATTTTAAAACAAAGTACTTGTGCCCTTATATCTGCTCCTGCTGTTACAAACTTCAGGTTGTAAAACAGTACTCCCTGTGACTTGTGGTTCCCTTACAACCAATCTTTGTCCAGTCTTAAACATCAACAAAATTGTACCAGAGCAATGCATGGTCACTGTGAATTTGGAGCAGCGCAGCTAGGCTAATTCTTTAAAAGATGAAAGCCTTCCTGGGAAAGGAAGGAGGCTGGACTGGCTGGTGGATTAAAGCAGCATGCACAGATCACGCCTGCACAACCTGAATGAACTAGTCATTCTACAATTCCTGCCAAGCGTGTGTTGTAGTTCTTTAAAAGTATAATTAGAAATTCAGGCCCTGCCTTTAAGTATGCAACTCCCATATTAACTGCTTCATCTTCTGATTTGGCGGAGGGCCTCAACTTTACTGCTCTTAAATGGATGTGTCCATAAAACCTTCATGTCTCTAGATGCCCTAAGCCTTGTTCTGATCTTCCCTGAGGTTTCTATGTACTGATCGAAGAAGGGTGCATGCTCTCATCAGCCCATGGGGTGTTGGTTTCTTGTCTCAGCTGGAGAGTAACCAAAAGATAGTGGGGAAGACACACAACATTTTTCTTCAGAGTAGGAATGCAGCATCAACACTTGTTTAACAGACCTGGCTTCCTTGTGAAGCGACAGCGGTTCCTGCTCTGAAATATCCAGTGCGGTTGGAAACCTTAACTTGGTGAAAGAGGCAATAACGGGCAAGTACAGAGGTTTTATCTTTGTTCTGACCTCTAAACAAATAATTACTCTCTGATAGGTAAGAGATAAGGATATAGGTTTTACAAAACAGGCAACTCAGTAGTGTCTGTTGGATATGTGAGTTCAGCCCAGTGTTTCTTCCAGGTTTCCTACCATGCTCCCTCTAGGGACATGTAGGTGGGTGCCTTCACAAAACTTCCCCTGTTTACAGCCCAAAATAAAGTGGCAGCTGAAGTGCAATACTTCTGGTAATCTTTGACCTATTTTTTTTTCCAGAGATATTTGTTCAGAACACCCTTATTTGCTCCCTGGTTTTCCAATGTGAACAGCCCTATAACATCCTTTCAGTGCATAGACCTGCTAAATGATTCTTGCAGAGGCCAAAATGACTCTTCATATTCTCTCCTGCCAGACTTCTTTTCCAAAAGCATTTGTACTATTTTTTTAGTATATAAATTTGACATAATCTCCAAATGCTAAGCTTTTCTTAGTTCGTTGCCTTTAAGGATGTACTAGGAAGCTGAAGGCGCTTTCCTCTCTTGTGCTCACAAGACCATTTTAAATATTGCACATTGGTAAGCGTAAAGAACTTCAGGACTGAACACAGCCATCCCTCTGGTGTGTTCCTGATCTCGGTGGGTTCCTGCTGTCCTTTCACCAACAGCACTGCTGCTCTTTTCAATTCTTGACGTAGCACATCTCCACCCCTTAGATTTTATTGAACCTGTCCCGAGAAACTGGTAACCCTCTCCTCAAATTCCTTCTAGGTTTGACCTCAATCTGTGCAGGCAAACCTTGCATTTATCTGTCCAGCTTCTCTAAGCACTCCAGCAAGCGGAGTTTAGTTCTTCTAAATGTATTGCTTATTTTCTGAAGTGGTTCTTTTGTCACTTTCTAGCTTCTCTAGACACTTCCACTTATGTTGTACTTCAACGCATTTCTGGTATTACCTTAATTCTTATAAAAAAAAAAAAAAAATTTGGTATCTGTCAAATTGTGACTGCCGCACTGTTAAGAAACAAGTTTTCAGCAGATAGCAGGGCATGCCTGACTGTGGCTCTCTGTCCTTGTGTTCCCTGCCTTCTCAACCATCCTCTGCTTAGTTTTCCCCCTTCCTGGAGGGGCTGGTCCATTCTTCCCTTTCTTCCAGTACTACTTTCCATTCCCCCACTCCCACTACACTCCAAGTGTGTTTTTTTTTTTTTTTTTAGATGTTCTCAGATCCCCCAAATTCATCTGATCAGAGCCCTCAAACTTCAGTGTCTCTGCATTGCCCAGACTGTCTGTATGCCTTTTCTCTGCTCACATGTGACTTCCAAATGCTTTTAGCCCTCAATCAACTGGCAAATGTCTGCCACCGCCCTGGTCCCACAGGCCCTTTATACCCCATCTCTGTGGGTTGTTCTACAACTCAAAAGAGTTCACATCTCTCCTTGTATTTCAGCAGCAACAAACACTTCCACAGTTCCTCTGCTATTGTTTTTAAGCTCCTGAACACTCATCCCTCTTCTCCCTCTGTAACTTCCCCATCGTGTAAACTTTCCCTCGTTCTTCTTAAGCACATGGAACTACTCACTTCCATGCTGCTTACTCCTGCAAACCACACCACTCTAATATTTCAACTTGCCCACAAAATTATTTTTCTCCTCCTGCACTTCCCTTCCCCCTTCAAGCACTTTTATTCCTGCTTCTCTGCCTTCCTCCTGCATGATGGATGCTCCCGGTCCAAAAAGACAAAACTTGCGTTTCTTCAGTGTTGTATGACCTACAGTTGTTCCTTGCGTCTTTTCTATGTCCTTCAAATAACTGTGCTATGCTTCTAACATACCTATGACTGCTGAGCATTTACATACCCTCAACTTTCTCCTCTTGTACAAATTCACCCCATCTCAGGCCTTTAATTTACCTTTATCTGACTAACAAATCTCTCTAGATGCATACTTTCTCCCCTTTTCTGTAGTACTTCACGTTCTCAGCAAAACACTCCGTTTTCCACACTCTCACTCCAGGACAGCTGGACTTGCCTCTTGTTTTCAGCCAGACTGAGCTCACTATACATCTGTTAAGCTGATTATTTGTGGTCCTGTCAGCCTACAAGAAGTATAGGGATGTTCCTGGGAGGATCACCGGATTTCTCCCAAGATGGCAGGTTTTTGTACTGATCGTTAGGACAGGAAGGGCTAATCTATTTACCAATTTGTATAATGACTTCATGTTTGTACAGGCTTTTAACTCTGGATTTACAGCTACCCAGAATGGGGCCATTAGTTTGAGTTCATCAGTCAAAGCCCATTTTTTGCATTTTAACACTTTTACAGAAGAGAGAGATATTATGGTGCAAGCTTCCCCTAGGGACTACATCATGTTCTTCTACAGCTCTATTTCTTTATGACGTTGAAGAGAATTTAATGTTTCAAGTAGTTATGCCTCAGATTAATCTTCCCTAATTACCCACTTAACTATGTGTGATGCAGTGGGTCACATCAATTTTTATCACAAGGTACTGTGTGATGTAAAGAATCGTGTCTTACTCTTTGGCTGTTCTGGAAAGATCATGCTCAATGTATGAATCATCATACGTTTATGATATACAGAGACTGTTTTAGGTGTTGCACCTGCTCTTTGTCCTTTCTTGATTTGGAGGTGGTTTTGAGAAGCTAACAGCTTTGTGTCCAGCATCAGGTTTTTGCTCATTCATGTGCTAGAATCTACCCAAGGTGGCAGTCTGTAGTACTGAATTCATGACCAAGCGCTGGGCTATGGGTGCAGCATCCTAACTCTTCTGTTTACCTTTCTTGTTTTTATTATGACCAAAGCTACTTTTTTGTTTTAGCCACTAAACCTAGCTTTTAACTCTGCCTCTCTGGCAGTGTTTTTACAGAACATGAAAGTCCCTTCATTACGGCAACTTTGAGATTTCATTCTTTCATTGCTCACCCTCATTTACTTCATTTAAAATCACCCATAAACACAGCAAGTTGATGATTTTTTTTTCTCCCATGTTTGTAGAAATCCTGTTTTTTTTCCAGTGGGGGCCTCCCAGAGGGAACACATGTTCCCACACCTCTAAGTGCCTGGTTGCAGGCTTCTCCTTCCTGCCCAACTGTCCCTCTTGCTGAAGGACACCCCCTGAATTGCTTCTATTCCCAGCAGAGACCTCATCTTCACTTTCAGACAAAGGTCATCAGCTGAGCACTGGGATAAAGTTTGAAAAAACATGAATGTTTGTGTAATAAAGAATATAGTGTTCAAGTCCGTGAGGAGGAAGAAAATCAGCTCTATGCTGGGAAGTGAAAAGTGCATTTAGGTAATCAAAGCAAGAGCAGTACAACAAGCATGTGTTTAACATCTCAAAGGGAAGAATTAGGCAACAGTTTATATACTGCAGTAAAATCTTCCATCTTCCCCTGGGCAGTGCATCTACCTTCATTTGTAAAATATCTGAAGTTTTTCTTTTGTTATGATTAACTAGTTTTTAAATTTAAAAGTGGCTGTTTGCAATGTGACTGGGTACATGGTACCACAGGTTTTTGCCTAAACTATATGCTTAAATTCTGGTATCTGTGTTTGTTTCTGGTCAAGTGGATAATCCTGTTTGTTAAGGACATCACCCTTGCTCTCTTGATACCACATAAAGTGCTGTGTAAACACCATTGCAGCAGGAGTCTGAGCATTTGTAAAAAAAGAGAATGGCAAGCTTACTGCAAGAAATAAGGTGTGCTTTTATGTGAATATCCCCAAATTAGTTCCTGAGAATAGGATCATCTTTGCCCCGGCCTTGATTACCTATGCAGTCCATTCCAATAGACTAAAGCTTTCTCTGAAAGGATCTTAGATTAAAGCCTGCAGCCCTTCTCCTGTGCTTCACAGTCCTCAGCAGAGCCTCTGGGTGAACCAGAGAAGGGATGAGTGGAGCAGAGTAGGCACTGCATGACCTGTGCTATTCTGAGCCTCTTTTGCAGGATCTCGTGGCAGCAGAGATGTTGTTCGGGACGCTTCTGAGGGTGTGCGTAGGCACTTTGGTTCCATACCTCCTATGTAGAGATCAATTTATCCTGAATGCTCTGGCAAATGATCAAAGAGCTGGACATACGTGTGTATGGTTTATCACAAGGAAGGCCACTGCTATACAGCTAAGATCCACCAGTGCCACACAGGCAGCTTAATGAAGGGAGACCTTATCCTGCCAGGGGTGTTTTGTCCTGACTGAAGAGTGGCAGCAAGCATCAACCACCTCCCCAGCGTATTGTCCATAACATAAATTTGTTTATATTTATGATTATGTCAGTGGCTGTCATCTCTCAGGGATATACAAGTAGCCTCTCTTCTCTGGGAGGGGAGGGTGGGTGGCTTGGTCTTTGGATCAAAGCTGGACATTAAGAACTAGGAAAGAGCAACCAGTTTCCAACCTTAGGAAAAGCTTACCAATCTCGGCTTGTGGAGAGACTTGTACACCAGCTGAGATGCCATTCCTGTCCCTTGTCATATCACACAGGAGGCCAGTCACACCTGCCAAACCTCTTTAATTAACAACAGACCAGAACTGTGGCAGCATCCTTGTTGCACGGAAAAGAAAGCATGCATGCGCATGTAGGTGTGCACATGCAAGGAGTATAAGGAAACCAAGTTGACATCTCCCCAATATATACATTAGATCAACTGGTGATCCCCAGAGCGATAGTATTTTATGAGACTGAAGAATTCACCTACAGTAGTGAAAGCAATGAACCCAGACCAAACACAGTGCAGTCTTCTGCTGTGGTCCAGGTAGGGCACCCCTGAAATAAGGAAATGCAGGTCCCACAGAGAAAGCGTGCAACCTCTGCTCCAGTCGCCACCCATCTGAACTGTGAAATAAACCATGCTTCACTCATGTCCCACTTCACCATCCCTGCTCAGCCCACGCGGTTCCAGGCTGTTGTAAGATGGCAGCATGGTCACTACAGCCTCAACGGTGAAGCGGTGCGGAGCACTGAGACCCGGTGCCTCATCTTGGAAAGCAGTGTTATTGTGACTGTTCGGAGGGGGTCCTGGTGGGGAGAGCTGCTGCCGGGAGCGGAACCAGCGGAAGCCCAAGATAAAGGTGATGGCAATGAAATCCAGAATCAGCTCTGCAAGCTCCATCACAGACAGGACAGAGGATCCAAACCAGAGGCTCCACTGGTTCCCAAGCTGGGACAGCAGAGTCACTACCTGCAGGAGATGGAGAAAGACCAATGAGGACAGCCCTCGTTCCAGCCTTTTTCCTCCCTGCCTGCTCCCATTTGTAGTGCGCCTGAGGTGCTGGGCGGGTTCCTCCCACCCTGCCACAGGAAAAGAGCCTGGATAGCCAGCAATGCTGCTGGAATGAACGCCTGCCAATACAGAGGGACATCGTAGGGGAACGGGTGGCTAGAGGGATGTGGCAGTACAGTGTGTACCGTGAAGGCTGGCGATTCCCCATTGGTCTTGTAGTTCCACTCCTCAAAAAAGATATTCACTTTGGCAACTCCGTTCCTGTAAATGAAAGATGGGGCTCAATAACCCCAAATCCGCAATCCCTACATTTCTTCACCAAGCTTAATTGTCTCCTCTGTCCCCTTCTGCGCCCTCTCCTCCTCCCATGTATACTACCCAGAGGCTTCTTCCCCATCTCCACAGTTCCCTCATTGTGCACTAAATACAATCTTTGGTACTTACACTTCTGAGACTGTGCTATGAAACCCAATGTTTGTGGCATCCTACGTTGGCTAAATACAAGGTTCTGCATGGCTCTCCTTCCCACTCTTCCACTAGCCCTTACCATGACTCCAGACCACACAGCAGCAGCCTGGGGCTTACTATTTTCATACTAGCGGCTGAGACTCCTCACTTGGATTCCCAGTCCTTGTTGAAGTCTTAGTTTATCTTTACTCTGTCTCAAATCTACTGGCCTTGTCCATGGGTCCCATGCCTAATCTCCCGTAAGTGATTTAATCTGAACTATGACCCCCCAGCGTACACACTCCACTGGGATGGTTTCTGGTTCAGATGCAACCTCTGTTAAGGGGTGCTCACCTCTTAGATGTGATATTGTATTTGTTCTGTTGTGAAAGCATGTAAAAAACCCAGTCCTGAAATGAAAGTGCAATAAATTGCGTTACATGACCACAGTCACCTCCTGTAGGTTTAGTACCAGTTAAAGAAAGACTAAATAGGAGTTTGGAGCAGTGCTGCGAAGCCAGGAAACCCTCTCCTTACCTCTGAGACAGCAGAAGGCCATCGGGAGTATCCAGCTGACAGCTGGTACTCTGTCATTCTGGAAGACAAGAGGCCATGTTAGCTGTTGAAGCTGTAGGAACGCCAGGTTTCTCAATCCCCCGGGACACCTGGAAACTCCCTCCCATGCTGAAGTTCTGCCTACTTCCCAGTGAGCTTCTGCACATTCCTCAGTAGCTCACCCCCAAGCTGACACTGATGCTCCTCAGCCATTTCGGCTTCCTGATGGGAGAAATATCATTTTGGGTTGCAGCTCTGCTATTGACTCAAGCTTTTGCCCTGGTCAGTTAATGCTTTCCAACATCTCTAGGAATAAAGAGTTCCCAGTCAACCTGCCTGACGATCAAACTTACTTGCAAGGTTTCCGACATTTGTGGAAACAGCCCAGCACGTCAGCTTTGAATTCAGCCAGGAGTTTGTAATAGCAGTAGCCTGAGCAGCAGAGAAAGTAAATCCAGTAAATACAGTATCTGTATACAAAAAATTATGTGCAACATCAAGCGGAATCCAGAGAAGGTTTCCTTCCACAAGCTCAGAGGACTAACCATTCAAGACAACAGTGTCTTTTGGATGTCCCACACCAGGAAGCTCATTGAAGACAATGAAGAGATGTACATGAGGTGGACCAGAAAGGTTCAGGTGGGCATGAGCTTTACTATTCCTCCTGTCCACTTACCCCAGGCCACATGCTTTGTGTAGTCACAGTACTCTGCTCCAGCAGGTAAGGGATAGAAGTAATACGCACAGCCACAGCGCGCTACCATGTTGAGCTGAAAGCAGGAGCGAATGCAGACCTGGAGGCATACAAGGTAGAAAAAGTTGAACATGGGAACCAAACCCACTGCAGCCTGTATCACATCATACTATTAACAGTGCCCATGGACAAGCGTGGCTGTTAGGGGACTGCAGCATTTCAGGAAAGTAAGGAAATAAGCTGACACTGGGCCGGTGATAATGAGTTACCTGTTCAGTGTAGCGGGAGGAGTACAGATTTTGCACTGGCACGTCACTGCCATCCTCTGTGCAATCACTGTAACTGCCCCCGAGGCGTACAGTCATCTCCTAGAATACAAATAGTCATTACACACAACAACTGGCACTCTGTTGTCTTCCTTCTACGCTTCCACGCCACTCGCTGCTTGTCCATCAGTTATCTGCTCTTTATGCTTTCCTCTGGATGCCAGCTCCCCCGCTTCCCTTCATTTTGTTGTTCACTGATAAATTGCAAGCAAATGCTTCCCGTCTAGTCCAGTAAGCTCCTCTTCTTCCCCTCCTTTCACTCCATGTGATTGATCCTCTCCCTTAAACATACACTAAGTCCATGACAACCTGTCTGTGTCTATCTACTAAGTTAATCCTCCCCCAATGAAGTTCATATCCCTGCTGCTTACCCCTGCTGCTTCCTCACCTTTCTCATGCTGATGGAGGTCTCAATACCCGGACGCACGTTGAAACCCCCATCATCCATGAAGGCTGGCTCATTCTGATCATGGACCATGACCCTGGCTCCTGTCACCGTGGATAACAGAGGGATGAAATCATTCTGTTCGGTGCGCACCACCAGAGAGAGACCTGAGGGAATGTCAGAGAGCAAGGGACGTCATGGCTGGCCATCGTGCGGGAGAAGAGGGCATCCAGAATGGTTAAGGAGTCCATAAGAGATAAAGGAAGAGGAACATCACCAAGGGCTGCACCAAAGCTGGGCAGCAATGGAGGGTGGCTGGAAAGAGGCCAGAAACAAAGCTGGAGGCTCCAGGAGAAAACTGGATTTCTTCTGTGTGGCTTAGAAAAAGCAGAACTAGGAATTGAGAGAGATTTCATGGAAAGACTTGGAGCTGGATGGAAGAAAAGCCAGAAGATTGGGCGTAGAGAGGTTCCAGGAGGTTTGGGAACACAAGCAGGTCAGTTGCTGGAAACAGGAAGCTGGAGCTCAACAGGGGACTTTAGGAAGGGCCAGCAATGGTCCAGAGGGAGCAAGGAACATAAGGATCAGGCACTGATAGGAGAGAGAGAGTTCAGTGGGGCAGCAGTGAGGGACAGCCATGTCCGTGAGACAGCCATCTCCACATGGGTGAAAGCAGAGCTTGGGCGAGACACAGCAGGGCAGCAACCTGCCACCACCAGCAAAGGTGCAGCAGGATGCCCATACCTCCTCCTGGGAAAACAGAGCAGAGCTGTCCTCCTTACTCACCAGAGTGCCTCTCACCCACCATTATTGATCCCAGGCAGTGAGGAAGTCCACAGGCTGCTGCTGTTGTCATTAAAGGTATAGCAGTTCCCATACAATGGATGGTGGAAGTGGGTGTAATTCCTGAGACAGGAACAGAAACATTCACATCGGGTGAGAAGGGCTGTGAGACCAAGGGAAGGGCTTTCTGAAAGGAACAACTCTTCGTTCCACCTGCAGGGAGAGGGGCTTACAGCAGATGGGCAGTATTTGTTATGTAAACTTGCTTGAACCGGGAAAAGCAATTAAAATATGCTGTAAAAAATGTCCTGGAGCTGGACAGGTTTTTACACCAGGTTTTTCATCCTGCTAACTCTTGAGAGCCCAAATGGGGTTTTGCAGTACTAGCAATTACTGTATTATCTTCCTAATATTGACAAAACTCTTAGATTTTCCTACTCTTTTTCCTTCCTTGCTGATGGGTTTCATTTCACTACCTCTTTGGGGCTTTTTGACCATAATGGCAGGAGAAATGTGGGATATTGTTTTTACTGTCTTTTTGTAACAACTGTCTCTTCTCCTCCTCCTGTATATGGGCTGATACGTACCACTTCACCACTGTAGAGAGCAGAATAAAGAGACTTCTACACTGTACATCTGTACCCACACTGGAGTTTGTACCAATATAACTACTCCGTTCCTGTGAAACCCAGGAAAAGGAGAAACTGTCCTCCAAGGTCCATAGTTTTCAGGTCACAGAAACTGTAACCCTGGTGAGCACAACCTACAGGAAGGACTCATCTGAGACAATAGGAACTGAACAGGGAACAAACCCACCTTGGGAAAGAGGTTCTCTAACGCAGGTTTCTTTAGTTCCCCTCAGACCCAGGCACAAAATAGGAGTGTTGTTAGGAAGACACCATGGGATGTTTCCACCACTTACGCCTTGTCACATGTTGCTTCGTTGAAGCGGCAAGCGTAGATGAAATTCTCAAAGTCGGACTCATCCAGGGCTTTCGCATCAGGCATCTGCGCCAGGATGTTGATATAGTGAAAGCTGTACCATTCCCGCACAGCATCCACCCCTGAGGAGTACGCCTGATGGAAACAGTCCTTGTTGTTTTCACTGCACTGTTAAGAAGAGAAAGAGAAAACCAGCCATGTCAGGGAAGTTCTGTCCGGGAGGTGAGGCTGTGGCTGAGGATTAGCTGTGCTCCCTCAGCACAGGCAGCAGAAGAACCCAAGGGAGTGGACGAGCTCCACCACGCTCCTGCACTTGACCAAAGAATGATCAGCAGGATGGGGAAAAGCAAACCCAGGGCAGCTCCTCCGTGGAGGGGAAACATCGGGCGAAGGAGCAAGGCTGAATAAAACCCAGGAGGCAGCAGGTCGCAGTGAGGTGTGCATCTGCTGCACATAAATTCTACCTGGTATAAAACCAGAAGCTTTAAATTCTTGTGTGGGGAGCCCTTCCTTCAGGGTGTGTCCAGAAAGATCTTCCTGATCCTGTGGGAACTCCAGTTAACTGGCAAGGGATTAGCTCCAGTCCTTCACTGCCTTTTTAAATGCAAACACAGATACCCTAGGGCGAAGAAGCTGCTACCTAGGAGCAAATGCGACCATGACCACATTTCACATGACCCACAGCCATCCAATACTTTCCCCTTTGCTATTACTGGGCAACACTGCCGTTCATGTTAATAAACATCTCTCCAAAAGGCAACTGCAAGGCTGATCCAGCCTGTAGGAAGGACAAGGCTTCCCTGCCCTACCTAGGAAAAGATGGGTACTGATGTGGACGTGGACAAGTTCCCTGGGGCCCGCATGAACAGGGACAGGACTTGGGGGGCAGGATTGCATTGGGCAAAGGATTCAGCTCTACCTTTATCTGTCATTAGCAAAAGCCGGTGCAGATTAAACAGACTTCTACGTAGGGAAAAGCACGGCCAAGGGTCTAACAAGACAGAAGTAGCTAGGCAGAGACCGCAGTGGGTTGGACACAGGATATCTAGGGATCTCACCAGCACAAAGCCAATTTTCCAGTCATTCTTGTCCACTGAGGGACTGTTCTCTGGCAAGTTGACTAAGTTATCCCGCTTCTGCCTTCGCAGCGGATGGCGCTGGACATGATGGAGCAGGCTTCTTGAGCTACGCTTTCGTGCAGACAGCGTGGACCAGTCGCTTCGGGCCAGAGACATGTTGTAGTCATAAAGATCTAGCAGTGTCTGGTGGGTGATTTGGTCCAGCTCATCCAGCTTCTTCCGGATGGCGCTGTATCTATACAGTGGGGAGAGAGGAGCTGGCAGGTTTAGGGATAGATGCATGTAAAAAGCTCAGAATAAGGCGTGCGGCAATTTGCTGGGGTGATTCAGGACATTCCTGCCACCAGCTGCAAATCCAACCCCTTGCTGGAGGCTACCATCCTTGTCAGAGAGAAGTAAAGGCATCTGCTTTTGCCCTGTGGCAGTTTACAGTGCAGCCTGCTAACATACACCACCAAGTAGAGCTGCCTAAACGAACATGCAGGGCTGTGAAAGCCTTGCAGCAGCAAAAGCCTGTGAAAAGCGTCCTTTCCACCAGCGCTGCTACAGAAGGGGACAGTCAAGGACCGTGAGGAGAACAGGAGCACATGCTTTTATCCTACACCCACAAAAGTCAAGGCAGTCCACAGCTCTGGGAGTCTATTTCTTACCTGTACGGATTGAGGGTGCACAGCGTCACGGCTGGGAAAGTCAGCCTGTCGGAGTTAAGGTTGAGGTTGAGGTTGACAGGGTAGCTGAAGTACTCTCTGTAGAGGATCCCAAACTGCCAGTACATTAAGCCAAAGGTGAGAAAGAAGAGAACGGACCAGAAGGCTGTCTTCATCTTATTCTTTTTGGAGCACACCAGGCGGATAGCCCCGTGGATGGTTGTGTTGCTGCAGAAGAACTGGAATAGCTCCTGGTAGGAACCGTAGAATTCGATGAGACCCTCCCGTTCATCTTCCTTCTGCTGCTGCTCCTCTTCTTGCTTGCATTGTCTCGTTTTCTCCCCTTCTGTCATCTTCCCCGTCTTCACAGAGCCACCCTACAGCGCAAACTCAGAATTAGGGGGTAGCCCTGCCCGCTGCAACTCTGCGTCGCTGTCTTCCCCCAAACCTTGGTGCTTTCTTCCCCTCCTCCCCGACC
>NW_009646842.1:1332643-1374839 GCF_000708025.1 Charadrius vociferus
TGTCCCTCCTCCTCCTTCCAGGCACCCACCCCCCGGCGGGGACGCGGCGTCCCAGCGAGCAGAGGAGATGCAGAAAGAAATTTGGCAGCGCGTGGCCCAAGGGCGGCGGGCGGCTGGAGGCAGCGCCTGTCGGCCGGGACACCCCCCCAACCCCCGTCCCCGCACCCCTCCCAGGGGCGACAGCACCGGCAGTGAGGGCTCGTGTGTGGCTTTAATGGCCAAATTCTGCTTTTCAAGGGCAAAGATGAAGGCAGATGGAGAGTTTGGGGTGAGGTTTTGGGGCTGGGGCAGGGAGGGCTGGCAGTGACGTGGTGATACGCATGAGGTAGGTGATACGCATGAGGTAGCATCGCCTTGGCCGGTTCATTAAAGAGGTCTCTCGTATCCAGGACTACCTGGCCCAACCATGAGCGGGAACACGTTTCACTGGTCTATGCCCGGGAAATCAAGGCCTCCTGTCGTTACTGAAAGCTTTGCAGCGTTTCCTTAGACCACAGAAATGAACACCTATACTCAAATGTGACCAGGAGTCCCTAACACCCCCTTGCAACTCTAAGAGAGGAACCTATTTCCCAACCCTTTTTCCAAATGCTTTTCTCACAAACTAGCTCTCTCTGACGTTCTCACTTCTTCCTTTCCTTTACGAATACCTCCTTCAGGTCAGTCCTTGTTCAGAGTCACCTGTCACTGATTTCCGATCCTTATTGGAGTTAGCAGCGGTTTGGTTAGTGACTCAAAATACACAGCCGCTTTTACCTCTTCATGTTGCAAAACACCGTGCTTGAAAATGGCACGGCGTACAGGTTCGAGGCCGGCAGCTAAGTGACGGCGTGCCAGGAACAGCCTTGTGGCAGCAGCTTCACACAAACCACAAACCTACAGCCACGACTCGGGGCTTTCCCCTAGCTCTGTCCCGCACCAAAAAGCAAAGTGAAGCAAAAGCCCTCTTTCTTCTGCAATTCTAAACTTATTTAAAACTTTCATCAAAAATGAGCTGCAAAAAAGTGGGAGGGATGGGGGTGTGTGTGTGTGTGTGAACTAATATTGTACCGAACGCTTGTTACAAAGCAGCTTCCTGAGAGCGTTAGAAACGACCTT
Source organism: Charadrius vociferus (assembly GCF_000708025.1). Taxonomy (NCBI): domain Eukaryota; kingdom Metazoa; phylum Chordata; class Aves; order Charadriiformes; family Charadriidae; genus Charadrius; species Charadrius vociferus. The sequence goes on from NW_009646842.1 coordinate 1,333,742, forward strand.
CTGAGTTGGACTGACGGTCTGTGCAGCTCCGCATCCCATCTGGGGCAGTGCCATAGGGGATGCCGCTCAGCAGAGGGATGTAAGCTCTTTTCGCTTGTGCCATTTATCTTGTTTTATTCACTCAGAGAGACCTGGAGAGTCCCTGAAGATGTACAGGCGCCTTTTGAACCAGCCATGCAGCCTATGCCTTAAACTCTGTGAACGTACACAGAGGCACTAACCAACTACGAAGCATCGGTGCTTCCGATTACCGGTGCAACCTATGGAGCTACAATCCAGCCACTTCACGGAGAGCATGTTTATAACTTGTTTTACTTACATTATTGTAATTGCCTGAAATTACTCGGTTACACTAACGGACCATCCTCCAAAAACCCATCTCTTACTGGAATTGTGCCTCTGTCTTACTGGAGTGACAAAAATTATTTTGCCCCTGAAAATGCCTGTTTTATACACATTTAAGTTAATGGCAGCCACAAAGCAACTAGAGCCAAATTTGGTAGAGCTGATAGTTAGGCATTCTCTGATTTCCACAGTATTTAAAAGCGTTTTAAACTGTCTTCAACTGATCTTTGCAAAACAGTCCTTTTTGTGGGATGTGAGACAAAGATAACTGACATTTTTGATTGCCTTTGACTTGAGGAATAATTAAAGACTCAAACATCTGGACTGATTTGCTGTATCTGAATGACAGTCTAAAGCATTTTTCTCAGCATTTTGTCATGGCTGACAATTTCCATCACCGTGTTGTTTGGGAGAACTTTTGGCCTTTGCCAGTTTGGACAAGAATAGCAGATAATTTGGGTGTGGGTGCTTGTATTATATGGTTTATTTTGACATATGTATAAACGATGTACATCATATATCTATGTATCTCTATACACACATGCACATGTAGATACATATTTGCTTTATCTTTCAGAAGACTTTTTCCATATGTTGTATTTTTTTTTTTTCTAAAGAATTAAAAATACACATGCTGGCTCCTTCACCATTTCCAGCTGCTGTGTCAGCCGTGACCTAAGCAATTCCCCTTTCCCTCTTTCTCACGCCGGTGACCTGCTCAGGCTGCTGTACGTTATCTGCTGTTGTGGCACACCTCAGAGCACACATCAGCCCTGAGGTGACTTCCAGTCATTTCAGTCATGTGAATATCGTGTTTTGGCTGTGGCTTTGTGAAAGTCCTTACCTTCCTGTGGTCCCATAGGTGTGCTGCAGATTGATTGCCAACTCACAAAGGAACCAAAAATTGATTTTTAACATTCCTACAACAACAATTACTGCTTGATTCCCAAAATACTTTAGAAACAAAGCAAACAACAAATCTTTTGTTGCCTTCTCAGCTTCCAGTCTCAATCTCCATTTGTAGAACATCAGAATTTGCTCTCTTTGGGGATTTTATTTATTTATTTATTATTACTGACATCTTCCCAGCTTTTGTTCTATTTTTTTTTTCCCAATGTTTAGAAGAACTAGATCACTCGAGTGACCACCTTCTGGCTAAGGTTGTCAGTCATAAATGGTACCATTTTCCTCAGGCGCATTTCAGTGTGACAGCAGATGGTGGCATGGAATTATTAGTGTGGTTTGCAGAAGCGACTCCTGTTGATATTTTAGGTGATTAGATATGCTCCTGTCTTGAACTTCCCGCACTGCAAGAGTCTTCTGAGTATTTTGCCCATTCACTAGTTTCTGGATGTTTATTTGATGTATCGATTTGTCAAGGTGAGTCACACATGATGAAACTGGTTTTGACACTGATGGTCATTTCCCCCACTCCCATTCAGGCTCAGCAATTATGGGATAAATGGTCTTCTGAAACCCCAAGGCTTGCATTAGGATGAAAGGTCTTCCATCAGGCATTAAAAATCTTTTCCAGAATTTTTGATTCATACTACTTACTTCACCTCTAACAACATTTTAAATCCAAGGAGCTTTATACTGAAAAGATCCTTTTCCTTCAGATGTTTGTCACTAAGTCCTTCTCTTTTGAAATGGGTAGTGCCCTGTTGTTCTGGGCAGTGTTTCTGCATATGATATCTTCACAAGCTGAATGCATGATTGCTTTTTATTGCTACTGAGCAACCTTTGAGTAAACATGAATCATTTTTTATGGCATCAAATTTGAAATGTTTCCTTACCAGCTATGTCTATTATCTGCCCCGGTAGGAATGTGATAATGATCTGTAATGCACACAACATTTTAAAATAGAACACACTTTTTTCAACATGCTGCTACTGTGGTGGGAAAAAAAGAAAGGTCTCTCCCCTTCTGGTCTGGATTCCAAGTGTAACAAATTGTACATACTTTTGAACTACTTGAAAGACCTTCGATCAGTTTAGTTCTTTTGTGTATCTGTATATGCAGTTGTGTTTTCCTTCTGCTGCAATGTAGAAACCAGTGATTATTTCTGGATTAGCTACAGCTGATTATAATTTTCTGCATTAAAACTAGCAACCCAAACCATCAAGGAATAGCAGCACGGACGGTGCTTTAAGTTTCACTGAAGTGTTTGGCCAACGAAACACCAGCCTAGTAGCTGATAAAGATGGGTAGAGGTGAGGCTACACTTTGTGCTGCTGTTGCTTTGCAGTGGGGAATTGTTTTCCCAGGATTCATGGATTCCCTTGAGGCAGAGGTGGTGATCTCTAAAGAGGATCCTTATTAAAAACACCATCAGGGATTTGCAAACCAATTTAAAGGGCTGTTGAATGCCTTCTCCCTTGCTACTGATGTAACCTGCCAGGCAGCAGTGGTGTCTGTCCCAGATAACCAGTGATACTACAGGCAGCAGGAGTGTGTACATGTACGCACTCCCGCACCTTTATATCCCGAGGAGGCTGCTTTTCAATGTGTTTATTCATTTTTACGTTGTAGGAGCAGAGTGGCTGCGGAGAGCTGTTCTGGTGATGGAAAAGGGAGCCCTGGGGGAAAACTGAAGCAATGTGCATTATCCCCATCTTTCAGCATGAAAGGTGGTAGAGGATAGGGTAGAGCTCATGAAAATAATATAGTAGGACTAAGCAAATACTGCTGTAAACTGCGTGGAGGGAACCCCGTCTCTTCCTGAGAAAATAAAGTTAACATGATCAGATCCCAGAAGACTTGTATGAATCATCTTCCGTTGCTGTTTGCGCCCTGCAATGCCGAACACATCCAGGAGAAGAGCCTAGGTAGCGGCTACTCCTGCTCTGCCCCAGCTGCCAAATCTGAATTAGCTCCTGAAAAATGTAGCACTCTCCCATCCGATGTCTGTATTGCAGGACGAGGGATACTGCCTCCTGCAGACACTGAACCAGTTTGGGTGCTGAAGCAGCCCAGTGACCCAGACCCGGTGGTACGTCAGCCATACTACTTTGTGTCCGAGTCAGCCGTCACCTTCACTGGTAGTGACCTGTCCTCCGTGAGAAAATCACCAAGCGCTGAAAACGGGCCTTCAGGCTCCACCTCTGCTGCATATGCCCTAATTCCTGGGGTCTCACCTAGGGTCACTCAGCCAGATTGGCAGCTCATCAGAGACTGATCTCAAATGTCCAGTTGCAATATAGGGTCCACTGTGGGAATGGCCAGATGAAAATTCCCAGCCACCACAGCATTGCTAAGCTAAGACTGATGCCTGTCTGGAAGCCGGATGTGCAACCCAGGCTGAAACAGCAGAGAGCAAAAAAAGCTGTAGGATTGAATGTCAAACCCCAGCAGCTCCTCTGGCTGCTTTGTCCTGAAGGGTGATTAATAACCAGGGAAATCAAAATGGAGCCTCCTTGAGTCCCCCCCCCCGCCCTGTTCTCCCCAGCTGAAATCTTTAATTTCCTCATTCCAGCCCTAACAATATAACTATTATCACAACCACCTGACTCCCCAGGCCTGTGTCCCCACCCCCTCGGTGATCTCTCCTGCTTGTTCCTGGAAATTTGAGGCAGATGCAGCCACCTCAGACCAGTTTTTCTTCCGACACCTGCTGTTCCCCAGCCGACAGAGATCACAGGGTTGGGCCTGAGTTCAATGCGGCACCCAGCACAGCACAGCAAGTAACTGGAGCTTTACTAGATGTTAGGACAACCTAGTTTATGTTTTTACTTCCATTTTGACACTGTTGCATGTAATCCTCCAGGTGCCCCCCTCACTCGCTTCCACCTCAGTGGTTTCATGTTGCTTCTGCTTCTCGGATCTGCTCTGGTGATGATGATCACTCCTCCTCCTCTGGAATATAAATCAAAAGTTATGCCCTCAAAAAGGGAATCCACAGGGAATGAAGCCCTTAAGAAGATAAGTTAATCTATAAATCCCATCTATTTTATGGATAAGGCCAGATTTCATACCCAAATGGCTTGAGGGAACGCTTCCCACCACACCCTTCTCAAAAGGCAGAGCAGAAGGCATCACCCCTTTTTCCCATCTCCTTTTTAATTCTTCAGGTGTGTTCAATTCATTCCTTTGCTTGAGAGATTTTACATCTTCCCTCACAAGATCTTAGGTGAGCAGTGATGTGAAGTTCTGGAATGGTCCATAAGGGAAAGAACCTAAATTTTTTTTCAAGATGTGGCTTGATAAATTCAAATTAAGGATTATGTTATAGGATACCCTTAGGCATCATTTTGGTTTTTATAATGAAGTAATCTGAGTTTTATCCCCTGTAGGGCCTGGGATGTCTGGATTCATGTCTTAAGTTTTTTTTTTCTTTTTTCTTTCCATCCTTTCTTTTAAGCAGAAGAGGTTGGCCAACAAAACATGAATCTTAGTCAAGCCAAGTGACTACTTCTAGTGATACTGAGAATAGTGAAAATTCTATTAGAGACACTGTCCCATTCTGTCACCTCTTCTTTTAACTCTATATCAAGACTGCAGCTTTTTCAGATCCATCTCACATATCAAGAAGTTTACACTTTTGGGCAAATTTGGGGGTCGGAAAGGGATTTTCCTCAAGTACGACCTGTGGGGTTGCTGGGTTGTTTATTAGAGAAAGAATCTTCTGCTGTGACTTGAAAAATGGTCCACTTCACAGAGTCTAGGGCCTTTTGCCTTCCAAATCACCTGCCAGTAAAGGATCTCAAAGTATTTGCAGCATACCTCCTGGTATGAGGCTGCACATATTTATCAGCTGAGGCAATTGATCTTTCACGCTAAGGACTTAATAAGACTTTGATGGTATTTCATGGGAGGGCAGGTCTGTGGGAATGATTTAGATATATACAAAAGTATAAAAGGAGAGAAAACCAGCAATTCATGAAGAAATCAATACTAAGCAAACCCACAACTTCAGAAGCATTTGAAAAAGGGGAAAGAAAATGGTAAAAAATACTGTTGAAAGCAGGGGAAGGAGAGGGATTTGAATGGAAAGAACAGTAGCAAATGAACTCACCCTATCTGGTCCTCTCCTCAGCTGTCCATCAGCATTGTCCAGTGCTGCCCTGCTTCACTGGCAGTCATTGCTTTGACCCACCGTATGTCAATGTTATCATCCCATACAATCCTTGCCACTACTCTTCATTGTCATCCCTAACCCCTTCTGCCACCTCTTGTTGTAACTCTACATCACTGCGTCAACTGTTCCTGTTGGGGCAATGTTGCTGTTCCCTCTTACTTCTCGCTCCCTCCTCTCAGTGTGACATCCCAAGGCTCAGGACCATAATCCTGTTTTCCCACCTGGTGTCTTCACTGATGCTGACATCCTGCCCTCTACCTCTTGTTTTCCAGCCACTTCTCTTCTTCCCATTCTGCTTTGGCAGCCTTTGTCGTTTTGACCTGTTGCCCAGGCATTGATGGCCTATACCAACTCCTACCACAACTGTTTTCTTTTACCTGTCCAAAAGTGCCAGCCCTTTTATATTTTCATATTCATCACCTGAATTCACTCTCTGTCACCCTTTGCCATCCTTACTAACTGGGCATGCTCAAGAAAAATTGGATGAACAGCTTTCATGTGAGATACAGAAACTATTGTTCGGTGGGGTGAGGGAAGTCACAAAAAGCATCTATCGAAAAACCCTGAAGTTGTCTACAATGGGAAAAGTAGAGCAGGATATAACTTTGGCACATTGCATGTAGGAATACAGTAAGTCAGGTCAAGCCAAGCTTCAAGGAACAACTAGCAAAAGGAATCAAAACTAGCATTACATCTTTCTTGAAACGTTGTCAGGAACTTGCCAGATGTTCTGAAGGGCAAACTGGTGATCAGGCTATAAGAGAAGTGCACAGGGGAGATAAGGCCACTGCAGAATTCTCTGCATCTGTGTTAAGTGTTGAGTGACGAGGTCATCCTGGCAGAACCCATTCTTCAGCAGGGTGGGGTTCGCCAATGAACATGTCTGAAATTGAAGCGGCAGTGGAAAAGGCTGTTCAACACACTGACAAAGCGAACAGTAACAGCTTGCTGGGAGCAATGGCATTTGTCCAAGAGTCTTAAAGGAAATCAAGAATAAAATTGCTGAACTGCCCTGAACAGTGTGTAACCCATGCTTATCGCCACCGTGGTACCTAAGGAGGGGAAAGTGGTGAATGCGATGCCAATTTTTAAAGACTTTATATGGGCTCAAGGGGAGAACGGACAGCTTCATGGAAAACTACAGGGGGTGACTAAACCACAGAAACCACGTCCAGTCAGGAAGTCCCTGACCTGAAAGTGTTTGGAGACTGGAAGAGTATTAATGAGAAGTATGATAAGTTTGCCCTGTGCGTCTTGAGCTCTCCCTGAGAAGGAAAGAGGAGGAGGTTAGAGAAAGAGAAATCAGGGAGAAAACAAATGCTTATTGTGAGGAATGAGTGAAGAGAAGGAGAGGATAAGGTGAAAACACAAACCAGAAACTTGGGAGAGGTCACAGGGCACAGCATCTGCAACAGCACCCACTGCCTCCTGAAGGCACCTGAGGATGTCTGGTGATGGATGACGCCTTGTGATCCTCTGCATAGAGTTGTAACAACACAAGGGAATAGAAATAGTCTGTGCAATCACCAGCAACACCCCTGCAATCAAACATCCTCCTTTTGGAGCTGCAGGTGGCCAGTTTGGCCAGAGGCAGGTGGTGGAAGAGGTTCTGGGACTTGTTTGGGCTTAAGATGAAGACAGCATGAATAAAAATTTGAGAGATAAGTACAGCTAGAGTCTAAGAGGGTCTGGAGGAACTAGAAGAAGGTCTGAGCTTGGCACACCACTCCATGTGTGTGTCCCCAGTGGGGCTGTGAAATCTGTACTGTCATCTGCCAGCCTAAAGGAGATGTGTGCTGTGATCTGAGGATTTGGATGCATGCTTGGATGGATGCTGCCTGGTAGCACTGGAGCCAGCTGGGACGTGCAGAGTGGTTGGCTCTTGCTGTAGGACGTAACAGGTATTCTGGTCCAGGCACTTTGACAGCAGCAGTGACAGACGGGTGTGTTTGTGTCAGCACCAGAAATGAAGTTGCTGGTGGTGGCCCTCTCCTTTCTCCTCTCCTGATTCAGGGGTTGTAGGAGCAGAAGGAGCTCCCAGTTCTGCAACTCTTGCATCTACCTGGGGACATGGGTGGGGATGGTCCTCATTTCTCTGCTGTGTCTCCTCACCAGGAACTAGTGGCAACTACTGTTTCTCCTGGGGGCTGAAATCAGCCTTCTCCACTCCAGATGGGCTTTTTGAGCTTCTTAGTTTTTCATCCAGAGGGGGCATCTGCCATTTTTCAGCATCTGCTCATCACTCATTAAAGGAGATGCCTGGGAAAATGCATTCTGTGTGCTGGGAGGAGCGGGATTTTCAGCTGACCTGGGAGGAGGAGCGTGTTTTGGCAGTGAGTGGGAGCTGGACTGACTTAGTGTGACACATCATGCTCTGTAGGGAAGCATGTGTCCCATGCTTTTGTCTGGGACACAAGTTAGGGGGTGGTTGTAACAGAGCTGGAGGCTTTGATAAAAGAAAAGCCCAATCCTTTTCCCTTTTCTCTTTTAGCTTTTTCTTCTCTCTCTTTTCCCCTTTCCCTTTTCTTCTTTCTCCTTTCTGTTTGGGTCTTTTTTGTTGTTGTTTTTTGTTAGGTTGGGGTTTAGAGTGCAGAATGTTACAGCAGCTTCATTACCCATTGTAGCTTATCATTGCCCACGTCAGTGAAGTCCAGATGAAGGACAGGTCAGAGAAAGTGATCAATGCAGCAGATTGCTGTTACTAAGAAAAGCAAACGTGCAGCACTAGTGAAGACGTGTCTTTGGTCAGCATTTCATACTCTTCACGGAGAGAAGCCCAGGGGCAGTGTTCCCGCAGGCAGTGGTAGGGAGGGGAAGTAGCCATTGCATAGCTGAGATGACCTTTTCTATGAAAAGAGGTCTCCAGCTATTGAGAAGAACTACGTGATGTCTATGGGCTTTCAAGAAGCTGCAGCCATATGGCAGTCATTTTACTGTCTATATAGGTGAACCTGCTGCTGCTCACTGTGCCTATCCAGCAAGAGGATTGTGATGCCAAGCTGTTGTGATGGAGCGTGCTTCTTCAAGCTTCTGATCTAGAAGAAACGTACAGTCAGAGAGCATGAACGCTCGCCCTGACGCTTTGTCCCGACCCACCCCTACCAAGCAAGTTGCAGTGATTCCTTGCAGCTCATTGACAAAGATGGGGGAAACGTCGGAAAGTTTGGCATTATGCCTACGGTCAATGTGGAAATCTGTTTCCTGTCGCATGCCGGGCTCGAATGAGTTACTGTCTGTCATTGTCTGGTGGAACTGTGGGAAGGGGGTTTTAGCTTTGAATGATTCCTGTGCATTCGGCACTTCACTGTGAGTCTGCAAGAGGCTGAGGATGACAGGTGGAATCTGAAGCTTCTCAGCCTGAGCATATGGTACCAAGGTGGGAACAAGCTTTAAAAAGCACAGCTGTCGTAGAATTGTAGAATTTAGAATTCTCTTAGAATTTCCCCACTGCAGGGAGCTGTATTGTTGTAACCCTTCGGGCACAAAAGGACTCTTCCTAGTCTGATCTGTGATGACCTTGGCAGTTACACGTAAAGGTGAGCACGGTTCTCAGGACTTCTGACATATTTTGAGAGTGACATCTCTACAGTTTAAAAAGCAATCGTTGCTAAGCCTGTCCTTACTGTGGTGCCTTGCAATGGGGCCACTTACATTGAATTCCAATGGCGTGGAGGTAGCAGCTGCGTGGCTGGAGAGGGCCTGCACCCTGACCTCCAGGGTTGAAAGTGGCCTCTCATGCAGGGTGTCTGTCATGTTCCAGAAAAGGGCTTTGACTGAACAAGGTGTCTGTGTTGCAGTACCTGCACTGGAGAACCAGTGTCCACAGTTGCTTTGGAAGCGCTGCAGAATGTGCAATTATGATACAGTATGAGGCTGAAGCAAACACGGTTATTTAAATACTTTACATGCATGTTCTCTTTGAGGCACATAGCAGCTGAGCTTCAGCTATGCTCCTAAAGTGCACCTAAACCGTTGTAGTTAGACTGGTGGATCTATTTTGCCAGCTTAAACTGAATGAGCAGAGGCATGATCAAACAAGGGGAACCTATGTGGAAAAGGCAGTCTTGAGCTTGGCTTTATTGTTTGCAAAATGGCTGCTCTTTCCATACCACATTAGAAGTTTTGGCTTGTCCATATTCACAATGCAGCCACAGCCCCTAAGTAATCTTGTGTTGACTGAAATGCAAAGGACTTAATCGTACATTTTGCAGGTTGACAATATCTGTATCAAATTTCACGTCTAATATCAAATAATTCTCCTAAAGAACTAGTTTTAAACACCTACATTTAATATTTTATTTTTGTATTGACACAGTACACCTTATAATGGGTTGGTCTGCCTAGCAGCTAATCAGATGATGAGGTGATGCCATGTGGCACTTGGCCACGGCACATTCGACCTTGGAAGGCAGCATGGGCTGTCTCCCAGAGACGCAGAACATATAATATTATTTCCAATGCAATCAACTTTATCTGTGATGAACTTTTCATTTCTTAATGACATTTTCTGTAGTAAGTGTTTCATATTTAAAATATAAGGAACATTGTTGTTAAACACAAGGTCACTTTGTTTATCAGTAAGTATTACTTTTTCTGCTTTCAGGTATACGCTTTACTTGTCTTTGTGGTTTAAATTCAGCTTGAGACCTGCAGGAACACAGTAATTGTAGAGTCCCCATAGAAACTCTAGTGGGGAGCATCAGAGAGCAGGTAGTGAAATAAAATCAAGTGCCATGGTATATTTCTCCTTACAAGGAATGCAGCCACTCCTAATACATTTTTTCCTCCTCTCCTTTATTTTTCCTTTCCTTTATGTCCATTCATGGGCTACAAAGGCAGACGAACCATCAGCTCTCACTTCATGTGTAACACAGGCTTTGGAATTTTACCCAGTGTCTCTTTTGGCTGAAGCCATTAACTTTTTTTTTTTTTAATTATTATTATTATTAAAGGACAGCTTGAAAAAAATAACCTGGGCTTTATTCGAAGACCTTGAGAGATAGTTTGCCACGTTTATTGACAGATGGTTAGGACAATCATCCTCACTGTTGAGCATATTATGTCTTATTCTACTCTGAACATTCTACTCTAAGTATAATTCACAGCTGTTGATTTTCACTGTGCCTTTCTCTGCAGGTTATGGTCCCACCAGTACTCTGTGTTTTCTGTGGTGTGAATGAGAGACACTGATTTAGGAAGATCAGAGTAATGCCTCAAGATGCGTTTTCTGACCTTCCTAATTGGTGCTGTCATTTTGCTCTGGACCACCTCCAAGCTTTCAACATATTAAAAAGCCAGGTGGGGGCCTGCCCTGCTGATGGGTATTGCAGCTTCAGGCTTTGCTGAGCTTCTGACTTGACGTTGTCAGTCACAGGTGACAGTGACTTCTCCGGCGGTTGCCAGTGAGGTTCCCGTTCTCGGCAGCTTGTCCTTTCTCCCGGGCTGCACAGGAGCCGGCTGTTATCTGGGGGTGTCTTTGAATACAGCAGGCAGTACAGAAAGCTTCCCTGTGTCCTGCTCCAGGGTAGCTGCATCTGGGAGCAAGGGGACTGGTACTGACACCAAGGGTCCCTTGAAGGTCCCCTTCCTGAGTCCCAGGTGGTTCCCACTCTGTGTGGAGCTCAGCCTGCCTGTTCACTGGCCGTGGAGCCATGCAGTAGACTTCTCTCCACACAGAGGCGCACAGATAGAAGACAACCATTGGAACTAAAAATATTTATCGGTAATGCATCAAAAATGAAGAGGAAATTATACAAGCAAAAACTGCTTCCACCAGCAGTTGCATTCTGCCCATGGTTACTCTTATGTGTTCCCACAGGTCAGGCAAATGATTCGTGGATGAACTGCATCGAGACAGCGTGGTGGTCCAGTACTTGAGGAGACTCCACTGGCATTACTGAGCACCTTATCTTGTTTGAGTATGTTCAGCTGGCCAGGTGACTTATGTTGATCTGAAGGACTTCCTCCGCTATAGCTACTGATCTTGACATTTCAAATTTTATCAACAATATTTTATTGTTGATAAACTGTATTTCCTGATGAAAATATTTAACAGCACAGAGAGGCACACACTTTCAGCAGTGATTGCTGCTTCTTTTTGGGTAATGAATTTTTGCCATTTGTCTGTTAGCTAGTAATTAATCCATATAATGCAAGTTATGATGTACATATACACTATGATTGTTTCTTCAGAATTTACAAATTTCTTGGTTTGTTAAGTCTGCACCAGTACTTTTATCAACCAAATGTATTATTTCCTCAAAGAATGAAGTCAGGTTTGTTTCTCACAACTTTAAAAAAAATACTAAATTATTAATGTTATTTTCGTTGTTGAAGTCTTTGTTAGCCAACGTGTAGTAACTTCACAGTCTCTTACCTATGATTATTACTGTGGAACCATTTAACACTTGTTGGTGTCATCTCACTTTCTCTCATGAACACTGGTACAACACACTTCCAAAATCTTGGGATTTCTGTAGTATGCCAGGATTTTTTAATACCTAACTCCATCAGACCAGGTGTCTCCTCAGCCAAATCTTTTATGATTGTGAAATGCAAATTTTCTTGGCTACTGATCTGAAAATACTTACGCTTTACAGGTACTGTTAAAACCTTCCTCGGTTTGCAAATAGATGAAGAAGTTGTTTATCATCCTCATGCAGTATGAATACACAATTCTGTTTCTTTCTGTATACAAACAACTATCTTCTCTGTAACAAAAAGCCTCCCTCAGAAATCAACAGTTTTACCTATACCCAGCCAGTAAGAGCCTAGGCCTTTGCTAGAATTTCTTGGTTTTCAATGTGTTTTGAAAAAAAAACTCCTTTCAAGTGCTGTTAGCACTTGCAGAAATCCAGTTTTTCCAGATTATTTTGAACACTCCTTATCCCTTTGTATGCTCCATAAATTCTCACTTTTATTGTGTGCCATAGACCTCCTTTCCAACCACACCTGCCTTCTGCTTTTTTTTCCCCTGTTGGGGAAGATTTCTAAGTGTTACCTTCAAATTCCCTGTTAGGCAGGAAAAGCATTTAATCGTGCCTGTCTTTTTCACAGCGACAGAACCACAGATCTTCTCCACCTTGTAAACTTCTAGCAGTGAAATTTCTATTAAAATTTTTATTGTAGCTTTCTCCTGGAGAGTCATATTTTTCTGATTGCTTGACTTGCGATCAGTTTAACCCATAACTTCCACTGTTTGAGGATTCACCATTTGAAGTGCCAATTTCACCTACAGACTTGCCCAACTTTACAGTTAAAACACATACGTACATAAAAAGCCAGGTTGGATGAGGCTTTGAGTAACCTAATCTAGTGGAAGGTGTCCCTGCAGTGGGGTTGGAACTCGATGATCTTTAAGGTCCCTTCCAACTCTAACCATTCTATGATTCTTTAATATCTTACCTAAACACCTGTCTCATAGGCACTAACCAAATGTACCTATATACATCTAGAGATACATACATGTGTAAATGCTGTATACCTATTTACATGTACACATACATACATATACCTGCGTATACACATGCATATATACAGTCATACATACATTCACCTATATACAATTGAATTTTCCCTAAATCCAGAGAAGCAGCTTTTCTAAAAATGTATGCGTGTTGCATCTAACGCAGCATCCCAGCAAAGAGCTGAGGCTATCGATGTTGCCCTCCCAAGATGAAGACGTGTTTTTCTGTGAGTCCGCCTCTGACTGGTCACTCAGTTCCTCCACCAAGGGCAGCCCTACCTCTCCCATACTGACCAAAAGCTCTGTTAATATTTGGACAGGGTTGGCTCTCCTGAGCAGTATGTGTTAAGAGATGGGAGGCAAAGGAGTGCAAGTGGGTGACACAAGGGCTTCTATTCTGAAGTCCTTACAAGTTGCTCAGACTTTGGTTTAGCTAAAAAGGAGAGAGAAAAAAAAAAGATTCAGGTAAGATTCAGGAAGACCAAAGTGGTGCAAAACATCACCTCATGCCGCCTTCCACCAGAAATAAGTCTCCAGCTCTTTGGCTCCCCACCTCCCCCTCCAGGATCCTGGGACATCCTGACCTCCATCTGTCCTGAGCGGAGGTGCAGGGGAGAGGAAGGTGTCCCTTGCTACATCTCACCCACGAGGGAAGCATCTCAGTATTTTAAGCTCCTACCTGCTCTTCTCCTGAGCACAATGAAGAGGACAAAGATGAAAATGACGGTAGCAATGAAAGCCCCCACCAGTCCTTCCGATCCCGTTTGCTCTGTAGAGGAAGAGGAGGATCAGTGATGTTAGGTTGGCTGGAGCAGCTGAACAGCCAGCGAGGTGTCACAGTTAGATGAGCTCCCCCAGCAACTGACCACGTTAATGCTCTTGTCGGATACATAGCTGTGACATGAAACACGTGAGCTAAAGCCACACAGACCCAGGGCCAGTTATCCTGGCTGGACTTAAGTGTTGTAACTTGTTAAACTGCAGTGTTGCTTGCTTTTCCCTGCTGGGTCAGGAGAAGACACAGGAGCAATCTCCCATCAGCAGGGAGAGTGAGAACCCCAACAGCTCCAATGGGGAGAAGGGTATTTTGCTATAGTTCTCAAGCAGCATTGGTCTCCAGCTGAACATCAAGTCCAGTTGGGCATCTAACTCCTTGGGACATGGCTGTTTTCTTGTGCCTGTCCAGCAGGGTCCAGCCCACATGTTACAAACTTTTGCTCTGGTGCTCCGCTTTGGGTCATAAAATCTCTTTTCCTCTGAAGGAAATGAGACACTTGCTCCCCAAAAGCTTCAGGGAGTGAAATAAAAGCTAAAGAAATGAAAGGCAAAGGAAAGAGGAGGATAGAGGAATGGGTATGAGGTGACCTTAGAAGGAAAGCAGGGAGAAACAGGCAGATGTGGTGTGACTCAGAGGTTTTGATCCCTGTGGTGGGTAGATGAGGTGGGAGGAGGTCCGGGCAGGATGAAGAGCTCGCCCCTCTACCCCTGACACCTACCTGGTGCCTTAAGGTGGGCACTCACAGAGATGGGCTCTGCCAGGGCCACGTGTGAAACATGGCAGCTGTAGATGGCTGGTGCCTGTGCTGTGGTTGAGCTGATGCTGAGGTAGGAGGTGATGCTGTAGGTGCCGTCTCGGCTTTGCCGGTGGCTGGAGAAACGTGCGTGTGAGAGAGGTACTTCTGTGTCATCTTCAGAAGTTTTCTGTGTCCAGCTCACCGAGACATCCAGGGGGTAATAGCCAGCAATCTTGCAGGTCAGAGTAGTCGTCACATCTCTCTCGAATGACACCACTGCTGGAATGACACGAACTCTTGGAGGCTCTGGAGGAGATAAAGAGGGAGTTGACGTATGGTTAGCAGAGTACCAAAGTCCCCATCCACAAGGGAGAGAAGACGGGCTGCCTGTGACAATAAGTGTTGGTAGCGATGGGATAAGGGTGCAGGGCAAAGTTTCAGTGCCTGGGGACATGGGACTCCTGTTGCCCCAAGGCATTTCCCTTCCTCACCGGCCACATGCAGCTGGATGATATGCTGGGCCTTGTGCAGTTGGGTGGACACCAAACAGATGTACGTCCCTTCGTCTCCCACGCTCACTCCTTGCAGGCTGAGTGATGCATCTCCACTCCCCAGCAGCTCCGCCACATCCACGTGGACTTTTGGTTGGGCTGCTGGCCCTGTGCTCCCCACCTGGTACTGGAAAACGATGCGGCCGCTGCCTTGGTGCTGCCTCCTCCACTCCAGGGAGGAGAGCGAGGAGCCGGGAGCCAAGGCAAAGCGGCAGTCGAGGGTGACTGAGCCGCCAAGGTGCGTGTGCAGGGAAGCGTTGCGTGATGATGATTGAAATTCAACTAGAAGCAGAAAGAAGGGCACAGGGAAGCAGAGAGTTAAACAGATGTCATTAAAGAAGGGACCCTCAGGTCGGAAGGGCTGGTGGAAGGACTGGCAGTGAACTCCACACCTGGAGGAGGAGGCACAGGCAGTCTATGTGATGCCCCAGGGGCCATGTGGACTGAAGAGCTGGAGGAAGCCAGCCTGGTGGGGTTAGTGGGGCAGGGAGACAGGTGGACACCAAGTGCACGTCATGGTCTTGAAGGTGCTTGTCATCCTCAGGGGCTAGGGCATGGGAAACCTTGAGAGGAGGCATGGGAGGGGCAATATGCATGACCCCTTTTTCCCTAAACACCAGCTCCTGGCACCCCTCGGGTCCTGGTGAGAGGTGGGGAATCCTAGGGAGGCAGGGTCCCCTCCCCTCATGTCCCTCAGGGCTGTGGGGGTACCCTGGGCCATCTGGTCACCTGTGGTCAGCAACGTCCCCTCCTTGCTCATAGGAATCCTCAGCTTTGGGTGCAGTGTTGCATTGTGCTCCTCTGCCTCCTCCTGGCTGCTGCAGTGGGGTCCTCTGAGCACCAGGACGATACTGATCCCGCTGGAGAGCTGCAGGGTGGCCATGAACCAGGAGGTACGGCAGGGCCCCTGGCCAGCCCACTGGGAGCTGTACGGGGAGATCTCGCAGTTCACCTCCTCCCCTTCACAGTCTGCGTGCAGCAGGGACTCTGCATGTGGGATGGATACCAACTGGGCTGCAAGGATAGAGGAAGAGGCTTAACTGTCTGAATCCAAAAGGGGAAAGAAAGTGCAAGCTGATGAGACACATTATTTTGGAGGAGCATCATGCGCTGTTGGGGTCAGTCAGAGCACAGAAATGCCAGGCTAGGCTTAACAGATGAAGGCCTGCAAAGAATACGCGAGGTTTGTCATGACTGTCTTACACCCCTCTGTCTGTTGGTTGTATTTTATCCCGCCAGATTGCACAGAGTTCACTCTGAGCAAAAGAAGCTGTTAGGAAAGGAGAGTAAACAGAGCAGATTCCCAGGTAAGGAAAGAAAGGGTGGCAAGAAGGCGGGAGCAGCTGGATGTACTGGATGGACACTGTATCTGTGCTTTTGATCGCAGATGGGCTTAAGCATAGGCGTAAGCATCCTAGTGACCTACACGCTTTCCATGGACATCACTGGAAACTAACTCAGTGTCTGCAATGCCTGACGGTAGCCTGGCTGTAGTGCGCTTGAACTCACCAATGCACAGTCCATCCACACCACCTGAACAAGAGCTTGGACCCAGGCTAATGGATCCTGCTGGGCCTTCAGCTTCCTCTCTGAAAATGCCTGAGAACCTTGAATAAGCTTGTACTGAAGCACACGCTTGCAAATAAGCTCTGTGGGCAGCGAAGAAGACCACAGCAAAGTACAGGCTCAGACCTTTGCTTGACTGTTTTTGCAAAGTTACGTGTGAAGCAAGGGCTGCAGAGGCTGGACTGCAGGTTGGCACCCATGAGTGGAGTAAGGAGAGCCAAGCCACACACAGGCGGCCCTCTGAGCAGGACAGCTCTGCTTCATGCCCACTTACCACCACGCTTCCTGCTAGCAAAAAACACCCACATGACTGAAGATGTGCACGGTCTTTATGGGTGCAATAATACTGCATAGTGGCATAATTCCCGAGTTGGTTTTGACAAAGTATTTCCCAAGAGACAGGCAATCTAGGATAGCCCCAGCAGGAGAGAGGTGCCTCAACAGGTACCTCAACATCTTCCACAAAGTTCATTTCTTAGTCCCAGTTGCTGAATTTAGGAAATCATGTGTGAAACTTTAGTGGCCGTTCAAAAACTGTCTGAACTCAGTTAAAGAAAAATCTTGTAGAAGCTGAGTGCATGTAAGTGGCCAAAACCCCGGCAGCAGCTCTCCCACCCCAGCCCTCCCTCTCACCTGAGGCTTCAAAGACAATGGGAGAAGAGGGGTCACGATTTTCCTGTGGGACTTTGTACTCAGTTACATCATCCAAGCTCCCGTCATCTCTCACATTGATGCCCCTCAGCACGAGGGTCGCAGGATGCTCGGAGGACGAGCCACCCGGGGCACGCCGCAAGCCTTGTACGTCTTCCCCCACGTAGGAGCAGCCCAGGGCGATATCCACCCTGCGAAATGGAGGCGCTGTTGTGGGAGCTTGCGACAGCCCTTTAGGGAAGGAAAAGAACCGGTTGAGTGCGTGAACCCCACTGCAAACAAAGACGAGCGTATGAGTTTCTCTGGGATGGGGGGATAAATAGGGGAGAGGCTGGGGGCTGGAGGCAGCTTTGGGGTTGTTCTCCCAGCCCTGCTGGCAGGGGACCCCTCTAGCCCTGCGCCACCCTCCTCTGGTCTTTAGGAAGACCCTAGTTTTCCCTGTGAGACCTTCACTGAAGGGGTGGTGGAGGGTGTGCGAGAGCAGGAGGATCCCCGGCCCCCGCCCCCGTTCCCCGTCCTGCCCACAGCACCAGTACCTCTGCCATCCTGCCCCGCAGCGCGGCTGCCTCCGAGCCCCGGTATCCTCCCATTACGGGAACCAAACCGGGCCCTGGCCGCAGCGCTGCCCGTCCTTTCACTTTCGCTCTGGCGGAATGGCAGCCCCGACCCTTAAACCCCTTAACTCTGCCTTTGCCGAGCACGGGAGGCTGGAGGCGGCAGGGAAGTGGTGTGCCATCAGCTGGGATCGAGGAGCATCCCAAAACCCGCAGCTGGGCAGCTTTTGCCGCATCCCTCTTTAAGGCAATGTTGTATCAGCGTTTCCCACCGCACTTTCGGCGTGCGCACTCCTCTCCTCCGGACCTGCTGAGCAGCCATTGAAAGCAGCCACATCTCTGTCCACTTGCTTTTTAGAAGGCTCTAGCTTTGCGAGAGTCTTGGAGGTTGAAGCTGGTTGTGGGTTTGTTTTTTGTTTGTTTGTTTGTTCTTGGTTTGGGTTTTTGTTTGTTTTGTCTCCCTGCAAATTCTTCTTCAGCTGCAAAGAAGGCGGTTTGCTGTGCGGCAGTGAGCCAGCCTCCCCTGAGCCTCCAGCAGCGTGTGGTGCCACCACCAGCCGCCAAGTCAACCCTGGCTTCCTGGGAAAAAACATCACAGGGAAAAAAAGCTGCGAGAGAAGAAACGGAGGAGCTTTGGCGGTATTTTTAACTATTGGTTTTCCCTGTCTTTCAGACACATGGAGAGAAAATGGCTGCTTCTGTGCTGGGCTGTTCCCCTCTTCACAGCCTTGCCAGCCCTGCAGTAACACAACTCACCCTTGCTGCTATAATCATGTATACACACCTGCAGGAAACCATGATCACCCCCAGCCCCAGCTCTTCCAGTACAACTTCCTGAAAACCAGCCCAAGAAGCACCTTGTGCTGGCCAGATACGGGTTCCTGATACAGACTTACCCCTTGCATCCCAATCCCACCCTCACTCACCACTTCATTCCTTCTTGGAACAGCCTCACAAGGAATATTAATTTTTGCTGCTGAAGTTATGCTTAGGAGCCCTGAGCTGTCAGACATGGCTCTCCCACTGCCTCACTGGGGTAATAACACACACCTACCAGCACACCTTGTGAGTCCTTGCATCCCTCTTCAATCTGAGATGCGCTCATCTCTGCTCCCCTGGTCCTACATGTTATTATCTGGCATTATCTGTGTGCTCTCAGAGGGCACCCACATATTCCCGTTGGCCAACAAAGCACAGCACAAGCGTTTGTGCAACTCCTTCACCCCAGGCAAACGCAGAGGTGTCTGCTAAGGCAAGGCTCCTTTCTCTGACGTGTTCCTCTGTCTGCTCCAGTGTGGCCAAAACTGCGTTTCAGCAAATTTTCCCATTAGCTGTTTACACAGAGGAGCTGGGGGAGGTCTGCAGCCTGTGCTGTGGCTGTGAAACGAGTTGTGGGTCGTTGCCTGCAGAGAGGTTCAAACACAGCAGTTGTGACAGACTTTCTTTTGCAGAGCAGTAAACTCTTCTCTATAATCAAATCCTTCCAGACATCTGCTAAAGCTGGGACTCTCTTCTGTTCTCTGGAGTTGCAATCCATTGCATGCTGGATCAGCCTGCCTAAAACAGCTCTGGTAAAAAGTTGTGCAACTTACTAAGCTGTCTGGTAAATGTAACTTTACTGCGTAGGTATCATGTTCAAGAGAGCCATTCAGTGATTCCGCAGCTGCTGGGAGAGGACTGTGTATCTGTTTCATAGGCAGGGAGACGAAAACCAGTTAAATAACTATGTGATGACAGATAAGGAGGTATCGATGGGCAGAGGCCTCAACAATAAGGGGAAAGCGTATACTAATTGTGATGAGAGAAGCAGCAGCAGACAATACCAGTAGCCAAAGGGCTATCTAGTTCAGCTAAGGGAAGCGGGTGAGGCCAGGGAGGCAGGTGCCTGTGTACTACAGGCAATCTCAGGTGATGATGCGGAATCGTAGAAGTGGTGATGGCAGGAGACCTCCAGAGGTCTGTGATCCAGGCTCTGGCTCAGTCAGGTCACTATGATTCTGTCCGACCAAGTCTGGAAACCCTCCAAGGGTGGAGATACCACCTCCTTGCTGGGTACCTGTTCCAGTGCTGCATTATCTTGCTGGTAAAAAAATTGTTCCTGAAATTCAGCCTGACCCTCCCAAGCTTCAGCTTGTTGCCATTGCCCCTGGTTATATCGGCTGCTACTATTGAGAAGACCTTGGCTAATATGGGGTGTAAACTACCTATCATGCAAGTAACAGAAATCTGGTAGAGTAACATTTGTCCCTGGTATTAAAATACTCTGCTGCTCAGGACTGCTAGGAAGGAAGATGAGGACAGTGCATTATCATCACATGAATGATGCTATAGGTTGTTTTGGTGAAACTTGGAAAGTTAAAAGAGGCTTTCCACTGGTGCAGCTCAGAGTCAGCTGTGAACCATTCAAGTTCATAACTGGATATGTAGGGAGAGAGCTAATATTAAAAGAGACAAATCCCAGTAAGAACTATGCTGCCATGGAGAAACTAACTTTAGAGTTATGGACCAGTGAATAATCTCTGATGATCATAACAGGGCTTAGGCCTATAATTCTCAATATGACAGACAACAAATACCTTCACAAAACCATCACTGAACCTACAAAAGATTTGTTAGTGGTAAATAGCAATCAAGTCATAGAGCAGGTGGTCATCAAAAATAAATTTGGAGCGTGTGATCATAATTTCCTTGCATATAAATTAAGTGGGAAGCTAAATAAGAATAGGGCCATAGTGTATATGCAGATTTTGTTTCAAAAGAAAAAAACAAAACATCGAGGAGTTAAGATAACTCTTTGACGTGGACTGTAGCAGTAAGGAAACTGGATGTGAAAGAAGCCCAGAATTTCTCTGGGCAATGCACAGCGGCTGTGGAACTTGCACCCCAAGTAAAGAAGCAAAAATCCCTCTGTAGCTGCCTGGCTGAACAGCCACAAGGTTATTAGAAGTAGGTGAAGAGTAAGGAGAGAGATCGGCAGAGAAAACTCTTCAAATGTTTGTAGACATAGTGTAATATCAATGGGGAAAATGGATTTTTAAAAGAAGAGAAAGTTCTTCATAGAAGTAATTAACTGAACCAGGAAGGAGAAAGTGGCTATGCAAAGAGGATGGGGTAAAATATAAGAATAATTGTTAAAATTAAATACATCTAAAAGAAGTATAAGTAATAGATACAAATGATAGTCTTCAACCAGGAAAAATATAGTGAAGAGTGGAGCAGAGAAAAGGAGCGTAATGAATGAGGGTACAGGAACTACCACATCTGATTTGAAAGCAAAGCAAACATGAATGGGACGAAACTAAGAAAACAAGCTAATACTTGGATTTTGTTGTTTTTTGGTTGTTTTTTTTTAACATAATAATTTTTATTCTTAAGAAAGCAACAAGGAGTTACAGAGTTTTGCAAAATAACAAACACTGTTCAGATAAATATCACCTTATCTGTGCTCACTCAGTTTTGTGAGTTGGAGGCCTGGCAAGTAATCTCTCCCTCTAACCCAGACTCATGATACATGTCAGCCGGTGACCGACCCCTTCACCCCTTAAGAATTATCATCTGCCCCATGTTACTGTATAATACTGATTGGGGATTTCCAGCCCCTTCCTCGAGGAGAAGCATTCATCCAGAAAGTCTGTTGTTGGCAGCAAATGTTGAAGGTGGAGGAACACCAGAACTGGTGACTATTCACGGTTTTACAGTGGACTCTCAGCCTGTGTTTCAACATTCTGCTGGCTGAATAACCCAGAACAGAGGTTGCTCCACAGAGTGAGGTCCACTGTAAAAATTACAATTCAAACCAGTCTGCCTTTCACTGAGTGTACCAGGCTCATCCAAATATCTTACTTTGTCAGTCAAAACCAAATAAACTAAACTAAACTCTCCATTCCCCTTATGTCTCTGCTCTCCTCAATGTCACTCCTATTCTCCTAGTGCCTGAACCGTTTCCTCCAAAACATGTGCAGCCGCACCACCTCTTCCACATCCCAGGTCCATGTCCATTCATTCCTGTGCCCTTTTACCGTTCTCCACTTGTCTCTCTCCATGACACCTACCATCAGGCAGGTCTTCTCTATCCAAAGCTGTTACCTTTCCCGTTTCCCATCTTGTCCTGAGCCTTTTTGCCCTGCTCTGACCTCTCTGATTTCCATGATGCCATCGTTTCTGTTCCCATTCTTCCAACAAGTGGACACACTGCAAAACACATCAGCCTGGAGTGTGTGGAGTATTGCTCTCACCCTGCATGAGACATGTGGGCAGCACAAATGAGGTCAAAGCCATGAAGGTCTGGAGTGTGAGGTCTGGACCAAGAGCAACCTCACAGCTCTGCTAGACTTGGGTCCTCTTTTCCAGTTCAGATCCCACCACAGCAAAAGACCTGTTTTGAAAAACACCAAATGCCCTGTTTCTTCTAATCAAATCCCTCAAGTTGAAATTTAAGAAGAGTTTTAACTTTCCATCGGTCAAGTTACGAGCTTAAATTAGGAGCCTAAGGACTTGCTGAACCCAAGTCGAAGCTTCTTGCCTTTTAACTAAGTCGGTGTTGTCCTCAATGAATATAGCAGGCAAGTTCAGTTCCTTGCAGCTCTACAAAGCTTCTGCTGACTCTGCTGATGAGCAGGACCATCAACATCGACATAGCTTGGCATGCATCCTCTG
Source organism: Charadrius vociferus (assembly GCF_000708025.1). Taxonomy (NCBI): domain Eukaryota; kingdom Metazoa; phylum Chordata; class Aves; order Charadriiformes; family Charadriidae; genus Charadrius; species Charadrius vociferus. The sequence continues at coordinate 1,356,122 of NW_009646842.1, forward strand.
ATTAATTAAACTGCATCTGACACCAGTTCACAGCTCTCAGCTAGTGTTAAATGCGAGATAAAGTCAGCAGTGGCTGCCAGCTGGAATTTGCCAGCTGGGTATACACTGGTACAAGCGTGATCTTCACTTCCCTGTATAGCTTTTCCTCTTGCAGGGTCAGGTTAACCTGACTAACCTGAAGATGACCGTGGATTTTCAACTTCTGCCATATATGCTGAAGGTTACTTAACCAAATTTACATTTTACAGAAGTATGTATTCATGGGGGTGAATTTGTCTCTTTCTCTTTCTGTGAATTAACAGCCCGTGTCTCTCCAGCAAACCCTATAGCAGTACCAGAAGGAAAATGATTTAAGTCCAGCTTCCTAGAAGTAATGTACACCCTGCCTGATCCCAAGAAGTAGAGGTTGTGACATTTCTGTCTCTAACTCAGTCACACTGGCACTAAAGGTAAAATAAGCTCATTAAAAACCTAACATAAACCAAAATCTCAGGGCAGCTACATCAGTTTAGAGCAGCTAAGTGGCTGAGCAGGTGCGACATGGTTCACAGGTTGAACTAACTTTTTCATGGTGTCTTATATCAGCCTTGAATACTGACTTACTCTGAGACCCTATCATTTAAAGCATCTTTTTTTTTCCTCCCCAAATTGCCCATAACTTTGAGTGTCTCCATTGAGTGCACCCAGTATAGGTACTGGCACACGATTTTTGGACATCCATTTGCAGCTGCTGTGGTCTGCAGCTACACATTATGCTGTAGCTCAGCATCTTTCAAAATCAGGTACGAAGGATGAGGTCCTGATGTAGAGGCACTGCAGCTCAGCATCTTTCAAAATCAGGTATGTGATACACGAAGGATGAGGTCCTGATGTAGAGGCCAGTCTAGGAAATGTGGCCCTATGTTCTCACATTTTTCATCTTCCCTGCATAAAACAGGGTGATAGTATTTGGCAACCTATTTCATAGGGGATGTTTTGAGGACAGGTGAATTTTTGTAACTCATTTTAAGGGATGGCCAGTTTGGTTTTGAGCAGTGGCTAGGACATAGGATGAAGGATCAGAGCACCCAGCTTCAACTGCTCCTGGCCCAGCTTAGGTTCCCTGTGCTCATTTGCTTCAGTTTCCTCTGCATAAAACTGGGATGCTTCTGGTTGTGTTTTCTACAGGATACCTGCGCAGACAAGTTTATTCTCACGTGTAAAGCATCATGAGACTTCCTAGAAAGTAACTCTAGGGACAGAAAACAATACCATTAAAAAAACCCAAACAACTGCTGCTACTCCTGCTCCTGGGACCAATCCACTGTTCCCACAACTGGATAATATGTTCCTGAGGGCGTGTGTCTGAAGAAGAAAACATCTTTGTGCATTTGAAAATCTCACAGGGACCACTTAAGCCGCAAGTATGGACAAGGACGAGCTGCGTTCAGCATGGTTTCGGTCACCACATAGTTCGTGCCTTTGATTACCAAGTACTCAGCTCAGGTTCATCAGCAATCTTTATTGGTAGGAGAGGGCTCCTTCTTGCATAGTCTGCCCCATCCTAGAGCTATTCTGAGATTGGGGATGGCGAGTGCGATGCGTGTCCATCCATCCAGGCCAGTTGTCACCTGGCCAGCCCAGGCAAGGAGAGCAGTGGTCTGGGCTAGCAGACTTCTCAGCTCCTGGCAAGGTCCTTCTGCCCGAGACGGTGAGATGAAAGCCAGACCTCATGTCCCGAGCTCGTACTTCTGACTATGAGCCTAAAAAAGAAAGGGGCGTGAGTTGGCACAGCTCTGGCCATGCAGTGGCTGGAAGCTGCTGAAACGATTTACGGCCATTTCAGAGGAATTCCACCCACCATCACAACTATGAGATTTCTAACTAAAGCCTCTGAAACGGGTTTAAATAGTGTAAAAAGACAGATGCTCTTGGTAACATGCCTGCTTTCTCTCATCTGTTGCCTCAACAAGTACATTCTGTTTTTAAATTAGTGTATTCATGAAAAAATACACCGAATCCTAATCATTCTTCTGCTCTGTAAAAAAGGAAAAAATCTTCATACTCCAGCCCATTTAACTGAAGTGAATATTATTCTTATTGTTCCTGAATGGGTTGCCGAATGCCTTTTCTTTTACAGAAAAAAAAATAACGTTTCTTTGACAAATAGTTTGACAATTGCTTACGATTACAATTTGCAATTTACAATTGCAAAACTGAGTAGGTAAGGCATTCTAAGAATGTCTCCAAATATTTTTTTGATGGCTTTGCTGAATTTTTAAATAAAAACAGAGTAGTAAACCGAAAAATATAAAAAGTGAATTGAGCCCCTAAAACGGCTAGCTACTTGGTGATTTCTAACAAAGAGCAAGTTTGTTTGCTTTGCTTTGGTTTGAATGTTCCCATGAGCTCAGCTTTAGGCTTGCACTCAAACGCTGTGCTTAACTAGGCACGCTTGCCTGAATCAGGGCCCTAAATGATGGTCTGTGGCTGTGCCGCTGAGTTCCCGAGTCTTAATTTATTCACTTGACTTTGGGGGGACCTTTTCTTTTGCTCACACCTCAAACAGATTACCAGTCCCTAGGCTGGCATCTACAGGAGGGCATCTACCTGTGCTCCCAGAACTCAGCTTTTCAGCCGAAACGAAGGTGTTTCAGACTTGGTCGAGCTAGGTATAGTAACTGCTCTTACTTCTCTCAGAAACATAGTACAGGAGCAGCAGCCTACCTTCAAGGTTGCAAAGATGCTGTTTCAAACAAGATCCTTATTGCTTTCTCCAGGAGGCTGTATTAAGCAAGGAACAGAAACAAAAACTGAAAGCACGCGGTATCAGTGAGCAGTGGATGACGTTTTTACCATTAAATGAATGCAGGAAAAAAAAAAAAGATACAGGATGTTGCAAACAAAGCTGGGAAGAAGACAGTTTTGTACATCCAAAGGAGTGTTGGAAGCAACAATCTTTACACCCCAATTCCCAAATCTTTTCAAGGGCCCTGAAAGGAGCACGGTGGAGGGGAAGCAGGTTGTTCAGACTCTGCGCTTGAAAGTAGAAACCAAAGTCTTTTGAGTCTGCTCTCGAGACTCGCACATGCCTGTCAGCAGCACGGGGTCCGTCTTGTGCTCCACTTGGTAGAAGGGACAATTCTTCAGGTGCTCCGACATGCACGCGACGTCGTTGCGCTGCCATTTGTTAACCCTGGAGAACAGGCTGCTGAACTGCCAGATCTAATATGGGAAAGGGGAGAGAAATTGGGGAGAGAAAATGGGAATGTTTGTAAAAATAGAAGAGGATCTTAAAAATCTATATATGCTTATATTGGGTGTGCATTACTTGTACAGGACAGGCTAGTGAGCATCTGATTGTGCAGGGCTGGCATAGCAAGTGGAAATGGGGTCTGTATTATTACGTACCTCATCCTTGCTGGTTTTGCTGCTTTAGTAATCGCCTGTCATTTTTAAGGGGCAAATACCCTTCTACAGTTTTTGGTGACAATCCAGTGCAGGGCATGAGGAAATCCAGGACACCCGACCACTGCACCTCTACAGCAAACTCCATCATATGTACAGTCTGATCCAAGAGGTTTATAAAGCAAAGTGACTACAGCATGCTTGTGTGATACATATCTCAAAGAAGCCTGACTTCATAAAGACCTTCCAAAGCATCTATCAGCAACTTCAAAGTAATTAACATTACAACACTGTTGTTACTCACCCCACCCCAGAACAAGCCTGGGAAATCTAAGGTTAAAGTTATTTCCTAGAGGACATACACCCTTGTAAAAAATAGAAATGTGCAAAATTTTTTGATTCTGCTTGCAGTGATACTGTGTACCATTTAGTGATATACTAGCATGTAGAGATAAGACTGTGATTAAGTCACTTCAATATTTGCTGTATACCACTAAATCAAATTAATTTTTAAAGTCATAGTTCTTCTCCCTAAAAACGTTTCTTTCTGTGGAAGAAGGACAGTATGCGGGTGTGCTATGCTTAAGATTACCTGACCCTGTCCTAGTCCTAAGTAGTCATAGCTCTTATACACAGTAGTCAAGAAATTCAGACTAATTACAAACAGAATGTTTTCAAGCAGAATCTGTGCATTGGAAACAAGATTCCTGTGGGGCCAGTACAGAGACCTAACATGAAAAGGGTTGGACAGTCCTTAAATTCAATGCTGCTGGTTTGAAATTGTGCTGCAATAACTGAAGTTAATTGCTATATGATTGCTCAGGCAGAATTTCTTCCTTTTACCGAAGGAAGCCACATCCTCCAGTAAATTATTTCAGTGGCTAATTCCTGCTTTGGATTGGGCTAATTCAACTTGCAGCCACCAAACTTTGTTACCCAGATTTTGAATTCACCACACTTCATGTTTTCTCTTAATAAAGAGTATTCCTCTTAATAAAGAGTCCTTTCTCTTAATAAAGAGTCATAAACTTCTAAGCTTCCGTTTGATAAGAATCAATAGGCGGAGATCCTCAGAGGTCTGCTTGAAAGCCAGGTCCTTAGATCATTTCTGGGAGTCTTCCCTGGATCTCTAAATTATTTGTTCCTAGATCTCTTTCTTGTCTGCTTGGTCATGCTTGAGTGTCTCGTGTTATTCTTTCAAACAGTTTTATGTTAGAGCAGCTGCAAGGCTATCAGCTAGAAAAAAAAACTGTAATAACTATTGTTCAACCGGGCTTATACTGAGCTGTGTTTACATATTTCTTTCAGACTGCCTACACAGCCAGTGAGGGTGGTAATCTTCCAGCACAAGCAGTGGTAGACCAGCTTTGCAGAAGGTGGCTTCCTATCCCCGTGCTGCTTTCTCAGGTGCTCACAAGGCAATCAGTCAGACACTCATGGCAATCCTGTGAACTACTAATCACGAAAGCCCTCAGTGGTTGATGCGAACGCCTGACCTCCTTTCACAGCCACGTCTCCTTGTTCTTTACCATTTTGGCATTCTAAAGCGTGTTTTAGTTTTGACATACCCTAAATCAGCTTGTAAAGAACAAAAAAAGAGCACGAACTTCAAGTTCTTAAAAAATCCATGTCTTTAAATATCAGGAATTCTCAGTTCCTAGTGCCCAAAAACAGTGCAGATGAAAACAGGTTACCTAAGACAAGCTACGGTGGGGACTTTCAGCATGTCAGAAGATGTCCATTTACACCTTCCTACCTTTGCTAGATGTACTGCATTTTACAACCCCGACCCCTGACAATTATGGTGCGAATTCACAACCTCATGAACCTTCCCCACATCTGCATGCTTATATGCAGCATCCCTTGCTATGCTTGTGTTTTATCTGGAGGGAACCCATGGCTGCCTTTTTCCCAGTGTCACAGTCACTTGCCTTTTTGCGAGCTTTCCACGAAGTACCGCCATGGGAATATCTTTTTTTCTCCCAGACCAGCAAGACCATTCCCCTCTCTTGAAGAAGAGTGGCACAGATGTCCCTCATCAGCACTGACACTTGCGACAGCTGAGATAAACTGAAGCTGTCCAGGAACCCCGCAATGTACTTGAGCACTTCCACTGGGAGGCTGCTCAGCGAGTCCTTATTTCTCCCTCGATTAACCACAGTGGAATTGCACTTCCCTGACTCAGCAAGGAGGGTGTCCACCTCTGGCTTTATAGCAAATGTCTTGAGAGGCTTGCTGTATATAACCTTGGCCTTAAGTCCATCAGGGCGGAAGTGATTTTGAACAAAAGTACATCCCAAGTAGGCCAGTGGGCAGCGATGCTGGAACCACCCATCCAGGCATGACTGGATATCCGCATGCACATTTTTGAAGTGGGATGGGAACTCGTCTCTCCTGAAGAAATGACTGCAAGTGAACGTGAAAGCTGAACTGCTTTTGTTGTGTCTTCTAGTTACACATTCAGTGTAGAGCTCCACGTGGAGTTCTGGTGGGCTTTCTTCATCCAGAATATCTGCTAGAACAGCACTGGAGGAGAAGGGCTCCAGAGGAAAGCTGTATGTCTGTGTTGCAAAATCCACAAAGAGTCCATCAATACCCCTTGCTTCGGAGATCTCGTGGCCTTTCAGCTCTTTTTCCAGTGCACACAGCAGTGTGGCTTGAACTATATTTGCCTTAGGTAGTTCTTCTAGGTTTATTCCCAGTTCTGAGGTATCCACTGACTTGTCTAAAGTTGGCATCTTGTGGCCCAGTGCATCTCCTAGTCGTGCTCTTTTTCCACAGTAACTGACTGGCACTTTGAAGGTGTAAACAGTCTTCACCTCCTGAGCTTCCAAGTTCCCATAGACAAAGTCTTTTTCTTTGGGCGTGCAAGCAGCTAGCTGGCCAAAGCGGATGAGCATTCCCCCATGATGTACCAGATACATGTTGTAATCACCTACACCAACTTCCTTCTTCAGCCTCTCCAGGACCCCTTCTTGCCAGGGAGCCAGTCCTGTCATTTCTGTATTTGGTGTAACTTGTTCAGGCTTTTGGTCTTTTGCCTCTGCTGTACCGTCAGGTACTTCCTTTGCCTTCTCTGTGGAGCTGGCAGCATGAGGGGCTGACGCTGTTTTCTTGGAAGCCTCCTCTGTCTCTTGTCCTGCGCTGACTGCTGAGCCCGTAACCTTGCAAGCCTGGAGCTCTTTGCTGAAAATGTTCTCCCAGGTTTTGTAACTCCCCAGATCCATTCCTTCTTTGTCCTTTGCCAACTGTTCACGCTCACGTTGGCTGAGCTCGGTCAACTGGCCGTCGCCCCCTTGGGAATCAGAGGCTACTCCGCCCACAGCACCTTCTTCCCCACCCATGGCTTCATCCATTAGCTCTTCCACTTCATCCTTTTTCCTCCACTCTGGAAACAAGTCAGCTATTTTCAAAGTCCTGAAAAGTATCTTCTGGTCTCTGAGCGCCAAGGCTGTGTCCAAGCACTCTTCATTCAAGGTCTCCTTCATAATATTCTTGTGGAGAGTTGTGTCTGAATCCACATTTGGCCAGCGATTCCACTCCATCGAGCAGCAGACAACGCTGGCTGGACAGACCTGGAGGTGCTTCGCCAGCTTGAAGCGGGCCATGGAAAAAGGGCAGCCATATGCTGAGTTGAGGCAGGAGACCTGCTCTAAGGGACAGAGCAATTGGTGCTCCTCCTCCTTGCACATATGGAAGGTGGCCCCACAATGAAAGCGGCAGCTGATCACCATGCAGGAGATGGAGGGCTCAATTGGTGCACGGCAGTGCCGGTTGAAACATCTCTCACAGTGCCTGTGCTGCCCAGGGGGAGCTTTCTGAGCCCGGTGCTGTGTGTAGCAAAGAGAAGAAGACAAGAGTTATTGCCTGAAGGAGCAAGAACGGCCACAGGCCGTCCGTGCCAATGCTTGGTTTCTACGTGGTAGGTGCTCACATGCGCCTCTAGAGGGAATAAGGCCACGGCCAAATGATTCCATACAATCATGTATCAGCAGCAATACCCACGGTACAGCGTGGCCTGACAGCAGCATGGGTATAGATAAGGTCCTTACTCAGTACCCCAGCAGAAGCAGCCATGGTTTGACAGCCAGCTGTTTTCTGTCTCAGTATTTACACGGGGTCTGTCTATACAAAGGTGCTAAAATCAAGATAGCCAGAGGCACAGTGAGGGGGGTGGGAAGGGGGCTGCAGGAAAGATGGGGAGGGCCTCTTTATCGAGGAGTGTAGTGATAGGACGAGGGGAAATGGATTTAAACTGAAAGAGAGTAGATTTAGATTAGATATTAGGAAGAAATTCTTTACTGCGTGGGCAGTGAGACACTGGAACAGGTTGCCCAGAGAAGTTGTGGATGCCCCATCCCTGGAAGTGTTCAAGGCCAGGTTGGATGGGGCTTTGAGCAACCTGGTCTAGTGGGAGTTGTCCCTGCCCAGGGCAGGGTGTTGTAACTAGATGATCTTTAAGGTCCCTTCCAACCCAAAGCATTTTATGATTCCTCAACACTGGTTGAGTAGGAAAGATGACATTTCTTTCTCCTCTCTAGAAAAATTAGCTGGTCATTTGGCCTCCCTCCTATAAAGACATGAATGTTGTGCAAATGAACCTCCCTTTGCTCTACACCAGCAAGGCTGAGAGTGAGGATTATCATGATCCCAGTTCCCAGTGTGGAAACCAGCCTGGGTAAAGGCTAATTTGCCCAGCCTTCTTTACTCTGCCTGCATGTCCTGGAACAGAGGCTGCAAGGGACTTTCCTTCAGGCAGGTTTACTTGCTACATTTACTTCCAGGTGTCAAAACCTGGAATAAGGCAATGCCTCAGTCTGCATTTTGGAGAGAAGCTCCAGAGTGCAGTGGGAGCTTGTTGGAAGGTTATACTCACCCAGTTAGATCCATTTTCTTTCACCTTTTTTTTTACAAACTGCCTTTCACCATTCTTCCCCTTCCTGTCACCAGTGAATGCCGAATAGATAGGAAGGAGGAGAAGAGGGCAGGTATGGTTTACCTCATCCTCAGCTCAGCACCACCGAGTGCAGTTAGGGCAGAAGGGGAGTGACAAAGGTCTAATCTCAACAGAGCTGCTCCCTTCCTGTGATGGAGCAGGAGCAAGGTCAGCTCTGAATGTGCCTTTTTGAGAAAGAATCCATCTTTGTTCCTTTGGGAACTATTTTAGAGCATGATCCTACAAAAACTGGCCACCACTGCTCTACTTTTTCAGTTCATCCTATGTACTTCTGATAAGTCAGTGTCAAACACTACCCAGAACTGAATGGGTGACCCTAAGTTGATCATATTTTAGATTCAGTTTATGAAGGTGTTAGTGACACCACAAGGGGCCAGAAAATAGGGAAAAAGGTCCCAGGAAGCAAGTAATAAACAATACCAGTCTCCGTTTCATAAATTCAGCTACCACCATCCAGCTCCATGAATTTAACATTTTGCAACCAACAGACTGGATTAAAAGAACAAGTTGAGGATGCCAGAACAAATGTTTCAGAAATTTCAACTAGCTTTATTATATAAACAGGCTAAATGTTTTCTTAAGGAAGACTGCCTCTCTGTTCTCACGTTTCCATATTAATGCGGTTTCGAAATATATAAGTTTTTCCTCTCCTTCCCTTAAAAACCTTTGATATAAAAAGGACATACAATTTTTCCTGATATCCAACAACAAAAAGAAGTACAAGAACATGACGTATGAAGATCCTTATATAAAGAGATATCACTATGAGTTTACTAGCTTTGTGTCAGAATGAACCACTGATCTGCTTTGCTTTAATTATGGTATTTTTTTGTTCTTTCCCAGTAAGTCAATTAAATCAGTTTAATTAGTAAAATTATTGCGCTTATGAGACCTGCTTCCAAAAGTTCTCATTTTCCCTTGCTGATAATATCTCTACCCTTGCAATAATTCCTCGCAGTATCTGTTACTTCTCCCTAAACACAGGAAAACAGAAGCATAGAGTCCGACAGCACGTAAATGGAGATGGTGATTACCATGAGGCATGCCTTCTGTTGTAAAAAACCTAAGAGCATGAGAAATGGCATTCTGGGTCAGACCAGTGGTCCACGCAGTGCAGCAGTCTTCTTCAACAATGTCCGTAAGAGATGCTGTTTAGGGGAAACATGTAGGAGGACCTCCTGTGGTCCTTTCCCCTCATACACAGTTGGTGGATTAGAGAACCAGAGGCTGCTCAGCCACTACTTGGAGCTGCTTCCCTGGAGACCTGCAACTGGTATCAGTAACTTGGCCCAAAGAAGAACTGCTACAAGTAGAAAAGTCCAGACTTCTGTCTTTTTGCTCCTTGCTGTAGAGGTTGCATTCTGGCTTGATCCAGTCTACTGCAAATCTTTGTGGAAAGGAAAAAGCTAATGATAAGGAGGAACTGTATTTCTGTTTCCAAACAGGACCCAGGGCACTTTTTTTTCAGTGAAAATGAGAAAAAGATTTATGAAAAGTCCTCGCACCACACTTTCTATGCAGTAGGGACTACTGTGGGTCCAGCAGACTCTCATTTGGCTCGTGGAAAAAATACACGTTATGAGTAAAATAATTTAGACTTTGGGTTGTTTTTTTAATAAGGTTAAAGAAAATACAATAGTGTCATTTACCGAGATGTGAGTGCTTGTGCAACCCCAGGCTTAAGTGACCTAGCCCTGAGGAGTGCTGTGCTGCAGAAGGAAGTAGGCTTAGGCTCAAGGGGAAGAGATACTACGTGAAGCTGCTTTCCTTCTCTTTCTTGAAGGTGCTCTTTTAACTTCTCGTCTTTCACATCTAGGCAGTGGAAGTCATAAACAACGCAGGAGAAGGAAAGATGTCTGGGAAAGGCCATACATGGGTTCCTGCAGTCACCAAATACCACACACTTGTGTTTGAATTTGATGTGCATTAATTGCTCAACACGTCTTTGTTCCATCCATTGTAACTTCCAACAATAACTACCACCTGTTTACATCTCTTAGTGAATCCCATTCCTCCACGGTCCTGCAGAATAAAGGAACAAGTCCTCTGTGGTCCCTCTAGCTAGGGACAAACTTAACACTCTGAAGTATAAGGCTCAAGTACCTTCATAATATTTTGTGACTCTCTGCTATAACATTCCCTGCCTTGTCCTGGGAAGCACTGGTCCCTGCACAGAGGTGACACCAGGGCGCTGGCCAGGGCGGCCCCAGCCACATCCAGCCCTTAAATACATGTGGTTTTGGGCGGCACCTGTCCTGCTATAGGCTGTTTAGTTACGTCTACTCTTGTGCGGCTCCGAGAAGCAGGAGATACAGATGGATTTATTTCACATTGGCAGCATCCTTGCTGTTCTCATTCTTGTAGCATTTTGCTGCAAATATAATATCTAAAAATAGTCCCAGCTATGACTTGCATAAGGTCAGAGGAAGGCTGGGTACATTACACCACAATAAAAACATGAATGTGTGAACAATACTTTCCACTGCAAAACCAACTCTTGGAGAGAAATAATTGATAAATAAAAATACATCTGAAACACAGCCCTTATGGTTCTCCAAAACCACAGAAAGGGCTGATGGCAAAGTTTCTGGAGAGGAGCCTGCTTTCACACTGTTGCATGCTGAAACGAACCCCATCTGAATCACATGTAGAGAAAGAAAACACATGCTTTGTTTTTCAAAAGTGACCATATCAGAGCATTCAGATGCAGGATAAGTCTTCATCATTGTTCAGATCTGCCATTTTTTGTTGAATTTACCTCAGCGCCAATTTGTATATGCTGTTCTGTTAGCCAAACGATTTCTATACCTCCCTTCTTATTGCCAAATCTGTGAAGCTGGAAGACAGGGAGAAGGGAGAGAAAACTTTTCTGGTATTTATCAGGGTTTGAATGCTGCTTCTATTCTGATTTGGTGGTAATCCGGTGCTCTGTATTTTAACTGATGATCTAGTTAGGTCTGTTGTTTAGTTGATGGTATTATTGTCAGTACACAAACTGCAACTTTCAGAACCCTGAGCAGAAAGTTTACAAATTCTTGCCTCAGTAAGTCTGATATATAACATCCAGAGGCAGGAGACACACTGCCTGTGTGGTGATATGTCAGGTGATGAAACATTTCTCTAAACCTGTACACTTCTTGTTTCCCTGCAACTTGAAAAATTTCCCAAGATCTGGGTTCGAAAAAAAAAAAATCAAACCAGAAATGCTTACTTGAATCATGTTCAAGCTACCGTGGAAGGAAAGTATGCAAATTAGAGTCCACAGTCTGTCCACTTTGGTAAATCTTTATTTTTAGACTGTCATGACAGCAAATCAAGTAAGGTTTAAAAATATACAGCTGCTGTTTTGACTGCAGATATGTCTGTGTCTGGAGCAGATCTGTTCAGTGACAGTAACTTCAGTTTATACATCAATTAAAATTTATTTTCAGTAAACATATATTTAATTCAGTTGCAGTCAATGAGCTAAAACAATACAGCTGTTTTCTTATTTGATATTTGCTATATGTGACTGATCGTATACATCATATCTAAGCTCTTCTCACAGAATCAAGGGATGCCATTTTAAAGAACCATCAAAAAGGGCCATCCGAAACCCCCACATAATTACCTTAAAGAGTGCCTCTGAGATGAGATGGCAAATGAACATAAAACAATATTTCTGAGATTTACAATGTGAGAAGGAGCTCTTAAAAATCTCAGGAAAGTTTGCATCCAAATGCTGGAGCCAAGAATGTTGAAGTTTATATATAATGTTACAACAGAAAAACATTTTCAAGGAATGTGAATACTTTTGGTGAAGTGTATTGGGCAGATAGGAGGTATTGTCTATTTCTTTTAATCCTTGTTATGCAGTCTGTAGTGTTTATCTCATTTTTGTCATAATACTTAAATCCTGAGGTGAATACGGAGTTATTGATTTCCTTATGGGTTTTTCAATATATTTACTATCTTAGTATCTGAGGGGGTTCACAACCAATAATGACTTTATCTTTGCAGTACTAGAGGTGTAATTGTGGTTAAAAGATACTATTACTTCTATTTGGCAGATGTAGAATTAAAGTATAGAAAGATGAAAATAAATAGAATTAAATATAATATTTTAAATAAATAAATAATTATGTAAATACCTATATACACACCAAGCATGGAGATGCTTAGGTTCTGATGTTTCCCTTGAAGTTGCATGCCTCCTGCACAAAACCCCTGGCAGGGACAGCTGTAGAATCACATTTTCTAGGAGACAATCTAAGTCTCCTTAAACTAGTGATTTTCTTCTCTTTTTGTGCAGTGCTCTTCCTCAATCCCTACGTACTTAACAACCTCAGCAAGAAATCAGGCTTGGGTCTCCTTTTGCTACACAGATATATTTATTTCTTGGATTTGAGGAAGAAAACACTATGCCATTGGAAACCATACTGTACCGCATTTGTACATGATTCTCAGGAGCCTAATTTTTCTGAAGTCCTGTCCTTCGATACAAAATAAAAAGCAAACCAAAGAATGCCACCACCTGGAATCACAGTGACCCCTAAGTTGAGTCAAGCTCCACATCTTGACACCCACAGCGGGGACAGCTACAGCTTGAGCGACTGCACGGGTGTTAGGCATAGTGGGTCACCGTTCTTCGTGGCACACCTGCTCTGCAACTGCCGTTCAGAATGATTTTGTATATACATGTTGCCGGCCAAGCTTTAAATGAGTCAGACAGTGAATACGGTACAGCCCAGGATAGGTGGAAAGGGAGAATAAAAGGTATGGATGAAAACTTCATCAATAGCACTAATAAATTTCTAGCAAGGATGTGCAAGACATAGTTCCTTTGAGGCTCTGACCTTGAACAAGTCCACATGGGTTTTATAGGGGCACTTTGATTCCAGGACAATCCTGAATCCCCAGTACAAGACATGCAGTGTGAAAAGGTTTTCTGTGAGACAACTGACCTGTTAGATAAGCCCAAAGATGGAAAGATGAGGCTGTGACAATTAGGGAGCTACTCCCTGTATTTTCTAGCTGGAGATCAGCTCGTTGAGCCTGTGGTGTTTCATGGCAATAACCACTGGTTCAGAGTTACTGAACAGGCTGGAATTGCTTTATACTGAAAAAAAAAAAAAAAGCTTTAAAATGACAGTAGGTCCACAGTACAGTGGATCAGCCAGGCACGTTCCTGGCTTTCCTTTCAGAGCTTGAGTGCCGCTCAGGTTCCCACAGCAGCACATCTGCTTCTCTTCAGCTCCCTAAACCTGGCCTGCAGGACCGTGGAGCTCCAGAGAAGCTGTTGCACCATCAGGCCTCCCCCTTGCCTGGTAAAGCTGTGCTGCATACATGCAGTGAAGAGGCACCAAAACTTGCTAGTGCGATTTCTGTCCAGTGAAATGCACTGGTGCTGTCATGGGGGGAGTAGGGGAGAGTTCAGAGCAGTGGGGCACAGGTAACACAGGGCACTGCTGGTAGAAACCCCACACTGCCCTCCCCGCTCTGAGACCTGAATCAGCAATATTTCTTCCTCCTTCCTACCCGGCGCAACATAGCCATAGCTCACCTGAGACAAACCCACCCCAAAACTGCAGGTGCTGAAGTGGTCCCCTGGGCTGGCGGTGCGGTGCAGGGCAGCCCAGCAGCAGGGTCTTGTGCTGGGCATGTTGGGGAGTCGGGTGGGAGACAGGCAGGAGAGGGAGAAGGGGGAGGCTGTGGCACAGAGCTGCTCAGCTGCTCCTCGGGCATGTGAAGGGTCCCTGGGCTGTCCTTGGTAGAGACGCAGTCAGGCAAACTCTCACTTTGCATGGATAACTGGGAAATGGGTTTGGTTCTGGTTTGAGTTCAGCAAGTGCTTTAAAACAACAGGTTCCAGTTTAGTTGCAGTTTGAGGGGAAAAAAAAAAAAAAGAATGGTCCAAACTGTGTTTTTTTCCTTTAGGCTCAAGTGCTATTTTATGCTCTGGTAACAATCTCATTAACATACTTCTCTGAAAACTTCTTGATATAATCAAGTGAACAGTTTTAAGCAAAACAAAAGAAACCCAGCCCAAGGCAGATGCCCTGCATAGAGAATTTCAGAGGTATTGGTCAAGGTCTAAGTCATAAAAACAAAAGAGAATAGATTCCTGAATAAAAATTGCTGAGCAGCCACAACTCTAAATGGTACTTCCAACGCTTGTGATTCTTACTTCATCATCTTATTATTCATTCTGAGTTACAAACATACAGTTTGCAGTCTGAAGCTACAAAACTCACCGTATTTTAAGGCTTAGGATTTTTGCCAGAAGATTGCTCTTGCCTCTCCTCTGGCCCTTACAGTATCTCCCTGTCTTACTTCTCAGAGTTTCTTGAAAATTACAGAAATTGAATTTTTGATTTATCATCTGCCCTGCTCCCATCTTAGAATCAGCATCTTAGTGTTTTTAAACCCCAGATACAGGGCTGAAAACTATGGCTAATACACTGAGTATATTATGGAGGGGTTTTTTTTTAGAGTAGTATGTCACAGAAGCGTTCACAGTTACCAGCTGCCTCTGTTTTAGGGTGTCATTTAAGACATCTTGTGTCTGATTATTCTACTTCATCTTAATTACTAAGGCTGATTTGAAGACATCTTGATTTTCATAGCTCGATACAGCAACCATTGCATTGCATAAGGTTTGACCAATAAAGACAGCAACTCTACTTAGAAAGCCTTACCTTAATCATAGAGTCCCTGTGTGTGTACCAAACCCTTGCTCTCCTGGTTGCGCTCAGCTGGGTTGAAGTGAGGTGGGTAAGGGAGAACTGCAAGCAAAGAAAGAGGAGAGAATGGGAGGACACAGAGCAAGCCCAGGCAGAAACATCAAGCAGTTTTGGGATGTTAAAAATAAAACTTGTGCATGTGACCGTGTAGCTCAGCTTACAGAGCAGTCTATTCCACTGTATTTGTTAACACTGTCACTTCTGGAGTGATACTTCACAAAGAAGATGTGAGAGGCAGAACCAATAATACTCTGTAACCCCTGCATGAAGGGAAAAGATCAAAAACCCTTCCCAGAGCCCTATATCAGCTCCCTGCTGCTCTCTGATGGAGTTTCACACTTTACAACTTAATTCCCTTTGGTGCCCGCACCAGTTTGTGGTTTCTGCTATTGGAATTGTTGCCGTGACCCCGGCTCTCATCGTCACCACCTCTAGCAGCTGGTGCAGACAGTGATGGCGGGTTTCTGATCTGCCCGGGCAGGGGTGGGCAGAAAGTGAGCAGGAACGGCCCAGAGCTGAGCAGCTGGGTAGATCTGCCTGTCCGCCTCCCAGGAACCCCCAGGAGACTCCCCAGCTCCAGCCCCTCCATTGCACATTGAAAGGGTCCCACCAGCCACCATGAGGAAGCCTGAAGGGTGCAGCTCCCAGTGTCACCCTTCCTCAACCAAACCTGAGGAAGCAGATGAGCAAACGAGAGCAGTCACGTTTTACCGTCAGCGTGGACCCATTACAGCATTTCACGGGGAGTTTCATCAGTTTCATGGTGAGCATTTCATACTCATGGTGAGTACAGACATATGGGTACTACTACATGTCAGTGAGGTTCAGATGGGGCAGGCACTGCTTCTCCCTGGGGGGTTTTCACCCCTTCTGGCTGCAAAGACACCTCTTGTGACCCTGCTGCCGTATGTGACCACTTTTCACCAACTCAGAAACACAGAACAACACCGAGAAACACAGAACAACGGCCGTGGTGGTGGCAGCTCTGAGATCCTGAGTCACGATGAACTTGTTGCTTTGTCTTATCTTTCTCTTGCCCTATCTGCGAGTCCCCAGTGACTCTCACCATTTGAAACAGTGCAGGCAACCGTGTTTTCATTTTTAGGGCTGAACAAAATGTCAGTAGGTGACAACCAAGGCTTGCTGGTGCCAATCGTAATTTAGTAGTGCTAAATATGGTTAGCAGTCTGGCTCCGTGTCCTTTTTTAGAAAGGGCTGTATTATCGTGATACCATTTTCTGTGATCCCATTGCACTGGGGAAAACAGGGGCCAGTGGTTATATGCCTAAACCTGAATTTCACGTAGTCACAACATGATTGCTGATCTGTTTACTCCCTCCACTTTCACCTCTCACCCCTCAATTCAGGGTCACTCTTCAGCCTTCAATGTTGTCATTGTCTTTTTAGACTGTGTTTAAAAACATGTTGCTTGCGTGCCTCACTTTTAAATAAAAGTAAAAAATTCTTCCCCAAAATCCGTATTACTGGTTTAGGAGTGAACTCTCTCCAGCTGAATCAACCCAGATTACTAAAACACTTAGGGCTTCAGAATTATCTGTTGTCAGAAATGAAGCTACCTTCTGTCTTAAATTTACTGGCACCTGATGTCAGCCTGGTTTTAGATCTCCGTGTTTCCAGTCTCAACTCTAGTGGTGCTTTTTACTGCTTCCATGTGTTGCTTGGTGATCACGCAGACCCAAACAGCCTGCCCTGGGCCTGCCTCACTCTGTTTGGTACTCTGCCTCACAGCCTCATGTAATGCAAGCCCCCAAATTTTGCAGATCCTTGCCTGCAGTTGATGGCTGTACTCCAAAAAGGCATCATCTGTGGTGGCGTTTTAGGGCAGGGTATCACAACACGTGCAGAATGAATGTAGTTCACCATCCCTGAAAATGTACACGTGGTGGAGAGAAGGGAAGAAGAAGGCCAGAAGAGCGAAGGCGATGAGAAATAGGAATTCATCCTTGTACCTGCAGCACACCATTGTATTAGCTCAGCTGCATCTGAAACCGGACTCTCAGCAAAGACAGGAGAACTTGCAGATCTCTACTGCCGCCCTTACCTGTGATAATTTGATTCAAGGTATGTCATGAAGGCCAACCAATACTGTAACCAGATCTCCGGCTGCAGTATAGATGTGCTTAATGGCAGGGTATGAGAAACGTGAAATCTCTGAAAGAAAAGTGTAACTGTTGTTTATTTTTTATGCAAATGCTCTGGGAGAAAGGTGTTGCCTGTCTGCTTTAATCTCTCTTATCTCAATTCTGTGGGTGGAAATACTGTGCTATGTAGAAGCCCTATGAAATATACCTATGCAATATGTATATGATATTTCTATGTATACATATGACATGTATACAAATACACTTATCTATTGATATGGAAAAACCGGGCCAGAGCTGGTAGCCTGAGGGAGACTGCCGCAGCTCCATGCCCCCAGGTCCAAGCAGTAGCCAGGCTGAGCTTGTATTCCCAATAGGCACATGCACAAACACACAAACACACCACTGAAACATACATACACGGATGGCCACACAGGTTACACAGCCGGCCACACAGACCACTCACATGAACACAGGCAGTGCCAGCGGTCTCATCCCATTCTCCCCTCTGGCTGAGCAGGATTGAGGTGCACTATTGAGCGCATATATATATACACATATACACACAACGTGGCTCCCTCCAGCAGCTGGGCTCAGGCAGTCTGCCCAGCAGCTGCCCCTCAATCCTCGTCTCTCCAGTCCCCCTACTCCCCCGACAGTAAGCTCCCCTGTGGTGCTTGGGCCCCCAAATAAACCCCCAGGGCCCACAGCCTCTTCCGCAGCTGCCCGGCCCCCCCGTCCCTCGCCCAGGGCAAACTGAGGAAGGAGTTTAATGAGAAGACGGGATGGGCTGCGCTGCTCAGGCACAGGGCATGGCCAGACAAACCATCACAAACCATTTACACGCGACCGGCCCTTTTTATTCCAGTATCCCTCTGTTCTCCCACACTTGTTCCTCCACAAATCACCTAAACCCCTCCCTTTCCCGCCTTTGGTTCTTCCCCTAAGCATCCCCTAACGAGTCCTGTGCAGTCCCCAAAAGGTCTTCCCCTGCATCCCGCCATCTGTCCCACATCCCTGGTCGCAGTGACACGCCCCCCCCAGCCCTAAAGGTGCTCTGGGTCTGAGGCTCCCCTGGGACCGCCCTGACAGGTCCCTTCCTCACAGTCCTTAATTTGGGTTCCCACCCATTATCGTGCCCCTCGAGCAGACTCCTCGAGATGGGCCTTTGGTGGGCTGGTAGCTCCTGGGATGGGCCTGGGAACAGCCTGGCAAGGTGCTGTTTGGGTTCCACCTCCTGCTGTCCTCTCCCTGTGCTCCTTTGTGGGTGTGCAGACGAGCTTTTGTCACACAGTCTAACGCATGTATATATCTCAGCATATATCACGGTTGACTAGCAGCTATTGTGGTTTTTCGTGCTAACTATGGGACCGGCGACCACCACCTGTATCTGCTACTGTCACTCGGCTGCGTTCAGTCTTACTACCGCACAACCGCCCGTAGAACTGTGAAATGGCTTCGCTTGTCACCCGTACCCCTCGGTGCGCGCAGATGATGGCAGTGCTACTCTTGCAGCGATGTGCTGTGTGGCGACACCGAGGCCACCGCCG
>NW_009646842.1:1376204-1442323 GCF_000708025.1 Charadrius vociferus
CAGGGTGGCTGCGGGGCGTCGGGACAAATACGTGCCACAAGGACGGGTTTCCCCGGTGCTGCTGCGTGCCGACGGGACCGGCCGTGTTGTCCGCTGGCGGGACCGGGCGTGAGGAGATGGAGCGGCTCAGCTCGAGGGGGAGGGGAAGGCAAACTTTCTACTGGGTCCTCCAAGCTTGTCCGTTTTTTTTTTTTTTAATCCCTATGGCCTTAGTTGATCTTGCAAAAACTATGCTTTCTGCCTGCAAGCATCACCTCGTAGCCTCACATTACCCCAGCTGCATCGTTATCCCTTCGACTGCCTACATGGGATGAAGGGCTTGCACCATCTCTGCAGCCGTGGTGGCCGTTTCCCATTGTCGTGTCTCCGGAGACCTTATAACCAGCAGAAACTCGTCTCATTCATAATCTTTAAATTTGTATTGCTCGTACAAGAATACACGTAACGACGATTTTAAGCTTTGCCTCTTGAGGGCGTTTCATGAAAACTGAAACTCCAGGCTGAAAAGATATGTCATGAGCTGTGAAAATACTGGGCTGCTGTTTCTGCAGAATTCCCAAATGGTGCTGAATGGTTGTGTTTAATAGTCCCTTTATTCAAGCTGCTGTTTCTCTGGACTTTTTTTGTTTGCTGGCATATTTTTCTGCTCTGACTGCCTGATGTTAATGAAAGACTTAATGAAGTTGGGATGTATCTGTGTGCTATCTAGAAATGTGATCGCAACTTTATTCTTAGAAATTAGTTATTGTAAAGCTATTTGGTATATACTCGTGCCAATTAACAGAACAGAATATTTAATAGAACACTATGTAAATTAATAGTTTGAATCAATCTAATCTTTGGTGTATCTGTTTTTATTGTAACTTCATTATGTTGTTCTCCCTGCAACATTACCACATGCATTGACATGTGAACCAGCTTGTTCAAAACAAGTTTGTTTCTACTTGAACAGTGGTTGCACCTTTTAATTACCCTTTAGACATACCCATAGGCACAGGGAAAATGAGCAGCTTGAGGCATAAGATGACATGCGAGGTAGTGGTTTTTCTCAGAACGGGTTTCCTTGTCATAATCTTTCAAACAGATGCACTGATGCTTCACTTACAAGAAACATAGCTGTTTTGAGGGCTTGGGATTTTTTTCCCCTCTCTCTAAAACTTCTAAATAAAATCTTTGTCACATCCCATCTCTCATTCCAACACTGTACCAGGATATTTACCTTGTGCTGTCAGTGTGCAATTGATTGATTTTTTTGAATTTTTTTTTTTTTTTCCCCCCCTGATGTTACATCCTCTGTGTTGATGTCTTCAGAGCTGGTTTGCTTATGTTGTCCTGTGTATTCAGCCACGTGCTGGTTCCTGGAGAGGTCAAAGTATAGTCCATTTAGAAAAGGGAAGGCAGCAGCAGCCCGTGTCAGCAGCACTGACCAAAGACACGATGAGAAGTACAATTACTACAGTCAGATGTTGTAGCAGTTTCTGAAAGGTTCTTTATAGAGACTTTTAAGAGTAAATGTTTATTTAACCAGATTGTTTGATAGTCTTATTTGAACTTCAGTGTTTCAATACAGTGCTTTTTTCTTTTCTTTCTTTTTTTTTTTCTTCTCCCTTCTGTTGAATAAGCTAAAATGAACAGAATGGTACGTTTTGTTTTAGACTGTCCTGTATCTGGCAGGCTTGCTTTGATATCTTTCTGTTTGTCTCTCCACGAGATTCTGGAATTTTTATTCTGAAGTGTTTTATAAGTCCTGGAGGGGACAAAGCAGGGGGCTTAACTCATATCCTTAAGAACACAAAAGGAAATGGTACCTTTAAAGACAACAGTATAGAAGTTGCTAGGTTGGAAAATGTAACTTCAAGGTAAGAGGTTAATGGGTGTAAAACAGTGGTCTCCAGAAAAATGGAAACCGAGTCTATGTGAAAAAGCATAAAATATAGCAGATTAAAAAAAAATGACATGAATTAGGGTTAGGGGTTTTAATGTAAATTGGAAACATAAGGGGAAATAGAAGAGCAGCAGCAAATAACTAAATTTAATAGATTTGTTTAAGTACTTCTGAAGGCCAAACGGAATAGGGGTGTTAGGGAGCGTAGTAGGCTGATGCTAAAGTCTATGTTAAAGGAATTACTTGATGAAATGTTGTGAGTGGCTGAAATACCCAACCAGGAGGTTCTGGAATGATGTAGTGGACAAACAAGTTAGAAAGACCAGACCACCTCTATTTTTCAGAGAACAAGAGTGGAAGCTGAACTGATATGAAAGTTATCGAGCTTCATACTAAGGGGCTAAAGCCTAATGGAAGTCCTTATTTAAATAATATAATAATACTAATGAAAAAAATGCTGATGTAAATTGCAGAGATGGGGGCAGTGATACGATAGCAAGTCAGTTTTTTTTCTCATCTGAAGAAAAAAAAACATCCTTAGTCTGCTACAATTTTTGAAGTCTGTCAGGCGAGTAATGGATTAAACTGCTTTATGTTATTTCCAAGAGCGAATGGGAAGTTTTCAAGATACAAAATGCCAACAGTAGGATGCAAGGCTCATAGAAATATCAATACTTTTAAATTCTTTTGAAGAAGGTAGAAGAACTCGGAAAAACAGCAAAAGTAAGTTTAAATAAAAGATTCAGTGAAAACCTCTGCTAAACATAAAATCTGTTGAACAGTAAGGCTGGAAATTTTATTATGCCATGTCATGAATGTCTTGGAACTGCATTAAACGTTGTCTAGGCTTGATAATTCATTATAAGGATAAAAAGTAGAGGTAGTCTAAGGCAGGTGACAGACAGCGAATTTCCTTTCACCAGAATTGGTTTGAAAAGGCTGTTAGTAGTAGAGAGCGTATGAAAAAGTGGTGAGAAGTAATGGTAGGTTGGATATCGCATTATCAGTTCAGTTGATCCCTTCATGTAAGACAGGAGTAAATGGACATAGAAGAAATTCTAAATTTGGATAAAGTGAATACTTTCTTGAAACATAATTAGCGCTTAGTGTCACGAGGGGGCAGAAGCTAAAAGTATTAGAATTGAAAGAAATAAGACTGTGTTCCCGGATGTATATAGAGAGTAATAGACCCTGAGTTTTAAGAGTATGCCATAAGACTTAAGATTTAGCTAGTCACCAGCTGCTGAGAGCTTCCTTATGATCTAGGGTAATTATTTTATTTTTTTCTATTTTTATTTGGTAGTTCAGACTGCTTGCCAGGCTCAGCAGGAGGATTCGTATGTTCTGTGAGAAACTAACCAGTTTGACACACAGATCTTTATTTAATTTTTTTACAGTCTGGGCGTAAAGTTGAGATTATACATAAGTGATATGCTGATTTTAGAAATAAAGATCCTGTGGCTGAACATCCTCAATGTATGTATCTCCAAAGAAAATATTGTAAGCCTACCAAGTCTAGTGCTAAGGTTATACTTGGAAGAAAATTCACCTGTTGATATATGCAAATATCATTTTAGCAAACAGAGCAGCTTTTGGTGGCACACAAACCACAACTTACCTTTAAGTAAAGTCAGATAATAATGTTATCATGAGTATTAGATTGTTGTAATGTGATTTTTGTCTGAAGCAGGATGAGATTGCCTCTTAAAAGATGCAGGACACCTTTGTATAGCTTCCACATGGTGACCTCTTTAACTGCCTATGTCTTCTTGTTTTACCATTTTTTTGTATTGCAAAATGGTCAGAAAGGAAAAGGTGTTTTTGTGACTGTGCTGTGTGGTGGATTCAAGAGCTTTTGGTAGGAGACGTACTAGGTGTAAATGGGATGAGGGAGGCACAGTAAGCATCATCAAGCTTTAAAGTTCTTGTGTTTTTTGGCTTGGTGTGGCTGATACCTCAGTGTTATGTGACTCTCTCAGTTTCTGATGTCCAAAGCTAGTATGAAATCAGTAGCATTTTGACCTACTGTTATTTTGTGCTTTTGCACACACATCTTTATAATGCTGAGTCACAGCAACCAATAAATTTGTTGAAGGCAAGTTTGTCATCAGGGGACGCGTGAGGTAGGGTTGGCTTCAGTGTCTTCTGGCATTCACAACCCCAAACAAAAGTTGCTTGAAACCATGAAGTCAACTTAATTGATATTTTGTTTATTTTTAACCTAATTTGTTTTAAAGTGTCTGGGATTTCTTATTTTCATGATACGGAATGCTGAAAGGTGCACTCTCATTCACTTGTAAAGAATGTTTAGGGCATGTTAGGATGTTAGAAATGTAAGGATGATTTTTTTCCTGACAGATGATGACTGTTAAATGACAGAGATAACTGTTTTTTTTGAAATTATCCGATTTTTAGATATGACCTTACAAAACATGCGTTGTGGGTCAGCTCATTCTGTAAGTGCAGGGAAAGATGTGCTGTAATCTTAGCCAAAATACAAATGAGTCTCTGCTTTAAAAGAAAAACAGATCACATTTTAGTTTGGCGCACAGGAATAATCACTTTTGTTATTTCATGTGGACGAGCACGTTAAAGTGAAGGTTGTTTTTTTTTTTAATGTTGGTGTAATCCTGTGCATCTGAAAAGTTTTTAATTCCCCATCACTAGCTGCTTTGTTTTATGACTTGTGGGAACTTTTGGGTTTCAGGTTGGTTGTGGACTATGGGGTTATAGAAATTGGGGTGGTTTTTGCTTTGTTTTCATTTAAACAGTTTATTGCAGTGCGATGAGGAATTTTGTGTTTGTAAGTCAAATCAGAAAGGCTCAGTTAATGAGTTTGTTTTCCCTTTAAGTTGACCTGGCTTTGAGAGTTGGTGTGCTTTGCAGTCTTGCTCAAGGTGAAAGCTTTCTGGAACCTCAAGTCAAAGTGGACCTTTAAAAAATGAAACTCAAAACATCTTGGAAATACTGAGGCAATAGTGGATGTATAGCGAAGTGATTCCCCCTTTGGTAAACTGTTTTCTAATAAATCTTGTAAATGCATTACTACTAAATCTTTTCAGTGGTGTTTCTTCAAAGAAGGTGAGATCACATTGTTGAAATGTGACATCCCTACAAACCTGATATGAGGTGTCCTCAGCATTGTTCAGATAACGCAGTCTATTTTCTCTCTTTTGTTTGCTTTTAAGCAGGCCTTTTATATCAGAAAAACAGTCAATATTGAACTTTTTAATTAGTCTATATTTTCATGTTCCATGTTGTGTAAAATTGTATGTCTTTTCAGGCCTTGTATTCATTGTCGTAAGTTTTAAGATTGGCCTCGTTTTGGACAAGTAGAAGTCCAGCTTGCCAAATGGCCAAAGAACTAGAATATGCTGAATTTGCCATAGATTAAGTGGATTAATACTCGCTGTGCTATTTCACGTGTTTATAAAGGTGCTAGAGCAGAAACAATTGTCAATTAAGGCCTACTGCTGGGCATGGAAAAAAACCTGAGAGACAAGGAAGCCTACGTAAGAAAGCAGATATAAAAGATACAGAGAAGGGCAGCAATTCCATGAAGAGGTCGCCTTGCTCCTTGCAGTTTTTGACAGAAGGTTCCTAAAAGTCTGAACCCTGTTTCAAGGCCATATATGCTATCTGTTTTTAGTTACAATTTAGTTACTATTTGAGGCTACTTTAATCTTCTGGCCTTTTGGATAGCAGAAGGTGATGGTTCTGTTTCTTCTCCACCATCCTTATGTGATGGGTTACCTTAGGAGTGTGGGTCCCTGCTATTCTGCATCAAAAAAAATCCTGCTAGTGAATAGCACTGGTGCCTGCTGCTGCAGCTTTCAGAAAATGAAATTTGCATGATCATTTTGTATCCTTGTTAGTGCTAGGTTTTGATATATCATCAGGAAAACTTACTTCGCAGGTCTTTACAAATACTGTCACTGTTAATTTTATAGTGCCTGTGAGGCATGAGAAAGTTAAGCAAAGGCTTTAGAAATAGGCTTTGTTGTGCTTGAACAATAGCTTTTTGTAGTTGAGATGGTTAAATGTCCTTTCCTCTAGATGTCCCGAGCTTTACAAGAGTGTGAAGACATTGGAAATTAGAAAGTAATACCCCTGTCCCTCAGGTGATATGCGTGTTTCTACTGACCGGCATTCCCACAGATGCCTGTAATCCAGTATGCTTTGTCAAATAATTTTGCAAGAGAAGCAGATAAACATTTTGGTGAGGCCAGGTTTTCAAACAACAGGAGGTGGCAGTGAAGAGAGAGGTCAGTCTGTTGATTTTCTGTATTTTCTTTTTTCCTCAGATAACGCTGTCAACAGTGTAGAGATTCAGTGGATGTGTTTTCATCTCTGTACGATGATGGCAGATGTAGGGTGTTGCTCTAAAAGTTTTTTTCCAGGGAAATAGCATTAATCCGAGGTGATGTTTTTATCATTCTACGCCATATATTATTTATGGTTTTATTATGAAGACCTTTCATTTTGTGTCACCTCTGAGAAAGCTGACAGTTTGTTTCTTTCCACAAGATTTAAATATTTCTGTTAGTATCCTGAACCTGTTGCCTTAGAAATGTCAAAGTGAATTAGAAGGACTTTCCAATGTCTACATTTCATGGGAGGAGGGGGGAGAAACAAGCACGTTTGTGGCCAAAAGACTGGATTTGTAGGGAGTGTGTTGATGAGAGAAATGAATGACCAAGTGCTGCTTTCAGGGTAGTTTTTTAAATTGGATGGGTTTTCTAATCTCTCACTGAGAGTGTCAGAAGATGATGCATCCTGTAATCAGAGGTCAGTGGATTGCTCAAACATCTGTCCAGGCTGTGCTGTTGGTATTTGGTGTGATATCAAGAAGCATGATTGTGAGGAAACTTTAATTCTCTAGGAGGTCTAGAGTCATACGGCAGAACCAACAACAACAACAAAATCTCCATGGAAGTAAAGGTTTTGTAGTATACCTGAACCATTTCTTACCTTGAATAATTCCAGCTTCTCTCACTGCTTGGAGTTCTGTCTTGACAGTGCCGTTTCTAACACAGATTGTCCTTTCAGGGCCGACAGTGCCTCTCGTATCTTTTCACTGTCTCTCTGGCAGCAATCTAAAGGAGAGACAGCAGTTTGACAGTATAGTAGAGCTCAGAAGTATGCCTCTAGTGAGTCCTTTCCTTCTGACAACTGCCTCTGTTAGTTAGGAAATGTAGACTGGTAGTACGTCAAATTATGGATCTTCAAGATAACTTTTAATCAGTTACACCGTTTCTCTTTGAACTCCTTGTCCACCTTCATTTTGAAGTCTTCCTCTTCTGATATATTTCAATTAGAAATGTAGAATTTCTTGTTCAGGTGTACACTTTTGAAATACGTGGGGTTTTTTTTTCTTATTCCCACCCTTAATTCCAAAGAAGGAAACTTTGTCTCTAACAGGCTTTAATATCAGCAGTGTATATGGTAATCTTAGCTTCAGTTATCTTGGTTATATATACCATTATGCACGTCTTGATTTGTAAGGCCTTTATTTTTATATCTGGATAGCTGTACTGTGGAATATCCAAGAGTATTAGTCACATGGCATTCCTTCTAGCAAAGCCCTTAAGTCTAGTGACAGTGGTATCTGATTTAAGAAGGCAGGGAGTTTGTTTTTGTTCTTATCCTGATGATTGCTTGGGACAAGGTAGGTCATCTCAGTAAGTGACTCTGCGTTTCCCAGTGCTTCTGAATTTCTTTGACTTGATGAGCAAGGAGAAATGCAGTACTTTTCCTTTCTCCTAGAAACGTGTGCTTAGAACACAACCACATTTGGCAGGGTACTTGTCTTGATTAGCAAAAAATATGGGGATCATAATTTCCTTAGTGAAATGCAGATGTTTAGGAATAGATGGGGTTGTTAATTTTACTAAAAATCATTTTTTTGTGGCAGTCAGACTAAGGAGGAGAAAGTGTCATATGGGGTTTGAGTGGTGCTGCAGAAAAGCCCAAAGAATACATTATGAAGACTCCTCACTGGGTCGCCAGAGGTTTTATCTGTTGATGGGAGCATCGAAAAATACTGAAAATATTATGCTATCTTTAGGAAAGAAAAGATGGGTAGAACATTTCCATGACAACCACCACAGAATTTCACCAAAAGTAGCATTAATTTTGATAGTGCAGAGAAGATTCAGGGTTTACTATCTGCTGTGAAGAAATTACCATGGGTGAATTTGAAGTGACCATTGAAAGATTTTCAGTTAAGCCACAACAAAGCTGCTGAAGATGACTGAGAGGCAAGTTGAAGTTGTTTTGCCTCTGTCATTTAGTCTGGGGGAAAGATTAACATCCCGCAAAATGGAAAAGGAGATTTATAGGAAACAGTCCTTGGATGACTGCAGCAACTAACACAGGATTGTTTTATTTTCAGTCTTAAAATTATTTGTGTGCTCACACTGAACAGGTCTAAAGATGCTAGCAGTAGGTGTGGGCTGGATGAAATCCTTGATGTGGTCATTGAATTTTTCACCAGTAGTCAGGGATCCAGTAAAAGAATGATAAAGAAAGAATTTATTTTAGGAGATATTGAGGATATTACAAAAGCTGTTTTTAGAAAACAGCTTTGGATTTAATAGTTATGCAGGTTAGATAGCCACATGTCCACTTTATATAGCTGCCTGTGTGTTGGGGTTTTGTTTATTTACTACCAGCGAGGGACTACTATGAAATCAACTAGTAACGAGTTCAATAATGTAATTCAGTAACTTCTCAATGGTGAAGGGAGCTTAAGTTTTTTCCACCTTTAATAGAAGGAGCTTTGTCTTCCTAATCATTTGGTGGTAGGAATTTGTAGGAAGGCTTTACTCCCGGTGTACACAATACACTATTTTGAAAAGATTTTAAGTGTACGGATTACTCAGAAAATAGAAGAGGGGGTTTGTC
The DNA here is from genome assembly GCF_000708025.1 of Charadrius vociferus. NCBI lineage: Eukaryota > Metazoa > Chordata > Aves > Charadriiformes > Charadriidae > Charadrius > Charadrius vociferus. The sequence continues at coordinate 1,384,996 of NW_009646842.1, forward strand.
AGCAAAGTGAGCCGTCTTGAAAGTCAGGAATGAGCATAGCCAAAAGTTACAGTTAAAGCTTGTAAAGTAGAAGATAATTCTTAAGTTATAAAAATAAAGATAATGAGAAAAATGTGAGGGGTTGAGGTAGTCAGAATTTAAATAAGAAATTGGTAAATGTTGTACCCGTATTTTCAGTAAGTGAAATGATGATATAGAACATAATGGGAGAGGGCAAATAGAGCTCTGAGAGGGAATTGACAATCCTTTTAGTTTTGCTTCTGAGTTTAAGGAAATAAATTAATACAGAAGTCGGGAGATGAGAGGAAACTAAGCAAATAAGTACAATAAGGAAGAATATGCTAAGGAAACTTGCTGATGATGAAGTTGGATGGTATCATTCTTTAGAAACATTGAAATGGAGGGGCTACATAGTAGAAGTGAGGTGAAATTGTGTAATAAGTAAAGATGTTCACTGTCAAGGATTTCTTTAAACTAAGAACTTTCAGGGATTGAAAGTGATGGTATGAAATGATCACAAGAGCTACTGAAGTCCTGAAATCCCGAATAAAAGCAAATGTAATTTTGTAAGTTTGAGAAGATGTATTTCAGATAAAAATGGAGAATTACGAATAATGTCCTGGAAGGCCTGAGATCTTACCTGGGCTGTTGTGTATGCCCGTGTTTGTTCATGCTCAAGGGTGGATTGACTAGAGTAGCTGCAAAGCTCTTTTCCTATTAGGCATGTCCTTTTAGCTCATGGTTGTCCATCTGGTGTTTAAGTTCATTTTCTTAATTCTAAAATATATCAAATATTTCTTTCAAAATGTTTTAGAAACAAGAGAGGTTCTGTACTCTGAGTATTTGTTAGCCTGAACTCCTTTTTACAGTTAAAATCCAGGGCTTCCCCAGATATTTTGTATGTTTAATGTATAGGTAGTAGTCACTTAAACTAAAAGCGGGAAGAAAATGTTATTGCCAAGCATATTGCAAGAACCATGAACACTTTAAGCTCGGACACTTACACACAGGAAGAAAAGGGTCTCTAAGCTGTTAAGAATGAGGTAGGGAACTTCTGGCATTCTGAGATTTATCTTTTTGTAGGACCTTTATTTTAAAAAAAGCCCTTTTGGGAAGAGCCTTTTCAGCAGCACTAGGCTGCTGAATTACTTACCTGTATGCTCAGGTTTTTATGTTGCATTCAGGGCAATCTGTGACTGATCTTGAATACAGTAGTTTTACGTCCCCTAACAGTTTTTTAAATCTCGGTTGACAGAATACAGTAATGCTTGAAGTGATGCCTGAAATGTCTTCTGTGAAAGTCAGTTCTGATCATCAGAATTCTTAAAAACAGTTGTCAGGTAGCAGCAACTTAAAAAGAGGCTCTAATAAGAAGCACATTTAAGCATCCTCTTTTTTTTAAAATCTCTTAAAACTCTTTGTGCTAACTGAAAGAAGAGGAGGTTATAGTAGACTCAATTATACATTTGATGTATTTTACATAGGAAACCTAAGCTGTTGAGAGTCTGTATACACTTGTGTTGCTCCATTTTAAAGTAAAAAGTGCACGGGAGATCATTTATCGCCTGGTGATTCTGTGCTTGTGGAATTTGAGGTAGGTAGCATATTTAATACAACACATTAGGGCATTTGAAAGAGACGTTTAAAGGCCCTGTAGATAACATTTTATATAGCATAGTTTCCTATTTTTTTTATTACAGAGTTGTAGATATTTACAACATATTGGAGGTTGTGCATCTGTATGAAGATGCATGGAAATACCAAGATGTTTAGAATTTGGTTCCCAACTATTTTTGGATTTAAAGCAGCAGAATGGAGCACTAAGAGTAGAGACCTGATCCACAGCCCATTGGTTTAAGGGGGAATAGCCTTTCCACACAGTTCTATACCTATTGATTTATGCTAAGTAACTCCAAAGTGCAGCATTATACATGTTAAAATCATCATGGGTAGATACAAATGCCGATCCACTGAGTTACATAAGACAGTACTTAGAAATCATAGACTGAAAAAAGGCCCCTCTGCATAAACAATGGCAGGATTAGAGGCTGACGGTGGGAAGGAGGGGAAGAATAGCACTGCTTTCTTTGCAGGAGTGAGCATTTTTGGTTGTTAAATCATCCCCAACTAAATTTTTTCTCTCCATTTCATTTTCAGTTCTCGTCTGGGTAGAAGGAATGCAGGGTGGTGTTGAATTAACTTAAAATGTGGGTTTGGTGTGCAGAAAAGCCCCTGTACTCACTTGCAAAATGAGTTAAGCTAAAAAGCAGCCTAAGACCCCTTAGCTCAAAAGTGAAAACAGGGAAATACAGTTAGTTTGGCTAATTCCTTGTATGGAGAAATGTAAAGATTTATTAGTACAGCTTTCTTTTTTTTTTCTTTCTTTTTAGTCCTCTGCTTTATAGATCTCAGTTCTCTCTTGATAAAATATTTAACGTATTTGTGTTTTGAAGCCTCGGAGAGAAAAATGAATGTTTGTCGGTCTCATGTGAACAACTGGCACACTGAAGTGACAATTCTGTGAAATTTTGCTTTACGCTTTCTAAGTTAATGGAAGTTACGTGACGGGATGTAGGGGGACTGTGGCTGGACGTGCATGGTACAGATATTAAGAGATGAAGACAGAATATAAAATTATGTCTTGTTGAAGAGTAGTTGTTTTCTGACTTCTCTTTTTAATTGCATTGTAAAGGAATCATGACGACCTCAGGAAAAGAGAATTTCCGGCTGAAGAGCTACAAGAACAAATCTTTAAACCCTGACGAGATGCGTCGCAGGCGGGAGGAAGAGGGTCTTCAGCTGCGGAAGCAAAAGAGAGAGGAGCAGGTACTGTACTACAGTTACGATAACGGTAACCAGTCCTTAAACAGTCTTGTCTGACACTATCTCTAGCTCTTTGCTTCTCCGAAGCTCCTTCTTAGTTGTGCCTGCCCTGCCAGATTCATACATAGTCTGAAATCAAGAGTCACTTGCAGATTTTATTGCCTCTTCATCAGGTGGTACAAAACTGTGACTGAGTGCTCCACACTTTCTAAAGTGTAAGATTGGCCAGAGCAGCTTAAAGATTATTTGAACAAAGCTCTCTGACCTTGCACTGAAGGTGATTGAGGTTTGGGGTTGTTTTGATTTTTATTTTTATTTTGCTACCGGAGTTGTGGTGGCTCTAATCTCTGTTCAGAGAGTGGCAAGCTGGGGTGAAATGAAAGGAAATGTTGCAGCTAGAGCAGAAGGAGGAGAAGGTCTGACCAAGTCCTTATAAGTTACAGTGATGATTTTCTTGAGGGAAGAAATAATTTGTTGACGTGATTTTCAATTTTCTATCTGTGGTTCAGTTCATTTATGAATTTGCAAAAATTCATGCTATGTTTATGCCCTTAAGGCTGGTACCTTGAGTAGTGGATTTAGTATACGTTGGAAGCAAAATGACTGAGAAAAATACTTGGAAACGAAGCTTCTCTACCTGCTCGTGTCTTTCTAGTTTTCACTACTTCATTCACCTTGCAACATGGCAGGTGTTCTGCAGGTTTAATCAGGAAACAGCAGCAGTGATAAGACATGATGAAAACCATCTTCTGATTAAAACCAGGTAGCACTGAACAGTTCTTCCTTTTGTTCTTAGCTGTGTTCTTTGGAAGCTTTAAGGGATTAGTTAAATTTCAAAGAAAGTAATAATAAGCCTTTTTCATCAATGTTGAGGTTTCTGGAGTTACGAAGATAGTAATATGCTTGTGTTTGGAATGGTAGGTCAAGTCTGTAATCTGTTCTGTTCAACATTGTTTTCACAGTGTCAATACCAGATGCTTTCAAGGAAAGTCAGGGGAGAGTTCTGAGAGGGAATTGCAGTATTTCTTGTTGATTTTTGCTCAGTAACTGCGGGTAGCACTTCCAGGCTACTGGCAGCACAGAATGTCGTTGATCTTATTTGTAAAGCCATTACTAAATTAGGAAAATGATGAGTCATTTTTTTCTCTTATCTGTGCATCTGATCTCCCTTGGATCTGGTTCCTACAGGTTGGCTAAATAAAGTGTACAGCAGTATTTCCTCCCGTTAAGGAAAACTGTTAGTCCTAACAGTGGAATAAAAGTGGAGCTGCAAGACAGTCTGCAGCTCTGCAATTTCAGACCTTGTGCAGGTTCTTCTCTTTTATGTATTTGGCACATAGGTCATAGAAGTTTAAATTCCTAGGGGTTTTTTTTTTTTTTTAAGCTGAATAACCCCACAAAAACAACCTCAAGCCTCTGAATTTTCACATGTATTGCCAACATATAAATTTTGGTTTAAGACTGTATTTGAGCATGTCTGTTGAGTTTAGAAGGAATAGCATTCCACAAGGATGCCTATCACTGATGTCAGGGTGGTATAGACTAGCAGTTTTGCATGCTGTTTCCTCCCCATCTTCTCTGGAGACAAGAGTAACAGCAGGTCTGTTTCTGTCTTTCGTGTCTGCAGTGGTGCAAATCTGACATGGCTCAATGCTGGAGTCTTGTTTCCGGAACTCAACAGGCCAAGCAGGACTCCCAAACCCATCTTAGCATTGCTAATGTTTCTGCCAATGATGCAAAACTGGATTAAGGGGAGAGTTGTGTCTCTCCTCATGACATCTCAAACTGGGTACTGTCTCTTAAGTTGTAGCGACCAATTCTGTTCATCTCAGTATAATTTTTTTTTTAGACCAATCTGACCAATCCCATGTGATAATCCTCCAAAATCTTCTCTTTACCACAGTAACTCAATTACCCCAGCCTCTGCAGGTTTCTACAAAGGTTTATTATACACAGCAGTTTCTCAGATCTTTGAGCCCCAGTATCCTCTGCCACTCAGATGTAAGTAAGTTGTCTGGAAGCTAGAGACAGCTCATAGTTGGAGGGGGATGGCGATGAAGAGAAGGGAATAATAGTGAGGATTTCTCAGAAATGTTGGGAACCAGTATTCTAGCACATTCCTGTTTTCATTTACTCCATGACTAAACTTTCTCCATTTGATGTCAGGAGGAGTTCTGTAGCCAATATACTAGCTTCTTTCAGGTGATAGTGTATGTCATTTTTATTGCAGCCTAACATGACATGCTGTATATATATTTGCTATATAATATATATTAAATACTTTCTCTCTTTAGTTGTTTAAACGTCGAAATGTTGCAACAGCTGAGGAAGAAGCAGAGGAGGAAGTGATGTCAGATGGTGGCTTCCATGAGGCTCAGATGAACAACATGGAGATGACTTCTGTAAGTGATGAGAAAGGAATACATTCAAAGAGCTTATGGACAGCTCTTAAACACCTGTCTCAGTGAACTGGCCTGAAACAGAATACATGAGAGAGAAATGTTATGGATTGAGTGAGAAGTTGCTCAGTGGATATGCTTTCAAGAAAATTAAATAAAATATTATTGTTCCATGCAGGCCGATTACTTCCCTTTTTTGATGTTTACCATTATGGATGATTTTATCAACTGTTGCCCAGAGTTGTTGGGGTTTTTTAATCTGTATTTCATAATGCTTGGAACATGAAAATACAAGCCAGGCAATGTGTTATTGCAATTTACAAAGTAAAAAAGTGGCTGGGTGGAGATCTCTGTTAGCTGACTTCCAAGTGGCACCGTTTTTAGCCAGGGCATTGGAAACACAGCTAGACCTAGCTTGTCTATCTGCACATGTCCTTGAACTCCATTCCAAGCTGGAATTTCATCCTACAAAAAAAATGCTTAGTGGAAATTAGGCTTTTCTACTTTCTTCTTGTTTCTGTACCACAGTTCTCTCCCTGGAAAGAAAAATGGTAAGGGATGCGGGTTGTAACAGAGAGGGTAAAGGAGAATGCAGTCCTCAAAGTCTGACCACTGATTTTCATGCTTGTGCCTGTATTCAAGAGTATGCAAATGATGTTTTCATAGAAATCAATCTGGGTTTGGTTTCTGTTTGTGGTTATATCTGCCTTGAAATTACTGAGAAATGCCTATAAACAATGTGGTAGATCACTAATAGAATATATTATTTTACTCTTTAAGATAGTCTTTAAACATCAGACAATTCCTAAATCCCATTTAGTCATTTGTGTGGAAGCTTTTATGAAATGAATAGATGGTTAAAAAGTAAGGCAAGGAGCCTACCTAATTGAGATAGGTACTACCATTACATAGTTTATTATTTTAGATATCATTAATTTCAGGGTCGCAAAAGTTGGAGCTGTTAGAGAGCTGTTACAAACATAGCTTAAATATTTTCAGCATTGTCATCTGTCTAAGGATTTGGATCAGATCTATCTAAGGATTTAGATCAGAAGTAGAAGAAAAAAAAAATCTGACTTTTCTTATGCTTCTTTACATGGATTTACATGTGTGATGAACAGAATGTGAGATTTTACCTGGTATAAGAAAGGTCGCTGATTTAATTTAGCTGTATTAGTGGAAGCCGTTGGTATTATGGAAAATTTAAGACTCTGATTATGATGACAAGCATTAGGTTTGTCAACTCTCCTGAAAATGACAGGTCCTGTACATTTTGGTGTAAGAGAATGACTCAAAATGTACACGTTGCAGAAATCTAAACAGTAGCATAATCAAAGTGGTGTTCTTGCATAACAGTAATTGGTATTCCAATTTAAACTACCTTTTGTTGAAGCTGACAATTTTACATTTATTTTAGAGGAGAGAGGAAAAAAAGGGGAGAGAATACCAGTGAGAGTTTCTGAAGAGTAATTTTCTTGCCATAGTTTAGGTAAAATTTAAACTTTGGCTTCCAGAGAAGACTGCACTCAAGAATGATGATGCTTATGTAGATGTACATGTATAATGACTCATTTGCTGTCCATACTGGTCTTGTCCAGGTTTTTACTCAATAAGAGATAAAGTTAATACTGGTTTAGCAAATGTAGTATCCTTTTTACCACTAATCCCAGATTTTCTTTTTCCTCTTGCTCTCTATTACTCTTACTCTGTCTCCCCCACCTGAATCCTAGAGTGCAGTCATCACCTCCGATATGATTGAGATGATTTTCTCCAATAGTCCAGAACAGCAGCTTTCAGCCACACAAAAATTCCGAAAGCTTCTTTCTAAAGGTAAGCAGCTTAAATTCCTTGGAGAAAAATGTAGAAGTGTCTCTGGCATATGTTTTTACTTTGACAGCAATGAAGATTGAATTTCATACAGAAATTTCTGGATGAAGCTCTGTTTTGCAGAATGTCAGCTAGGTGTATGTAATAGTCACTTCTGTTCTTGAAATCTGTAAAAGTACTAAGGGGTGTGTGATGTCTCTCTGCTCTGTAATGTAAGTTTAAATATGGTAAACAGTGTCTTTATGGCTCAAGTGTGCTGATTTACTGGAGTTGAATTCTGCATGTGTGCACACCAGAGCAACTTCACGGAACAGCTGCTGTGAAATTGGTCTGCCTAAATTACTGGGTGCGTTAGTGTTTTAAGTCATGTTACCTCATTACCTCAGAATTCAAGCAGGAGTTATGGCGACATACAGGAATCCTTTGCCTTTTGATAAGGTAAAGCAGTATTGTGGAAAAAGAACATGCTCTCAGAAAAGAGGAGTTGGTATGTCATTGGATTTTATTTTGAGGCAGTAATTTTGAAAATTTCCCTAAAAAAATTAATATTTCTAACTTTGCTTTTTATTTTAAATAGAACCAAATCCCCCAATAGATGAAGTCATAAGCACACCAGGAGTTGTGGCCAGGTTTGTGGAGTTCCTCAAACGAAAAGAAAACTGTACATTACAGGTATACAAATATAAATGTATCTATTTTCCTATATTATGAAGGCATTTGGTGATGCAAATTAGGTAGAAAAAAAATCAGTGGTTTGCTTCATTAGCTGTGCTTCCTCTCTTTTTGTTTTTCCTCAAGCGATTTCAAGACTTAAAAAAAGCTCCCCTCTTCTCCATGATCACTTAAATCATACGTGAACAAGTAAATTTGTCTCATGTGCAAAATCTTTCTGTGATGGAGAGAGAAGTCTTAAAAAAGAACAATACCAAATGGACACCAAGATCATCCAAAGGATGAGATTTCTTCCTGTTAATTAACTTTAATTATCATAAAGTATTTTGTTTTTCTATCCTTTGCCCTTTGCATGCGGCTGTTCCTTAGTTGATACATCCTAGAGCATCAGATGTCCACGGTGGAGAGGGAGGAGAGAAACTGCCACTCAGCGAACGTTTCTGTAACTTATGCCATCTGAAATGTTAAGTGGTGCTCACACAAAGGCGTCATCTAATTCTCCCTTGATTCTAGTCAGATGTTGGGAAGAGCTCAGTTTAACAGAACTCTGTTCCACAAAAGATGGGGAGATCTTATGATTAGCTCATAATCAAAACTTATTTTATAAGTAGTTGAAGTACAGGTTTGAGCAACGAGAGGTACCTGCTATTTGGTCTTAAATTGATTAATCTGTTTATACAGTGTTTCTTCTCTATTATGGGCATATGACTGGTGAGAATGTGAGTCTGAGTTGTGAATAGTTCAACCTGATGGTGTCCATTAGGAAGCCAAGGGCGAGCTCTAACATATGAGTAAGAAACCTCTGTAGTTGAAAGATGACTAATCATCCTGCTACACCGTATCGCAAAACACTGGATACTCACTTCAGAGAAAGTAAAATTACAGGAAAGCAAGTACATTTTATGTTGGCCTTAAGCTCTGTCCTGAACGTTTTGCTTCTAGTTCATTAACGATGTGTCTTGCAGTTTTGACATTGTGTGTTTCTGCTTTATTGCAGCCCATACTCTTTATACAACAGTGTATTTTGGAATCATTTATTCTGATCACATCTTACTAGAAGATAATTTCTCCTGTAGTTGGTCAGCAGGGCAGGATTAATTGTATTTTTAAAACTGAAGTCTTAATAATTAACACTTAAATATTAAAAGCCTTAAAGATAGGCTCAATATTTGAGTTCTTATTTCAGGCCCATTTCAGGATTCTGTGCATCTGCTTAGTAGGAGTTACTTTTATGATAAAATTGAAATACAGTTCCTTGCTGCTGTTCAGAGATAGCTAGTCTTAGAAAGTATATCAGGATTTTCACTGGAATACTGCTGGATCAACATCAGTGTAATAAAATTCATTACTAATGTCAAAATTGGTTGTTTGTAGCATGCAGCTTTCCATTTTTATTGTTCCTTGATTTTTGCTTTTTCAACTTTTAGCGGTCTTTTTGTTCTCTAGGTTCTGGATTTATCTCACAGGATTTATGTTTGCTAGTGTAGTGTAATAATTTTTGGACTGAAAAGCATGCAGAAATTTACCAAAAGTCTAGATTTCTGGAATCTATATTTTCTGAGATCTGTATTGGGAAGTGTTAAAATTTGCATTTCAGCTTAAAAACTTAATGCTTTTGCACATTGAGATTAAAAGAAAAATAAATTACAAAAGAAGGTAAATCACAAGATGTGTAGTGTTGATTCAAGACCTCAGTTTGCTTCAAGTCTTGAATAAAAACATTGTAGACTAATAACTCTTGGCAGCAATACTGATCACCAGAGTTGGAGAGTACTTTGTACTGTAGTTGCAGAGTACTTTGCTGTAGTTGCAGAGTTCTACCAGTTTGTGATCACAAAAGTTTTTTTGTTTGGATTTTTTTGTTGTTTTTTTCTTTTTTTTTAATCTCCTTTCTTTTTTTTATTTTGGAGTGTTTGTGGGTTTTTTTATTTGTTTGTTTGTTTTTTTAAATGGCTTTTATTTGCTTTATATCCAAAAAGTTTTGTCAAACAGTATCTATTCATGCATCTTCAGGAATATCATTGCTGATTCAGTGAATGCAGGTATCGGATGTCTTGTGGAAAGAATAATTTTTTCTGTAGAGGTTCTCAGTAAGGAAAGGCAGTAAACCAGACCCAAGGTAATATAATTGCATAGGAAAAAATAATACTTGAAAAGCCACAGCAAACCTGAAATTGTTCTCTTAAGGAACTTCTGCAATTTTGATTTTGAGTGATATCAATAACTCTTAACTGTATGATTCTGATTCTTACTTTGCAAATTGTCTATGTTAATTAGTAGTATCTCATGCTGTCCCTACACCAATTCTTTCTGTCTTTAAAAGACATTTAGTCTTCATTTTTGGAGTGGCACAGAAGGCTCCTAGTAAACTTTCTTTTGTATTTCGTTTTCCAGTTTGAAGCTGCGTGGGTGCTGACAAATATTGCCTCGGGAAATTCACTTCAGACTCGGATAGTGATCCAAGCAGGAGCCGTCCCCATCTTCATAGAGCTGCTTAGTTCAGAGTTTGAAGATGTACAGGAACAGGTAAAGATTAAGAACGGTGGTGTGCTTTTTGTGTGTATATGTGGTGGATTGTGGGGTTGGTGGTTTTTTTGTTTGTTTTGGTTTTGTTTTCCTTTCACAGAAAAGAACAAGGCTATCCTGTAAGAAAGCCTTTAGAGGAAGTGTAGTGTTTGACAGTTTTGTACAACAGTCCATTTCTACCTACTATGTGTTAAGATGTCTAAGCAAGTATTGTATTTTTCTTTTTCTGGAAATTATATACTTGACCATAGCCAATGTGGTAATGCATTTTGATGTCTAATGGGTGAATATTTCTCTGTGTATTGAGGAACTCAGGAAGCCTTGTTTAAAAAATTGCTTTAGAGATGGAAAGTTCATGCTTGTTTCTCCCGAAGATAAACCATGAGTGGCAATTACGGTTTGTTCTCTACATTCCTTACAGAGTAGATGAATATTCTTTAGGGCCCAAAGGCATCAGTGTAAAGCACAGACCAAACGTTTGACTCAGTAATTTCTGCATGAGGTCCATAACTTGTGTTTGAACAAGGATGTATTTCAGACATATAATCTTGCTTTGAAGATTTAGGATAATCATGTTAACAAATAGATTTTCAGTTAATCTTAATCCTTACTTGAAAGTATGTACCTTTACTGTATAAATTTGACTAGCTTTGGGTCCAGGTATTTGCATTTGTTTTGTCATCTACTCAATTAGTAAGCTCTCTGTTTTTTCCTTTACTACTTACAGACCATAGCTTAAGCTTTCCTTGAGGAAATGAAATTAAGCTCTGAATTCTCATTGTGAGGGTATTTCTGTGGTGGTTGGTTTGGTTTTTGGCGACTGTTCTCTGAAGGTTTCTTTGTTTCAATATCTTTTTGTGGTGGTGAAATTACAAGCATTGGATATTCCAGTAGCACTGTTCCAGCAATGCTGTTTGCAGAGATAGTACCTCACTTTCATTTCTACTTGCTGCTTTGTTGTGTAAATATCCAAGATGTCTTTGTGGACTCTTTGCCACAGAAGCTGGCTGCAAGCTCAGGTTAAGCTGATTATCCAATATGATCCATTGTTCTTTTCAGAGTCACTGACTTCCAGGGTTCAGTCCTCCATCCTGTAAGTGTGACCTCTATTCTCTGTTCCTAGATGTCTGACCTTGCATTTGGCTGTATTGAGATGCATGATTGGAGGAGTCCCGACGCATAAGCATTGGATTGCTTTGTGTAACTTGCCTTTCTCTCTTATAGCTGGCTCAGAATGTGCCACCTGTACTTAAGGTTGCCTAACATTTTCCACAAGACAAACAGATGGGGTTTTTTTCAGTTGCTTATAGCTTTCTAGTTCTTCTGCTCTGCAACTTCCCATTTTCAATGGCCTATCTCTGGCTGAATTATTTTGGAAAAGGTTTTTTTTTTTTTTGGAGAAATTTAATTCAAGTGCTTGAGAAAATTTTATTAGAGGAAATAAGGGGGGGTGTCCATTTTTTTAGCTTTCTTTAGCTTTAGAAATGTGATAGGGAGCTTGCCAAAATGGCAGATAGATGCCATGTTCTGCTCATGTGAAAATCCATCCAGACTTAGCTATATAATGCTTTTTAGATTTTGGGGTTTTTTTTTGTATTGAAACTGGTGGCATTACTTTCCAAATTCAGCCATCACTTATACAGTGCTGTTCCTGCAATATGTTTGGTGCACTGAGTGTGGTAAGGGTTGCTCCATTTTTTTCCTTCTAATGATCATCTGTGCAAGAGCTAACTTGTTTTTTTTTATTAGGTTGTTGTTGTGATCCCTGCTGATGTTCAGAGAGCAGGTGGGAAGAGTGAACTTGTTTAGAATGAGTTGTGCAGCCTTCAGCCTTAAGATGCGTGAATTAACACAAGAGCTTAGGGGCCACAGTTAAGTAGTTTATCTGTCTTCCTCTGCCTTCTAATAAACTGCTGACATGTTAAAATTCAGATTGCATGCAGGCAGAGTGGGTTATAACCACCGCAAAATATTTTTCTTTGCAATTCAGGTGCTGAATCTATGGTCCATTTGTTACCAGGAAGTCTCTAAATACCAGTTACAAATTGCTCTGTAGTAAGCTGTAGTAGAGAAGGAAGAAGTACCACTGCAAAGTGTTACCTACGCCTTTTCATGGTGGGTTTCTGTGCTGCAGGTCTGGAGGTTGCAGCCCTGCTCGTAGCTGACTTTGGGTTTAATGCAGGCCAGCATGAAAGAAACTGTTTTTTCCAACAGCTTTAAAAAAAAACCCAAACACTTTGCCATGCTATCTACTAAAACAAAAATTAAAAGCATTAAGCACTTAAATGTAAGCTCTTGTACTTCTGCATTACAGGATGACATTAGTACGCAATTGCATAGTATTTTTCCAGATGACTCATATCATTTAGTATATGTACAGATTGTTGCCCTCGTCACAAATCAGCAGGTAGTAAAGGAGGCTTTTATTTGTCACACTGTGGCCCTGTTTGTTAAAGTTGGAACACATTGTAGTGAATGAAGGAGATAAAAGGGAAGAGATTCTTTCAATTAAGGCAGTTGCAGATTTCTGAGATAAAGGTATCTACTGCTTAGTGTCTGATGCTGGACAGTTTGCTTATATCAGTTTTCAGTAAGTAGATACTAGTTCTGTGGCTTTTGAAGGCTCAATGGGAAATATTTGCATTTCGTTTTGTAGTTGAGGGCGACTCAGCACTTTTACAAGTGACTTTTGTAGTTAGGTCTGTGTTTTGAGCAGATCTGGGCTTCTCAGGCTGGATTTCTGAAACTGGAAGATATTTGGCCTTAATTTTCTCCCCTGTAAAATGGTGGTTCTTATCTTCTCTCACAGTAGTACTATGAAGATTATTATTTGCAAGCAACTCTTGCTACTTTTGTAACAAATTACAAAAATACAGAAAAATATAGCAAATAGGACTACATGTTCAGGACAGATGGGCCAGAAGTTAGCCCTACAACCATATAGTAAAGGGTGAAAAGAAAAAGAAATATAGAAGGCTGTGTTTAGTAAGCCATTCTTTGTTCTAAGTGGGATAGTAATTCTGTAGAAGGAAATGTAAGTGGTAATATAATTTTGGATATGTATCATAGCATAAGCTTAAAAAAATAATATTACTTTAATTTGACTTACTGGCTAATCGTTATCCACTGTTTTTGTCTTACAATAAATAAGTCTTACAGACTTACATTGTTGAACTTGTCTTTTATTTCAAACTTCCCTTGGCAGTGGCTCAGGAACAGATGCTGGTTTACCTTATCCGATCATGATTTTCCCAACAGTTATTTTTCATATTTATAAGCCAGTTTTAATCTAATATGTTGCACCGTTTCTTTTGCGTATGCCAGTTTCTAGTGTGATCCTAAATCAATAGTTTTATAGAAGTCTGTGTGAGAGAATCTCTGTAACTATGTTTATTAACGTGTATTTTAATGAAAGTATATTTTGTGTCTTTTTACAAGATCTGTTTCCCATTAAGCTACAGAGGCTGACATTTAATTACCCTGCCATCCTTTAACTCTTCTCTTTCATTATTTGCATTGTGTATCAGTCTGTCTCAGATATTCCCTGTGGTCAGTGGTCAAACCACTTGGCATCCATTTTTCCCGCCAAAGAAACTGAGTTTGACAGAAGCTACATCTCTATTATTCCTGAAAAACTTGTTGGCTACATCTGTTTTGTTTGTTTCTGGTTTTGGTGTACTGTTTTTTAGATTTAATCAGTGGCATATGTCATAGCCTTCTTCCACTTATCACAATTTTTTTCTTCCAAAAAGACATCTAGGAACTTAGAAATGCCAGACTGAAATTATTTATATTGCAGGACTCCAGTCAAAGCCTTTTAGACATGCTTAAGGTTGATCTAGCTTCAGTGGTGTTCTAGCTGTAGTTCTCTCTTGAGTGCCCTTGCTGAGGTATTTAAAGCTCAGATCTCAACTTGGGTTTCCTGATGAATGTTGGATTTCCTTTAAAAACCACGCAAGGCATTACACTCCCTGAGACAGCTGAGATTTTCTCACAGTGATATATATGTGTCATTGTGCTCTGCTGGACAGCCGGTGGCAGAAGCATTCCCAGCTGCTCTGTTGTTCTTTGGGAACGATTGTGTTTTCACCTAAAGCAACCAAGGTGTTTTTCCCTCGGTATTTTTCCATGTCTGGTTGTATTTTTTTATTCCTGTTGGTAACCATCATTTGTTTGGTAGAGGTGACCTGTGAGTCTGATGTCCCAAGTTCTGCTTGGCTTTTACATCAGCAGTCCTGCTAACTAGGTCTTAGTGAATGAATTCAAGAAAAACAGTTGAGGCATGAGTATGAGCTACTTTCTCTGTTTGTGGGGATGAGATGTGAGAAAGGAACTACGATTGCCCTGAAAGAAAGGTGTTTCCTGTGTTGGGGCATAGTAGAAGTCATGTCCTAGGAATTTGCCCTTCCTGTATCCTTCTGTGTGTCCACTAATCCAATCACGCTTGTATGCAAGCTAATCTTCAGTCTTCATCCCAGCATTAGATCCATTTCCCAAGTCGGCAGCCAAAAATAGAGAAAGTGGTGGTTCTCACTTCGTAATATTTCTTCTCCACCAAGAGGCACAGACTCTAGGCGCTGTTGGTGGTTGGTTTAGCACTTGGTTTAAGTATCCAAAGGCCTAATGAAATAATGGCTGAGAGCCTTCAGAATCCAGGGGAAAGTGGAGGCTTGTCAGAAAGCACATGGATTATTCACAGAAGGCACCGTATGGCTCACCAGTACTCTAGAAAACTTGCACTTTACTGTTATTGACTACTGAAGTTGTCCAGCACTGCAGGAAAAAACACTGGGGTTTAATAATAAGTAAAATAAACTGGAAACCTGCAGCAATCCCTACTTCACTGCTAGCAATAAATGGATATTTATACAGGTGTATAAAAATAGATGCTGTCAATTAACAAGGCAGCATTTGCATTTTCAGTTTACACACAACTTTGCTACCTAAGATGTTGGTTAAAAAGTTGTACTACAAATCTTAAAATCAGAGGTTCTTTTCATCTTCAGGTCTGCATGTGGATGTTGGAAAGTACTGAAATTGAATTTTTTTTAAAGGCAATGTTTTTTTGTTTAATAAACTCTGAAACTTACTGGAATTTAAATATCCTTTTACCTCTGCATAATCCAGAAAAGAAGATGATAATGTATGGGATGTGTAGAATGAAGCTAAAATGTTATGTCAAGCAAGCCATTTGCATCTTGAGGAGTGCACAAAAGAAGCATTGGAAATCATTGAACATTATTCAGACACACTCTGAAGACACGTGATTGCTCACGTGTCCTCTGTTGGAGCCATGATGAAGCTTTGTATCTATAGCAGTGTCTGACAAGAAGAGTTTAAATGAGCTTTAACTTACATTCCTCACTTGTCTGAAGAGCTGAAATAGTTCCTTAAGGAAAGACATCTTCCTTGTTGAATGAAACTATGCGTATTTTTCAAATATATTTAAATTTCTCTGCATCTTGTGTGCTGTCAGTCATTAGCATCACAAGGATTTCTTGCAGTATCCTTGCTTACCACGTCCTGTGATACCAGACTACTCAGCCAGACTTCTCTCGCAGTAAAAAATGAAGCGTGGGAAAGCTGTAGAGATGCTATTTGACTTCTCTGGTCAGACTTTTTGATGCGAGATTTGCTGTTGCAAAGCCAGTCTGTCATTCAGGGTCAGAATGGATTCCTGGATTAAGTGATTATCACTGTTGTCAACCCTAAAAATAGATACTACTATGATGGCAGAAACAAAGTCCACAGACAAGTGAAATCCAGCTTCCAGGGGTGTTTTAACATGTGTAAGGATGTCCAGACAAGGAAACCGTGTCTTCATACAAAGTTACTACATGTTCAACAAAAGGAAGTTATTACAAATTCTAACTTTCCACCCCTAAACATTTTTAAACTGTCCACAAGTTTGTTTAGAACTGGATGAAGTCTTTGATTCTTTCCTGTGCTTTTCATTGCTGCAGAAATACAAGCCTTGCAGCGCGCAATGAGTATGACTTATTACAGTTCTAATACAAATGACATTTTGCAGGAGCTGGCATATGTTCTCTTAAGCTAAATTTTTCCAGTAGCCGCCTTTTCAGTCTTGAGTCCATGAGGCTGCCAGATCCAAAGCTGTACTTTTATTTCAGGCAAACTGTTGTTGCAACAGTTTGTAAAATAATAAGAATGGGAATGAAAAATACGTTTTCTTGATGCGGATCAATTTAAGGGGGACACCACAGAATAATAATTGCTGTGCTGTTTCACAGTAAAGGTCAGTATAGTCTGTCTCTCTGACTGTGGCTGACAGCAGGAACCTGGAAAACAGTAGCAGAACAAAACAAACTAATCCTTCTTCAGAATAGTCTCATAGTCTCTTAACTTGTAGTTTAGGGACTTTTGATCTATTGATTTATTTATGGTGTTATTGGTAATATTGGTACAGGGGAGGAGAGTTTTTATTTTTTGTCTGGCAAGCTGACCTCTGTATTTACATTTTGTATATACATTTTGTTATCTGGTTTTAACTGTATTCATTTTGCAGATATTTGCTAGTGTTTTGGGCCCTCTAGAGTGATTGGAGGAGATTTTTAAAGGATGTTTTTTTAAAGTAACATGTTTTTTGCCACCTTTTAAAAACATACCACAGTAGAAATCTAATGTAACAATTCAATTGACTTCATATTGATAATGAATAAATAAGCCTATTTCATATTATCTGAGAATTTCCTTTAGGTAACAAATTTGGCTTATTCTGTCCATTTTTTAGCGGAGTAATTTACTTTAAGTAGAGATACAGAGAGAAAAATATGTTTATTTTTGTATGGGGAACTTAACTGTTTCTCCAACTGAAAATATTTACGCACTGTTACGCATTTTACTGAAAATAAATACATAGTCTTCAACTGAGGAGAAATTTAGGGGGGACATTCAGCTGCTGTCCATTATAAATAGGATTACTTTTGTCCTCTGTGTGCAGTATTGGAAGTATTTCCAGTGTTGCGTACACATTGTATGACTCTTATCAAGTAAGCAGATACAGGTATCTCTTTGATACGACATTTAGCCCTCTGCTAACTTAAAAGCAAATTAAAGAGTTTCATGCACTCTTTTGTGTGACAAAATGTTGTCTGTAAATCATGTGGAATTAATAAGATTACTTTTTTACTTTGTATAGACTTACTTTTTAATTTTTTTCAGTTATAGCTTTCATACTAGTGGACAGTAATATCAAAGCCACCACTTGACCCAAACATATAAGTCAAAACAAATCAAATCTTTCATTCTTATTGTATTACAGAAGGTGGATTTCATGCTTCTTTAATTATCTTCTGGTATTTTGGGTCTTTTACTCTTAAAATGAAGGGTTACAGTAGTACTGACGTCCAAGGGAGAAGATACCTGTCCTTGCATTTTATCGTGCATATGTCTAATAGGCAATACCGGCTCTATCAGTATAGTTTTCTGTTAAAGAATATATGCCAATGCCCATCTGAACTCTTTGATTCTGAATATTGGTTTATCTTGCATTTAGTGTCTCATTTTCATCTATCTTGGTGTCAGCATTCTTAATATGACTGCATAAACAACGCATGCTTTTATGGCATCTTAGGAAATACTAATACGGGCTGTTCTACAGAAATGTTTTTGGGTAGATACAGACTTGCTTGACCTGTGCTATGAACCATCTGGACTTGAACCAACTCTAAACCAGGAAGAGCGTAGAATTAATGTGTTACTAAGCCTGAGAAGATAAGCTCATCTCTTATGTTGTGGACAGGGCAAGGTTATGTCTGCCTGTGAAGTCTTTGGATACATACATGTTGGCTGTTTTGGTATTCCTTTTAGATCTGCGTAAATATTCCTGAATCATATAATGAGCTTGGGTGTGTATGTGTAATACTCAAACCAGAATGCATTCCCCTTTTGCATATTGTCCAGGATCTAACAGTGAAAACAGAGTATCTCCCACTCTAATACATAGTCTGAAGTGGTTAAATTGTGAGAATGAAAGCAAATACTATTCTGTTTTTCATTGCAGGCAGTATGGGCTCTTGGCAACATAGCTGGAGACAGCACTATGTGCAGAGACTATGTATTGGACTGTAATATCCTGCCCCCTTTATTGCAGTAAGTCTGTTTTAATATGTTTTCCAGAATTTTGCTTGAGTGTTTGATAAGCCTGAAGTTTGTTTTCTGCCTTGAATGTTAATAACATGTTTTTTATTGTGGACTAATCAGACTTAATGGGGGCTCTTGAACTACGTTTTGTAATGGAGCTAAAATGGAAACATGTTTAGGAGCAGCTAAGCCGGAACTATTTTATCTACAGAGTGGGTGGATGTCTGGGCTTATAGAGTCATAGAATAATTTAAGTTGAAAGGCACCTCTGGAGGTCAACTAGTCAAACCCTCTCTTTGTAGCAGGTGAGATCAGATTAGATCGCTCAATTACTTAATCTGTCAAATTTGGAACATCAAAGGTAGATTCCATAACCACCTGGGGCAACCTGTTGCAGTGTTTGACCATGGTGTGGTGAAAAACAATGTTCTGATACCTAATCAGAATTTCCATGTTCTACCTTGTGACAGTTGCCTCTTGTCCTGTCACTATGCATCTTTGAGAAGGATTTGGCTTCCTCTTTTCTGTGTCCACCTGTTAAACTTGTAGACAGCAGTTAGATCTCCCTTTACACAGTCTCTTTCTGAGGCTGAACACACCCAGGTCTCTGACCCTCCCGTTGTGCGTTATTTTTCTAGTCTGCTAACTATCTTGATGGTCCTCTGCTGAAGGACCATAGTATTGCTGAAACAAATTAGGATTACTCAGTCTCTGTCCTTTGCAAGCCCTTTGCCACAGTGGAGTTTTCCAGTGCTCTTATAAAGACGTTGGTACAGTGTGGGATGGCTACAAGAAAAAGAAACTGAGTTATAGTTGTGAAAAAACTAGGTCTTGCCTTCCTGCATTCCTCTTAGGCCAAAGAGCACTATGGCTAGTCCTTTCTAAGATGTCAGGACAATGCCTTGTTTAGAGGCTTCACACTTGTTTGACTTAATTAACCAACTCCACAGACATCTTTGTCAGCGCTAGGATTGATCTCGCCTAAGGGGACTCGCAGCACACTAGTGGCTGATGCAGCTTTGGTCAGTGTGATAGTCTTAATGTGAGAGGGCAGTTTTGGTATGCAGATTTCATGAAGGTGTATTGCAGTTCATCACATCGTTGGGCTTCCTGTGTCTTACTGAGCAGAAGCTGAACCCTGCAGTTGGTGTGTGGATGCCACCCCTTAACAACTGCAGGAAGAGACTGCTTTGGGATGTTTTGTAGAATTGTATTCTAACAAGAACCCAGTGTGCAAGGCTCTCATATGCCAGGAGTGGAGCCAGTGCGCACAGGAAGTCTGTAAATGGTGCTTGCGGTGAGATATGTGATGGTCCTGAATGTTTGGGAAACCCTAAACCTGGTTATATGCGTTTTCTGAGGATGCTTTCTTCTCCTTCGCTAGTTAACATACAGAAGTGTGAAAGTGGGGCTGATAGTCCGAGACTGACATGAAAATGCAGTTCAGTGAAGAGAGTACTCTCCAAAACTACCTGCACATCCTTCTACTTAGAGTAATTTTGTCACAGCTCCTGTGCCTTTTAACTGTTAATCTGCCACATCAGTATCTAAGCAATTAAATCAACACATTTTCAATGTAATGGTTATTGTTCTTGTCAGGATACTAGGATTCATGTGTCTAGCATGTGTGGCATCCACCCATCAAGCATGATTTTCCTCAGGATGTATTTTTATAGAAAAAAAATCTAGCATATTTTGCCCTGTTGTATGTTAAAATGTAGGCCTGAGTTTATTTTAACGATTCAGGCAGTTGACCTTACGCGGTTGCCTGGCTTGGATTTTTAAGAAGCAAAGCTTGGATTTTTTGTGTTGGTTTGTTTTAGATTACTTTCAAAACAGAACCGTCTCACTATGACCCGAAATGCTGTATGGGCTCTGTCCAACCTCTGCAGAGGGAAAAATCCTCCTCCTGATTTTGCCAAGGTAAAAGATGTTTGAAAGGAAAAGTTTTGTGAGGTGGTGGTATCCAAATGAGCAATAAGGGTGGTGAAACTTAAACTAAACAGCAGAAATTGTTCCAGAGAATTTCTGAACTACGTACAGGCTTTTTGCAGATGAAGTTTTTGGATGTATTTAGTCATTTGGGTAGACACAATGACTGTTTTAATGTCATTGCCTCCTAGCTTTTTGATACTGTTCCTGTACTGGAGACGGCCATCTCACAGCAGAACAAAACTGTACATCTTTACTGCTGTAGTGCAAAGTGTGGCACATATTAGTGGACAAGCATGAGTTTAAGTTGCCAGACACCGTACGGTAGAGGCTGAAGAATTCTCATAGTACTTTTCTGCTGACTTGCTTCTCTATACTTGTGTAGCTACAGCCCTGCACAGAAGTGCTAACTAGGTCTGAAATTTTCTTGAGTATTGAACCTTGAGATGCCGGTACCTAATCCTATAACATCACATAGAAAATTAACTGATGTGTTGATAGATCTTCTGGCCCTTCTAATTGCACAGCGTATGTATCTCTTCTTAATGTCTTACAGGTTTCACCTTGTCTTAGTGTGCTTTCCTGGCTGCTCTTTGTCAATGATACAGATGTATTAGCTGATGCCTGCTGGGCTTTGTCCTATTTGTCTGATGGTCCCAATGATAAAATCCAGGCTGTGATTGATGCAGGAGTCTGCAGAAGACTTGTGGAATTGCTGATGTAAGAAATTTGTTGTGAGCAAATGTACTATCCGCTCTTTTCCCTAAAATCATGGTTCCAGCAATAGGAAGTTTAATTAGATATGCCTTGAAATGTAGTAATTTCCAAAAAGCAAGATTTGAGTTTTAATTTCACCTGTGTTCAGTCTTCTCTGTTTGTCATGTGTAACAGAAACAAGGGAACTTTTCTTGTACTAGTTTTGCGATTTCTTAAGAGATATTTTTCCTGCACCCAACAGCTGCATTTTTGTAAAATCGATGATATATACTGGAATTTTCCCTGTGCCATTTGAGGTCCATGTTATAATTATCTACCAATTAAATTGCCAGAGGATATCAAAGATATAAGTGTAAGAAATAGTAAAACTTAGCAGAATTGACAGTAACAGGGACTTGAAATGTAAATAATTTCCTGAACCCTTACTGTAGTAGAGTATATGCACACTTTGGTCAGTAAAGTGTAGCTGTGGGAGTTGGAGTCAGCGAGACTGGCCTTGTTCTGAGCCATTTCTTCAGGTCTAAAGGAAGGACGTGGAGCATTGAGTTGCCTAAAAACAAGAATAATGTTTTTCAGTCATGTAAATAAAAAAAGACTACTAAAGCTTTTAAGATTAAAGCAAATCTGATGCTGGATTAACAAATAGATTATATTACCTAAGTGTTTTCAATTGAGAAAAAAATTCTTTCATCCTTCTTATTCCAATCCTGATTTAACAATGAGGATGGGGGGGATGCAGTACAGGAGAGGGGATGCATATGATGATGGAAGATGATCAAACAGCTGTATGGGGACATAGTTGAGTTAAACACGCAGCTTCTATCAGTGTTCTTCTGTCTCATTCTCTGCCTTTGTGCGTGCTACATTAAGTGTGTTTCATAGCTAAAGCTGATTATTTTTTCCCTCCCAATGATGCCTGTTCTCTGAAGTACTTTTTTTAAGTATTCTTTTAATCTTGTATTTTATTTTTATGCTGCTGAACGATATCTAAAGGCCTAAATATTTAGAAACCCTAGAAAGACTTACCATTAGTTTAAAAGCAAAGAGGGTTTTGATGCAGATAGAGTTAAGTCAGGTTTGGCAGGGAGGTTTTCCCCTGGCTGATGGATGTTCCTTCCTTGTGGATGTAAAGATGGAGATGCTTCAGGATGGTTAATGCTTTCCTTGGTAATTTTAGGCACAATGACTACAAAGTTGTATCTCCTGCCTTACGAGCTGTTGGGAACATCGTCACAGGAGATGATATCCAGACCCAGGTATGGATTGACTTTCTCTTATGGTGTACTGCAGTTCATCTTTCTGTTAATTGTGATATGATTCCCCGTTCGAAGCATTAAAAGACTTCCTCCATGTAAATTATGCCAAAGTTAAAGTCCAGGTTCCTAACCTTGAGGCTTCTTTCAATGCTTATTGTTTTCATTTGTATAAATGTATCATTTGGAATGCTGTAGTTCTGTGGCAATGAGATTAGAGACAAAGAGGAGTTAGCAGCAGCGGGACACTGAATATCTTATCACTAGCACTGGAGGTGGTTAATGGAGGTATTTTTTTTGATTGTCACACTATTTTCTGTAGCTGAATTGTATAGACTGTTGTATTTTTCTCAGTGGCTTTTGTTTTGTAGATCAGTGATAAGAATAAGGTGCATCTTGTGATTTCATAGTTTCATTAAAAATAAAAATACAAAGGATCACTAAATTACATGTAATGTGGGTCATTAAATACTGCATAATTCTTAGATTTCAATTCAAGAAAATGGTTAAACGTTTTTGTTGCCCACAGTTTTTTTTAAGAGGAGCATACTATAAGCATTCCTAAAATTCTAGAGAACTGCTGAAGTATGATACTTCGGTAGTGCTGCCTGCAGATAGTGCTGTCTGCTAAAAAGGGGTCCGGAAAACATATAAAAATACTTAATTGAGTGTGTGAGGTAGAAGGAAGAGCTCGGCTTTGACAGTCAAGCAACGTACAAGACTGTTTCCTGAAAACTTCTCTGTACAGCCTCAGAGCACAAACCTGCTTTTGCTTTGTATCTCATTTCCAACAGTTAACGACTGCCAGTGCTTGGAGATGGCCAAAACTATAGACAGTATGTGTGAGGAAAAAATAAATCTTTCTTGTCCCAGTAGATATCTGATAAAATCCTGAATCATAACCTTTGCTTTTTTAAATCTTAATTTGGAATGGAAAGGTTTTGGGAATTTGTGCGGAGTCAGAGAGAGGGAGAGAGATATGAGCAAGGGAATTCAGATTCCAAGACCAGAAGTCATCACCATGATTCAATTTGACTCTCTCATCCTTTTGACCTCCACAAACAGACTAAAAAATTTCTCATAAAATTCTGTACCACACTGTCTTTCTAAGCTGCCTGCTTTTGCCATACAAGGCAAAACCACTATGCTGCTTTGTAGGCTGTTCCAATTTTTTATTTACTTGTAAGAAGTTGCAATTAAAAAAAAAACAAACCACACCACAATTTAATTATTCATTCAAAATAATTCAATTTTCATTTGAATCTTGTTATGCCCTTTCAGAGGGTTAAAAAGCCCTTCGCTATCAAACATTTCATAGTCAAGTATTCTGTTTTGTAGCATACCTGCTCTGGGGCGTTTTCTCTTTTACTTTAAACACTTAAAATCTTTATTTTGGAAATACAGATTTTCCTGCAACTTTTCTGCTCTGTACAGTTGCAATTTTTAACAACTTTTTAATAACAATTGCCCATTCATAATTTCATTGGACACAACACTGGCAACAGTCTCCCACACTGTGCCAGCTGATGCAAAAAGCATAAGTAGTTGGAGCTTCCAAGTATACAAAAATATAAAAAAGAATAATACAGGAAAATCTTGTCATCTTATTTTTGTTTGGTTGTAATGGGCTTAGTATTTTTTTGTGTTCAGGTCACACTGAAATCATGATGAAGGCATGATCTCTTATCTGCATTACTCAGTTGTTTTGCTCATTAGCTTTCCTGCATATAAAATACAAACATTTATGTCTTAGTTCTTGCTCTCTTTTTTGTTTTGTTTTGAGTTTTTGTTGTTTGGGTTTTTTATCTTGACTTCTTGGGGTCATCTGATGGGGATATGATTTATAGATTTTTGAACATACTGTATTCCGTGTTCCTGTGATTCTTATTCTAAACTTCCTCTAAGTTGTGGTTTGTTTATTTTTATTTCTTTTGTATTCAGGTAATTCTGAATTGTTCAGCCCTGCAGAGTTTACTGCACTTGCTAAGCAGCCCAAAAGAATCTATCAAAAAGGAAGCATGTTGGACAATATCTAATATAACAGCTGGAAACAGAGCCCAGATCCAGGTAACCTTTTCAGCTGTGGTCAATAATCTTTGTCTTGCAGGCTAGAAGAAACAAACATTAGACAACACACTTTTTTTTAGTGTATAAAGTGCATATTTGTGTGCCTACACAGTCGCAGACTTACAATTACATATAAGCAGAAGTATATTACAGGCTCTGTGGATAATTAGAATATTTCAATGGCCCAGTCATCTCTCAAATTCAAATGAAAGTTATTTAATTTTATAAGCATCTATACATTATAAGGGGGAAGAGGTGGTCATGCTGGAGAATGACAAAATGAGGCTAAGTTCAAGAAAACCTTGTTTTAAATAATTTGCTTCATGCCTTTGACAATCACTAAGATACAGAAATTCTTAAGTAAGAATGGAGTAAGCTACAAACTTTGAGAATCAAATAACTTTACAAGTTTCTTAATTTCACCACCAGATATGGACACCTACATTGTGAAATATTTTCTTTATTCCTGTTTATATTTTCTTAGAATTCCTAAGATAATTCTAATACTAATATAAGTAGTTATGTCTCGCCAAATCTAAAATTGCTTTTTATTAAACTGAACAATAATGGAGGGTATCTAACATACTGTGTTGGGATTCATCCTTCCTGATGATAGCAAATTTTGTAATCCCTTTGTGTTAAGTGATAGTACACAGAAGCAAATGAAAGTCTCGCTTCTTTCTGTCAGTCTTTACAATTAGGCCTCCAAAAGACCACATCTTTGTTGTGAGTCTGGACTTAAGTGTCAGCCATCAGGAAGAAGTGCCAGGACTTGTCTCTAGGTGGTATAAATGAGAGATTGACCGTCTCTTCCTCAGAGGAAGACAGATTATAGTGAAACCAGGCTTTGTCTGATAAATATGCAAGGTTCCTATCAAGGCAGTTGAATGAAAGTCTCCTCATGTAAATTTAATTCTTCTGAAGTTACGTTTCTCAGTGCTCTCCTCCCTCACTGGATACAGAGAGTATTTTCAGAGATTGCAGAGGATGCGTGGAAGTTCAGTTGGAGATACCTATTCTTTGAGGAATAGACATAAATAGCAGAAATATTAAGCATTAGAAATATTTGTGTCACTCATTAGTAACCAGGCAGAAGCAGTGCATGTTCACACAGAAGTAAGCTAAATCACATAATACATTGGCAAAAGTGGCCAAGGAGTACTTCTTTTCTTCCATATCCTTTTCCTTGGAAGGCAGCTTGATACTTCCTAGTCTTGTATCTGATGGCTCTGGATTATTCATTCTATATGATCAAAATGAGCATGAAGTGGTTAACCCTTTCCACCCAAGGGGTGGAATTCTGTTTTTGAAGACGACTTGCAGGAGATTGTTTAAAAAAAAAAAAAAGTATTATATGCTTTGCCGGTGGTGCTTGCAATCTTTTGGTTATACATTCTCCCTTACAAAGAACATTCAGCTGCTGAAGGGGCAGTGTAAAGTCTTAGTACCTTGAATGAGGTCTTCATCTTCATCTCAGAAAGCATAGGAAATAAAGTTAATATTTTTGTGGAAGGTAACTCAGTCTCTGCTAAGCTTCCTGGAATTATGAGTGAATGCTTATCTAACTTCAGAGATATCTAACATTCAGAGATGCTTACATTAGGAAATGAGTAGGCAAGAAAACAGAACTTATGAAGGTGGAAAGTAAGGATATAACTAAGATGGAAATGGAACTGTGAGCAAAGAAGTCTATTACAGTTGTATTTGCTTCATCTTTCTCTGTCAAGATTTTACTTTTACCACCCAATATCATGTTTTTGTCAGATAGAGAGAACGATATGGTTACTGAATCTAACCTTGGTAGAGCTCCCAGAATTTTGATTCTGCCTTTATTGTGGCTTATGTGTTAATCTGTGGATTAGTTGAATTTCTAACAAAGTGCTGTGTAAAATCAGCAACTGTCACTGTTTTTCCTGCATCAACAATTACAGTTGCTGTGCAATTAGCAGTGCAGAGAAAGTAGTTACTACTGCTTATACTAAGGTAAAAATTTGTTTGCCTTTGCTTTACTTTGAGCGAGGAATCTTTTGGCTGCTCTGTCCAGGCTACTACCACCACAGAAACGGAGGGGCAGTATTTTCTCTCTAGAAGGCCATTTCTCCTTTTTGTGGGAAGTCTAAGAGTATTTTCTGGGGAACAGTCCAGCCCAATACATTTTCTTAAGTTTGTGTGTTTTCCCAAGTCTATCAGACAGTTGCTTCAGGATGCACAATCATAGAGGAATGCTGCAGACTTAAGAAAAAGAAGAGCTTGAGAAAATCAGATATCCGTACAAGTCATTCCATAAAGAAATAAGTATCAGAAGTGTCAACAGAAACTCAAGTTTGTTATTAGAGCATTTTTTCAAAACTTCAGGATCTCTGTTTTCATATTCTTGATCTACTGAAGATACAGTTCTGAAGAGTCCTAGAGGTAACTTAAATTCTAGTGCACCAGAAGCTCTTTCAGTAGTATATTCACTTCTCTGACTTCTACATAAGTATTCACTGTACCATCTCATCCTGGTCAAGTGAAGAAGTAAGTGCCTGTCCTCGTTTGCGCAGTGTTCTTACACCTGGTATCCACTACTCGGACATGTAAAAGAAAGGCTTTAGGTGCAGAGTCTAAGCTATACGCTTGGTAATCCTCTGTCTTTTAAACTGTTGCCACATCCTTATTTGAAAACATATAAGGATAAAATCTCTCTTTTGTTAAAACAAAGTTTGCATAATCTAGCTAAACAAAATTGCTGGATACATCTATGAATGTGTGTGTGTTGTAGTTTTTAAAGGTTTTGGGGTGTCTTATCACCAGTTTAGATCAGCCTTCTTTCTACTGAGAAGAGATTAAAATTACTTTGTTACTTGGAAGCGTGAGGTGGGAAGGCAGGAAAATTATTGCACCTTCATTTCCAGCAGGTGATTCTTTAGAAGTACAAAAAAACCCCTTAACTCTGCATAGAAAAATAGTTGTTGTGGTTGTGTGGGTAGAAGCTTGCTTTCTCGGGATTTTTGCATGAGGAAGAAAACACAGTGTCAACCAAATCACCAAAATATATGTAGATTTAAAAGAATCCAGCTTAAAGCAACTGCCTTATGATATGTTGCATAAAAGGTTGGAAGTATGTTGATGAGTTACCCAAGTCCAGGGAAAAAACGTGAGAAGCAGCTTCTCAAAAGTGAAAGCTATCGTTCATTTAAGAACCCCTCAGGCCTCATTCAGAGTAATTGAGCTGCCTTCAAACTCCGAGCACACACATAGTTGAACACTGACTGTCCTAAATGCATACCCAATTTAATCTATATTGGCAGTTATAAAAATGAGATTAAAAGATAGTGTTTCCGATTCTGAGCAGGAGATTATCCTGGTAATTACGACATATTGCAAATCACGTCCATCATGGGGCTTAGATTTTTGGAACTGCAGAAGGGGGCCCGTTAGAGGAAAGTTGTGAAGTAAAGGACATGGGGGAATGTTTACAACGTGTTTGATCGGAGATCTCGAGGCCATTGTTTCTTGGAAGTAAAATTAGCAATTGCAGGTGTAATTGCAATTTTTACCTCGTGTTGAAAGGCAAGTTCATCACAGATGCGTAACGAATTCCAGAAAGGCTCTAATTCTTTAGTTTCTAGTCTCAACCTAGAGAATGTCATGTGAGATACAAGGTGTGATGAAACCTCCTTTTAGCTCCAGAGCTGATATGTCTGCTTTTCTCAGAAAACTCCTTCTCTGAGGTACTACTTCAGACAACTCCTACTCAATGTCAAAATCATTGTAAACATTCCGGCTGAAAAACACTTTAAAATAATTTCTGAAGTTGGAACATGATCATATGGTCAAATGGACAATAAAAGCCTGGTCTGGTTTTGGGAGCTCTGAGAACAAAGGATAATGCCCATCTGGGAAGAATATCCAACTAAGTTCATGGATGAACCTATTTCATCTGTGAGTTGGGGTGGTTTTTGTCTTACTCTAAATTAATTTCACATTGTGATTAATTGAAATAGTACTTCTTGAGAATTGGTCTTCCTCACAGAAGGAATTCCAAAATACTCGATACAGCTTTAAACTAAATAATTTATTTTCCTTTCTCTCCAGTCCCTCCAAGTTGCTGGATAGTTCCTACTAGAGGTCATAGACTGTAGCCAGATCTATTCCAGTCTCTATACTAACTGGATTTTGAACATGCACAATCATTTAGCCAGAAATCAGATAAGAGTAATTTCAGCACATGGTGCTTTTTTTACTGGAAGTTAAATGTCTGCCAGGCATAGTAATCCACATTATTGCAAGTTACCAGCTGATCTAACTAGTGCGTTTTTGCTCCAGAGCAGTCGGGATGTTAGAATACTTTGGAAACTTTGGGTAACGCTCAAGCCATAATCTAGCAATCTCTTTGCACACCGAGAAGAAAATGAAATATTTTGGTGAATCTAATAGGTATTTTACCTAACCAGTATTAACAGACAGAGCTATATTTAGTGTTGTTTAAGATTGCATTGGGTTACACTCTCTCCATCCACCCGCTCTAAAGTATAGAAATATAAAGTTAGAGGGAAGGACTTCTATATTCATTTCCACTTTCATACTGCCTACAATGCTGTTTGGTAGCACACTCCAAAGGCTTTCACTGCCATTTCTGAAAGATAATACAGCAGCCTATCACCATTAGATATGCACTCAAACACAATCAAGTAAACAAATCTAGTGTTAAGGTAATATAAGTTAACATGCATGAAATGTGTGAAAGTAAGTGCTGAACTTTGTTTTGTAGCTAATGTTAAAGCACAGGAGGTTTGGGTTTTTCTCCCCACTGAAGGTGGAAGTGAAAGCCTTTCAGAGTGTGTTATCAACAGTGCCTAGGCAACAGAAAAGTGTGGTGGAATACAGCAGTCTTTCCCCTCTTTATTTCTGTGCTTTTAAGGTTTGGGTTGGATGTGTGTATCCTGATGCAGTCGTGATTGTCACTAAGTATAGTTTTTGTTTGTTAATTTCCTAGTTTGTATACAGCTTTGCTGTACTTCAGTGGATAGCTTCCCCAGTCAGGGAGAAGGGGAACTACACCTTCCGGGGAGTCAGAAGGAGAACTGCACAACTGAAGCTAAATCCTGACTGTCGACCCTTCTGAAGGGTATGAAAGGCTATCACATACCTCAGAAAATGTTCTGTGTCTAACTTCGCAACCTGTTGAAAAGCTATGAAAGGCAGTACATCAGACAATCTTCCATATCTGACAGTGAAGACGTCATAGGAGTTCTCTCCTGTTGACAGGTTAAGAAACTTATAACTTCTTTTCTAATATACCTTAAATTCCCACAAGAACATCTGGAAACCTAGGCATGGTAGCAACAGGACCTGTGCCATGTTTTTCCTCCTTTAGGGTTTCCTTTCCTTGCTGAAATGTGACATGGGCAAGTGTAGCAAATGATACATTGCCTGTCAGTTTAAAAAAAAAATAATCTGGAATTAAATAAATGTTTACAAATTGGCGTGAAGATACAAGCTAAGAATTGTCAGAGGCTCTTTTCCAAAAAGACCACAGTAACACTGGGGACATGGAAAAGGAATGACATGGTTCACACAGAGTTGGGGTTTACACAGGCAAACTGTATATCAAATTACTTAAATATAAAATGTGTTTGGTTTATGTCATATTTTGCACGAGTGGTCTGAAATCTTCATGTGCTGTTAGTGGTGGCAGGACTTCAAAAAGTGTCTCAATTAGGAGCAAAATATGGCATTGCTGACAAGGTCATATTTGTTTGAGGACCTGCAAAAGTCAAAGATGAATCTCTTTAAGGTTTAAGCTTGTGTTTAAGTACAAAACCTGTTTTCCAGCTTCTACTTGTGGTAAATCCCATATATGGAGGGCAGCAGAGCTAGAATAACTTTAATTCCCTTATTCTGCCTGAAGACCTCAGCAGTCAGCTGTGTATGTTGCTCTTTTTTTTTTTTTTTTTTTTTTAATAGGACAGATCCTAAAAGCTGGAGACACCTCAACAAGGTGCTGTTCATTGTAGTGCAGGTTATTCTTGACAGCAGTAGCAACCTTGTGTAAACTGACTGGAAGTCTGCTTTATACACCGTTTGGAGTATATAGGCTTAGATGTCTGTGTCAACAACATAAAAGTCCATTAGAACTGAGATCTGAAGTGCTTCCTTCCTCACTCTCAGATGGCGGTGGTTTTGTACTTGTGCTATCATGTTAAGTAGCTTTGGCTTACAAATATTTGCTATGTTATTTAAAAAGCAGTTGTAAATTGAATCAATAAACCAGGTAACTGGAACAGAAGTAACTGAGAAGCCTCTATGAACTGAAATTTCCAGCCAGGGGAAGGAGATCATAGTGGTAGGGCTATAGTCACAGCTGCCAGCTAGGGTGGTGACTGTAATCTTAATTTGTTAAAGGTAATGAGAGACCTTGCAGGAGCAGAAAAGTAGTCATGCTCTAATACTTGGTTGCTTTCACATTATGTGATCAATCACATGTAGACAAATGATGCCAACACTTGCATGCTAAATGTATTCGTGTATTTTTGCATACCATAAGTGATTTATTTGTGGGAACCCAGAGGAGGAGAAGAAAATTCACTTGGTATCAAAATACTAATTTTAATGTACTACTGAAGACCTGCTCCCTAACAGTGACTACAATGGATTCATATTCAACATCCATGCAGATGTAATATAAACTCTAAAAATTCACTTTTATCTAGCTTCACTCTTTAAAAATCAAATTCTTTAAAGTGAAGAAGCTTGATTGAAATAAACAGGAAGGATAGGATGTTTCCAAGAGACAGGCAACCCTCTTGGAGTGCCACAGCACCAGGATACCATCTATTTAAAAAAAAAAAAAAAAACACAAAAAAAACCAAAACCAAAAACCAAAACCAAACAACACCAAAAAATCCAAAAGTTGACACTTCAAAAGTGAGGGCCAGATTTGCTGAAGGACTAACCATTACAATTCAGTTAAATTTCAAATTAAATCTGAAAGCTCAGATTTCAATTAAAATTCAATTTCAGTTTTCTGAAAGACTTGTAGTTACAAGTCAAGATGCAATAGAGTTCCAACAAATGCAAATGGATGATGGATGCACTTGGGCAAAAAGCTGTGTTAGTTTAATGTATTAAAGGATGGGCTCTGCATTACCTATTATGCAGAAAAGAGATTTCTAATGTATTTTGAAGATACCACCTCAGTGCATAGTAGTAGCAGCCTAAAAGCAACGTGAAATTAGAAATCATCAGGAAAGCGATAAAAAGAAAAAGGGGGGGGGAAATCCTTATTCTTGTTCTAGTATAAATATTCAATGTTGCCCTGTATGTAGATCCATCTTCAGAGGATATGGTAGGAGTGAGTGGTAATGATAAAAATATCACCAGGATCCCATATGAGGAACAACTACCTAGACTGTGAGACAAGTGAAGGGAGATGTGGCGGAATGCTGTAGAAACACAGGTGGCATCTGAGAAGGTGAATGAGGAATGATAGTTCTTTGTGTTTTGAGCAAGGTCCTTGAAGGAAGAGGCATCAGAGAAATTACTAGGTGCTGCATTTAGGACAAACAAGCACCTATCTTCTCATACAGGTGTAATCAAACTGGAACTCATTGCTGTAACTCTGAACACTTAAAAAGGAGAAAAAGAAAAGTAAACATGACTACAGTTTACACTTTCCTGTGCATCTGCTGTTGGTTGCTGTTGGAAGCAGGATGTTAGTATGTATTGTTCTATTACAAAAGTGATTTGGATGGGAAAAGTCCACATAAAACTGCTAAAAACGATACGAGTTTTGGAGTGGGTTTTTTAAGTTTTGGTTACCCTGTTGGCCTGCTGTTACAGTCCTTGAAAAATTCTTGTCACATTTAGAGGGCACAGATAAACGTAAGCATTACAGCGCATCCGCAGCTCAGAAAGAATGTTTAAACATCCTTTACTTTATGGCATGTATGAGGCAGTTGCCCACTATTTTCATGAATGACTAAGGCACTTTTCATTTTTCAAGGAACAGTGGAACATTTGAACGGGTGACAAAGAGTGAGATCTGCAGTAGTTTGTACATCAGTCCTTAATTTGCAACTTGATTTTCTTTTTCATTTCCTTTTTCTTTCACAAAGTTCTTGTTGAACTGAAATCCTTAACTGTGTTCATCTTGCTTGAAAGCTACGCTTACCTTGAGCATTTTTATATGCATTACATTATTTTAGTCTTCAACACACTTCCACATGTCAGGCACACACAGTATAGTAATGCTAAAAAAGTAAAGTAATTTGGATTAACACTTTTTAAGTCCTCAGAAGTTTCAGGTACCTCATTCTGCCACAATCCTCTAGGGGTTTGTTCTGCCTGAGGTTTGCTTTTCTTCAAGAAAAAAGCAACAGACTGCTAGTTGAAAAACTTTGCTGTACTACAGAGGAACAATTGAGTACCTTTAGGACTCATGCTAGGGTGAGGTAGTGAAAACACTTACATTGCACGTTAAGCAGTAGAAAACATAAAAATATAGTGACTGGTAATCTGCTGCTCTCTCGAGCCAGTCTCTTTCAGTGAAGTGCCTCATGAGAGGCTGTAATTCATTGTGGTGTTTTAACCTGTTCTGCTTGGGTAAAGATAGCCAACTTCACTGTAGGGCAGAAAGTAAACACAGTGCCCATAGCCTTTCATACAATAGAATATGAAATAGAAATAAATATAAATAAGTAGAATTAGAAATAAGAGCACTCACTCGAGATGTGAGGTCTGGATTAATTTCATTCTGAAAAGGTTCAAAAGCACATTTCTCTGCTCTGAGAAGAGTAAATTTGGTCAACAGTCTTTGCATTGAAGCAGAGTTCAAAATTGAGTGAGCCACAAGGAAAACAATAACAATCTTTTGTGGTTCTCCCACTTGCTGCCCTCCCATTGCTAGTTCCCTTTGTTCTGGAATTCTCCTACTATTTTGCAAGTTTAAATTGAGACATTTTATGGTAACTTGGGGGGGGGGCGCATTAAAAAAGCTCAAAGTATGTTCTGCCTGTCAGTGAAGATGTGCTGACTTAGCTGCATGCTATCGTGTAACATAGTCTGATTTTAGTACTTACTAAAGAAGTTGGTTTAAAGAAGACAGTTTCTAAGGAAATAAATCTCATATAAAAGTTTTCTTTTGGGGAGAGGATTTAAGAAGTGATATATGAGATTTTGACTTGTTCTTTGCTAGAATAGTAAAATAGTAATGCCTTCATGTATCTTATCCTAGATCTATATTGAACTCTTTTGGTAGAAAATAATTAGCGTCCCTTAACACACTGTTCTTGTAAGGGCTTCCATCTCAACAACACCCTCGTATAGCACTTCCTGGACTCACATAAAATCTAATTGTAGACTGCCAAGTGCCCTTTCTCCTCTCCACTTCATCAGGACTGAAGTTCATTAGTGAAAACACGCATGTCCTCGCTCTGTAGATCTACAAGCACGTACCACACTGACAGATCTCTTGAATATCAGTGTGGTCTCTCGGCACATCTGCTCTCCGTGGCTGGATCCTGAGCTCTCTTAGCTCTCTGTACTTGGCTGCTACTTGCTGGCTGGTTCAGCTGGATTGTCACTAGCAAACAGATGCACACGTTCATCTCGAGCATCCCCACACTTGCAGACCCCTTGAGCATGAGCTGTCTGTCCATGCCTGGATCCTGTGCCTCCTGTGTGCCACCTAGTCCGGTTTGCCAGCAAATTACGTACACCGTGATCCGTTACTCCCACCACCACATTTGGGCATAATGTAAATCCTCCTATCCCACAGAGCTGGTGCCCAGGTACGTGTGTCCCCTGACCTGCAGTCCCACTCCAGCTGAGGGGCTGAGACCCTCGCTCAACTTCACCCCGGTCCCCCTAGTAGCTGGCACCCAGGCACACGGGCCCTATGGACTGTGATCCTGCCCCAGTGGCTGATGCTGGGACCCTCACCTGCTCCAGTTGCAGGTGCCCTTTCGCCAAGGTCTGACAGTTGCTGGCCCTGAATTCACGTTTTCTGGGCACCCCAAAAACATCCTCTGCAGTCCATGTCCCCTCCAGCTACTGATGCTGAGACCCCTAACCACTCCAGCTGCTGGTCCCGCAGACACAGGAGTTTCTTCTGAGGTCTGATCCAGTTTGTGGTCCAAATCCCATCATGCTGATCTCAGTTGCTAGCAGCTAATCCTTAAAGCATTCGCGCGGTCTAGAGAGGGAGGTTACATGGTTAAGATAGTTAAGATTCATTATTAAGTTTTGCACACTCCCACTTGTCCCTGTCTTACCAGTTATAAAGTCCAGGCTAGTTGTCTGCAAAGCTGTGCTTGTAGGTTCTTAATTGTCCATTAATTAGCAACTGGAGCCTTTCCTTTGTGATTGTCTCTCATTCCTTGTCTATCATGTTTGTGTCACCGTGTGTTTTATTTATTACTTTCCTGTTATCTATATCTCCCTTTGAACTAAAAAGGTCCTTGATCTCATAACCGTAATGGAGTGGATGCTCTCGTGTTCTATGTACCCTTATAGTCTGTTGCTTTTGTATTTTTTTTTAAATTAAGTGTTATTTCCCAGTAAAATATGTTGGGGGGGAAAATGCATTCTGTTTTTTGAAAATACTTTCTTTTGTCTTTTTTTTTTTTTTTAATCAATGGCTCCTATTTATAACCTGCCACTACCAGCATTTATGTTCAAAATTTTCAGTTAAGGACTTTTTGCCAAATATTCTTTGCAAGGTGCAAATCTAATATAACATGGCATGATTGAAATCTCAGTGGTTTTCTTTGAGCGCCTCGGATTGCTATACTAGAAGTGCAGATTCTGTGGTAAAGGAGACAGCGTTCATGGGAAGCGTTCATTGCTACAACGGACACGCGGTATGGACTTACAAAGTAGATGCAGTGCAGATGCCCAGACAAACAGGAAGAAATATCAAACAGTTGGGTTTTTTTCACTTGGTAACAATCCACACCATGAATTGACCAGAGCTTTTTGCTGTATGTAATCTGTTAGTTTTCTCCTGTGGAGTTTCTTGAAAAGGATGTCTTTGGCTTTCTTTGAATTTGCCTTTATCTGTTCTGTGATGACTTACGTTTGTAAAACGGTAGTTTGAAAGTGTAATGCTAAGCTCTTGCTTCTTTGAATGATCCTTATGAAAGTGTTTCAGATCCTTGTCATATGTGTGTAACTAAACTGGTTTTATTTGTGTCTTATTGCAAAAGGCTCTTTCCAGAGGAAGTTACTAGAAACTTTGAGTTGCTGCTAAATACTCATTTGACTGACATCAGTTTGGTGAGCTAAGCAGTTAACCATCCTACCAAACCGTCAGTTGCTTTGTCCTTTCACCAGCAAAGAATATATTGGTGCTTGCTTGTTTTGAGGAGTTCTTACAGTACATTCTCTCTTTGCTCTGTTGTCTGACCTAGTGGAAATGTACAGGCTTATGTAGTTTTTTTTCTCTGTTTAGGGGATCTTAATGACTTAGTGGTTTACTGACTTAATAGCTGAATGGTTCACTACCTGGAAAAATAAGGGAAGTATGGCATTCTTTTGCTGGCAAAGTATGATTAAGTAACGCATTAGATATGGCAGTCACCAGTCTGAATATGTTTTGAATTCTTTTGGGATAAGCACAGACCTCGTCAATAACTAGGGGTGTCAATGTAAAGCTAAAAACTGATTTTTTGCCCCTTGATAAGTAATATTTCATTGTTTAATGTGTTGTGCTGAGCATAGACATTAACTAGCTCAGGATGAGGAAGTTATTTCTAATTTTTATTCTAACCCTAACACATCATTTCTTTTTGCAGACAGTCATAGATGCCCATATCTTTCCAGCTCTTATAAATATTTTGCAAACGGCCGAGTTTCGGACAAGGAAGGAAGCTGCTTGGGCAATCACGAATGCAACATCTGGAGGCTCTGCTGAACAGATCAAGTATGAAATAGTTCAGATCTTTCAATGCAATTGAGTTAATTAGTGTTTGTGCAAGAAGTCAGACTAATAACCTAGAAACTGGAAAACCTTTCTGTATGCTACCAGTGTTGTTTCCAGAGAGACCATGTCTTTGTATTAGGTTGTGAATGAGCCGTTCATTCCTCTAGGGAGAAATCACATAAGTATTTCAGCTGTATTACTTATTTAATTAACTGAACCATTTTTCTGATGTGAAAAAACTAAGTGCAACTTTTAAAATAATTTCTTAGTGGTCATTGTAGAGTGTAACAAAGTGCATGAGCAGTCTGGATAGGAATAGCTCAGCCCCTCAGACAAGGGCATCGTGTGCATTATTTTTCCTGTTTAACTTATACCAGTACATTATGCTTATATGCAATTTTCTATAAAATAAGCCCCTAAAATTATAAATATATTAAATCAATGTAGTTGATATTAATAGGAAAATCTTTAAATTATAGTTACAGAGCTATAAATTTAAGTTACAAAATTAGATTATTATTTCATATCTACATAACGAGAGAGAGAGACAGAGAAGGTATTCTAAAGTTATTTTCATTGTTTTAGCAGAATTGACTAGATACTAATAGATGTCTATAATTTCTCCAGTTGAGTTGATATCTGATTGTTTTGTTTCTTAGACCTTCGTGCTAAGTGCTTAAATGGCTACACCAATTATAATTACAGCAATTATAATTTTGCTGGCAATTTACTGGGTTCCGTGTGGTGTTTTTCAGGTATCTAGTAGAACTGGGATGCATCAAACCACTCTGCGACCTCCTTACAGTAATGGACTCAAAGATTGTGCAAGTAGCACTAAATGGGCTGGAGAACATCCTGAGGCTTGGAGAGCAGGAATCCAAACGCAGTGGCACTGGCATTAATCCGTACTGCGCTCTTATTGAAGAAGCGTATGGTATGAGCAAAACATCCGTGGAAGTCAGGGGTTAAAGCAATGATCACGAACCCATTAGAGTTTCAGTAGACCCAATTCTATTAATTTCCTCGTTGCTATTTGAATATTAACTGTTCTTTGATAAGTCTCCATTTACCAATGTACTCTGTCTTTCTGATTATCTATCTGCATGTAGACTGGAGACAGTGTGTGCAGATCTTCATTTCTTAATTTCTTTTGACCCTGAGGGAGCCTTCTGGGTGTCATTCAGCCTCAGTATCTTCCCTCCACAGCAGATAAAAGTTCAGGCACACTGCTCTGTCGCTCAGGTTTCAAACCTTTCCCTTCCCTCTCTGCTGCCCTGTAGGATTACGGCAGCAGTAGCAACTTCCTTGTTTGCCTTTGCAGTGCTGAAGTTCTAGCATGTACCAGCATGATTTTACCCCCAGTTCTGAGGTACTCCTGCTCTTAAGGTTAGTTTCCTTGTCAATTGGCAAGTACTTACTAAGAAAAATAAAAATGGGTTATCAAGAGCAGTATAGAAGAGGATAGTATCACTGAACATGGTTTCTTGAACCATGGTTCGTTTCATGGTTACCTTGACTTCCAGGGAAGAGTTATATCAGAATAGGATTTTTTTCTTGCTTGCGTCTAGGTTTTAACTTCCCTTTTCATGTCACTGTTGCAGAAATGCCTATATAGAGACTATCACAGAATTATTTCCTCTAGTCTTCATGCACAGTAAAAAGAGCAGACAAGAAAGCCACTACAACTCCTAATATCAGAGATTTACTGGAGTGATTAAGACTTGGATTTCATTATAGCATCATTCCTAGGTATCAAAGATAGTTTAGGTTGCTGTATTATTTTCATTTGTTTCTGACTCCCAAGGCCTGAGTTTGCCCACCTGCTTAATGTCTGCCCCAAAACTGGTTGCATGAGTTTAACTGCATTGTATATACATGTGATACAGAATAGGTAATGGAGTCTCTATCGTTGAAAGTTTTGAAGACTTGGCTTGACACAGCTGGCCTAATCTGGTGTTGGTAGTAGTACTGGGCTGGGCTGGGCTGCAGGTTGGCTAGATGATTATCAGAAGTCTCTTCCAACTTGCGGTTATGTGATTCTGTAGCCGTGGTCTTTGTAAACAAAGCCCTGTGAACACATTTTCAGGAAACACAGTCCTAAAAGTCCCTTCAGAAAAAGTCTTTGAGGCCTTGTTCTTTATACGTTCAAACCTGTTGATTTCATTTTTTGAGTGAAAATGTAGAGGCAAAGTATGAAATGCATCACGCAGTTATGGGGAACTCTGTAGTTCAACTTGTTTTCCCTTGGTTGTGGAGAGTACAAGTCAGGTAAGGGTCTCCTTAGAGGGACCTATTCTTGCTGAAGATGGGAGATAATTGTCATGGAATGTGATGTTCCCAACAGACTTAAATTATCATGGTCATGTGCTTTCACCAAGCTGTAACTTTCACGTACCTCTTTTCTCTGCAGGCCTGGACAAGATTGAGTTCCTGCAGAGCCATGAGAATCAAGAGATTTATCAGAAGGCCTTTGATCTGATTGAGCACTACTTTGGAACAGAGGATGAAGACAGCAGCATTGCCCCACAGGTGGATCTCAACCAGCAACAGTACATCTTCCAGCAGTGTGAGGCTCCCATGGAAGGCTTCCAGCTCTGAGGTGCTCCTGTGCTGTGTGCTCCTCTACCTAGCCAATCCTGTTGTCGAGCCACAAGCCACCCGTGGAGTGATTCTCTCAATGTTTTCCATAACCCTGTTTGCGCTCATTCGCTTGCCTTGTGCACATGCTCTTACATACGTCTGGAAAACTTTTGGCTCTCCGTGGCAGGATGCTCCCTCCTTGGCAAGGGGTCGCCAGAATCACCCTTCTCCTCTAGATTCTGAACCTCTCCACTGTCATCTTCGTGGAGTTGAGGCACCTTTCTATACGTTGAGATATTTCCTGCTCCTATTACAGGAAAATGATCCCTCCTCCATACCCCCCACACTCCTGGCATCCGAGATAAGGCTGCCTTTCTCTTGTATTTGCTGCAGTGTGTGCCTGCAGTCCAGGGAGACATTCGGACTTTCTGAGAACGTAGCTGAATTCATTCCCCATAATTTTCCCC
The DNA here is from genome assembly GCF_000708025.1 of Charadrius vociferus. Lineage (NCBI taxonomy): Eukaryota > Metazoa > Chordata > Aves > Charadriiformes > Charadriidae > Charadrius > Charadrius vociferus. Next base: position 1,424,267 of record NW_009646842.1, read on the forward strand.
GGATGCCTCTTTGGATGGCTGTGTGAGATGCGTTAAATCTTCACATGCAATGTATCTACTTTGCTGTATGTGCCAGCTGGGGTTATTGGCATATAGAACATGTTACAAAGAATGGAGTAAGTTCTCTATCCACTGCAACAACAGGCTGCAAATGGACATGTTTTCTGGTTCTTAAGAACACTGAACACATCTGGCCCCATCCCTTTTCAACACTGAGCTCCCAAGCTGGATTGCAGACCACTGTGGAGATTTGTATACCTTCCCAAGTCTTTCCTCTCCATCCGCAAAAAAAGAGCCTGTGAATAGGTCACTCTTACCACCTCCCCAGAAATGACTTTCCAAACCAGCTTCTAGAATGGAGAAACTGCCCCCACTTCTGCTTGCCAGCACAGTATGGTCCACCTGGGCCTTCCTTAGAAGTCAAGCCCTTTCTGACTTCATGCTCCAGAGTCTGGTCCTCGGCATTATAGTTACGGCTGAAAAGTTCCTGTCTGCCTCTTTACATTTTTACGCAGCGTGACTTGAACAGATTTATCTTCTGAAAAATTACCTTCTGAATACAGAAATCTTAATTTGTAAAACTTAGCACAAGGAGCGTTAGATCTCCTTTTCATTTTCACAAGACAAGAGCTTCCTCTCCAGCTCACCTGATAAAATAAAGTCCTCCTGGTCAAGCCCCGTATTTAACAACTAAAATGACACTACATTCAAAGGATAGTAATATTACACATGGATCCGCCCGGCCCTTTCATTTCATTTTTCCCTTTTGCTGTTTACGGGACTTCAGGTGAATTAGCATGGAACGCATGGTTCCTACAGGTGACATCTATAAGACATCGCTGACTGCATGACAGCTGTCATCTGCAGCTGTAGACTGCCCTTCTGCTAGCAGCATGTTCTTGGCTCCGCAACCTGCTTGGATCGCAGACATCTGATGCAAAGGCCAGCCACTCCTCACTGACTTCAGCTGACATTGACACCAAACTCTTCACCCAACTGGGGAGATGCCACGTGATTGAAAGTGGCAGTTCCATTTCTGTAAATGCAATGGATTCTCCAGGCCGTCCGCTCCCCCCTGCATCGGGCTATGTTCTTTCAAGCCATTTTGGACGCTTGGAACACACATTTGTCCAGTGTAAACATTTCAAAATGGCAAATGACAACCACAGCGTCGTGTACCTGTGGTAAATGTTAGTGGCAGAACTGTCTGCAAGGTCCTCCTTATGACTCCTCTCAGTGACAAGCCACTGCAAAAGCAAAACCAGCCCATTGGATACAGAATAATAGAAATAATATAAATCACTTGTCAAACTGCTGAAAGAAGCTAGGCAAAGGCCTGAACATCAGCTCTGTGTGACCATTATTTAAATACAGTCTTCAGTTCTGTTTGTGCTTCAGGATGGAGACTGACCTGTGTGGCCACTGCAGAGGCCACCTGCTGCCTCCCTAGCTAAACCAGTTGGCCTCTACCTTCCCTCTCCCGGTTATTTTCTCTAGTGCTGCTTTGTGCTGAAGGAACATTTAGTTTACTGCACTTGATCTGTAAATGGACTTCGATTCTTTGTAATTTTAGGGGGTTAAATTTGGTGGTTAATTTAAACAAAGCAAAAAAACCCCTCAATGTTGCCTTTACATCACATATAAATAACTGTGTTTCTCTTTTCTTGAAGGGTGATAGAAGCACTGATTAGTAGCAAAATCTTGTTTTAGCTTTTGGATTTTTTTGTGCTGGATTTTTTTACGTGTAAATTTCCAATAACATGTCATTTCTATAAGATTTGTTTAAAATCATGTACCTCTTATTGGATGGTATAAAAATGCTACATATTTTGTAAACAAATCTGAGAAAAGTGTGTGTGCATATATTCTGTATATTCATATATGTATATTCTGTGTATATATACACTAGTGTGTATATATACATATATACACACACACGTATATATATACACACATGCATATGTGTGTATATATATACATATCTATATATCTATATATCTATATATATATAAGTGTTTTCTCTTCCAGGCTAGTGAAAACAATGTGGTGCATTGGCGTTTCCCTTCTCCACCCCCAGAAAAATAATGACAATTGCCTCTAAATGAGTGAATTAAAAAAGAGTCCATTTAAGCTGAATGGTGTGCCTTCCTCTGTAAGGAGCCTGGCCAGTGTTTGTTACTTTTGCAGTGGATATGTGAATTCAGAGCAGATAAGTATAAATCTTTAAACTTGGTATGTTTGTTTGAAGTGACAGGCTTGGTTGACACAGGTAATATTGTTGTCATATATACTTAAGACTGTGTAAGGCATTTGACTGGTACTGCATAACATTTTGACTGAAAACTAAAACAATACAAAAATCAACATGGCACACATTAAATGGATTAAAATGTGGCTAACTCATAGGTCTCAATTTAATTTTAAATGGTGCTTAATTGAGTGTATTTCCATCAGGATCTTCCAGCAATTAGTTCTTGGCCTTGCTTTACTTAGCCTTATTGATGGGTTGAAAAGAAACAAAACCTACTTCTAACAAAGGCTGCAAACTGTGTGAGTACGGAAGGGAGATCAGACTTGTCAATTGTGAAAGGAACAGCTCGCTGATACAGGCAGACCAGAAGTACTTGGTAAACCAAGGGCAGGTAAGCTATTTGCATTCTAATAGAGCCAAACGTGTAGTGTTACGTTACCCACCTAATAAATAACATTCACGCCAGAGGTGAAGGACTCTTGTTTTGGAGGAAGAGTGCCTCTGAAAGAGTATGAGGCTCATCATGTGTTATCACTTGAACACTGTTTTCTAACATGATTCTGTGGCTAGTGAAATGCTTATGGGTACAAAAAGAAATCTTTAGTAGAAATGGGGAATATATATTAACTTTATATTTGGTATTGCTGCAACTTTTTTTTTACAGGAACACTCTCGGTGTTGCTATCAGCAGCTAAAAAAGGTTGCTAAAAAATTGGGAACAGCAACGACTGTTAAAAGGTTGTAAGTTCCATTCAGATGAGAAATGGGGCATTTTTTCAGACTGACGTGAGAGTAACAAGGGTTATGTACCCTGCTAGAAACATTGAAACCAGTATGCTCTGTTTTCCTGAAGGATGCACTGCTGCTCAAACAGGAATTAACTCAGAGAACGCCTCTAGCTTCCACTTCTCTGAAGGTCACACTGTGTTTTAAATGATCTGTTCTTCTTTTGTGTGTAGGTAGGAAACAGCGTGGGCTCATGTGTGGAGGATAGGCCAGGGAGCTGTTGGGGTTCTTGCGTTCTTCTCTTAGCTCTGCCGTGCAGCATGTAGTGCCAGAAAAGTGCTCATGCATTTTCTTCTGCCCTTACCCTCAACATGGAAGTCAATGCATTTGTTTCTGTCTGCTTGTGGAGATCCAACCTAAGGACCTCCCAAAAGACCCTCAGCTGGTAAAGTGAAAAGATTCATGAAAACAAGAATCACTTCACTTGTTCTTGCAGCGTCAGTTAAACTGGGCATTAGAGAGAGGAGGATCATAGAATCTTAGAATGGTTTAGGTTGGAAGGGACCTTAAAGATCATCTAGTTTCAACCCCCTGCCATGGGCAGGGACACCTCCCACTAGACCAGGTTGCTCAAAGCCCCATCCAACACTTGAACACTACCAGGGGTGGGGCACCCACAGCTTCCTTGTGCAACCTGTTCCAGTCTTTCACCACCCTCATAGCTAAGCTTTTTTCTTGCTACCTATTCTAAACCTACCCTCTTCAGGTTTAAAACCAGTACCCCTCGTCCTATCACTACATGCCCTTGTAAAAAGTCCCCATCCAGGCCACTTTTAGGTACTGAAAGGCTGCTATAAGGTCTCCCCAGAGTCTTCTCCTCCAGGCTGAACAACCACAACTCTCAGCCTCTCCTCATAGCAGAGGTGCTCCAACCCTCTGATCATCTTTGTGGCCCTCCTCTGGACTCGCTCCAACAGGTCCACGTCCTTCTTATGTTGGGGGCCCCAGAGCTGGATGCAGTACTCCAGGCGGGGTCTCACAAGAGTGGAGTAGAGGGGCAGAATCACCTCCCTTGACCTGCTGGCCACACTTCTTTTGATGCAGCCTAGGATATGGTTGGCCTTCTGGGCTGCAATCGCACATTGCTTGGTCATGTTGAGTTTCTCATCAACCATCACCCCAAGTCCTCCTCCTCAGGGCTGCTCTCAATCCGTTCTCTGCCCAGACTATATGTGCATGGGATTGCCCTGGCCCATGTGCAGGACCTTGGACTTGGCCTTGTTGAATTTCATGACAGGCCCACCTCTCCAGCCTGTCCAGGTCCCTCTGGATGGTGTCCCTTCCCTCCAGCATGTCATCTGTGCTACACAGCTTGGTGTCATCAGCAAACTTGCTAAGGGTGCGGTCGTTCCTGCTGTCCATGTTGCTCACAAAGATATTAAATGGTACTGGTCCCAGTATCGACCCCTGAGGAACACCACTTGTCACTGCTTGCCACTTGGACATTGAGCCATTGACAGCAACTCTTTGAGTGTGGCCATCCAGCCAGTTCCTTATCCACTTGAGTGGTCCATCCATCGAATCTGCATCTCTCCAATTTAGAGACCGGGATGTCATGCGGAATGGTGTCAAATGCTTTGCACAAGTCCAGGTAGATGACATCCGTTGCTTTCCCCTTATCCACCAACGCTGTAGTGCTGTCATAGAAGGCCACCAAATTTGTCAGGCATGATTTGCGCTTAGTGAAGCCGTGTTGGCTGTCACTGATCACCTCCTTATTTTCCGTGTGACTTAGCAGAGTTTCTAGGAGGATCTGCTCCATGATCTTGCTGGGCACAGAGGTGAGACTGACCGGCCTGTAGATGCAGGACCGGCCTGAAGATATGGGACTACCTGGAAGTGGTATCTAACCATCGTGTCCACAGACCTATGATGCCTTTTAAGTGTTGTATATTTGTTGGGGCAGCCAACAGGAGATGTCATTCTGTTGGTAAACTCCCAGTGGGACGTGGCAGGCAAGGACACTGTCTTGGCTTCAGGAGGGTGCAAGAGAAAACGGGGCAGAAGGTTATTGAAAGCTCAATAACTAAGCCAGGACCAGTGCTTGGGGCTCCTGGAAAGACACTACACATACAAACAATCCTTTGAGGGAACTGCTGCCTAGAGACTTAGGCCTGTTCTTAAATTTCTGCCTTGGTTCCTTGATGCCAACCAGCTACCGGTGGTTGAAGTCCCTTCACTTAGTCCTAAGGGAAGGGAGAAAGGCATTGACCCCAGACAACCTGTTGTTCTTGAAATTGCATTTCTATAACTGTCAGCACTGAGGCTGTTAAGAACCAAGTCCCACCACCCAGTCCTAAATGTGACATTGCTCCTGGTGATGCGCCTCTGTGTGTCCCTGAGGATTTCCAGAACCACTGTCGTACCTCTGTGCCAGCTTTAAGTAATTTCCACATCTTCCAGTATGGTTTCTTTGCTTCTGGGATCGGCGCGACACATTGTGTTTCTTTGCCATGCCAATTTTAGCCAATAGACATGAAAGTCTTTCTTCAGATACCCGAGTCTCAGTAGGAAAATAAACAGGACCTTTTTGTGTACTGCTATGGCCGTGCTCATAAGGATCCTGCATGCTCTTCTAAGATGTCATTCAAGTTGTCAGATTGATCGTTGCACTGGAAAGTTTGTTGCCTCTGGAACAAGTACAGCAATATAGCATATGGTATAGGGTTGATTATTTGACTTCTTTGAATAAATGTGAATGATGTTGCAGACCAAGCCAAAGGGGAGAAAGAAAATGAAATACTGTTTAAGGGCGTAGGACGTTCCTCTCCATCAGAGCATTGTTAAAAGGCTGCAGGCTAAAGCTGTGAGCTAATCAGGTGGTCCGCGGTGTATTAATTTCTCCAGTCAGCTAGACTGGCTGCTTAGGCCAGAAATATGTGTTGTTTTTTTAACAGTTGTCTGTGTTTAGAAGTGCTTTCTTGGCAGCCACCACACTAGGAAAGAGGTGGTCTCTTTCATTGCCCCTCTGAGAAAGATACATGTCATTTTTCTAGTCCCCGGTTGCTTGCAAAGGAAATTTGCAATGGTTGGGAGTGAGGTGGAGACAGCACAAAACCCAGTGGCTCAGGCTTTTATTTGAGACTCTGGAGCCTATGTGGAATCTGAAGGAAAACACAAACGCGTGCAGTGATGCACAGGTTTTAGGAAATGGTGGAGATACCAGAGTGATAGAAAGAAAGGATATATAACTTCTGCATGGACCTTCTCTCAAACCGCTGGACCAGGGTTCAGTTTTTGAGTAAACAGCTTAAAGTTTAAGCTGGTGACCACTGCTGCTCTGCAGTGTTGCTTTCTAAGTGGTATTTTACATATTTTTATTTGAAATACTTTACCAGCTGGATGAGTCCAAATAGTTTTATTTCCAAAAACAGGTGAGGTACCTGCCAGTTCTGTTCACAAGAGTGCACTCAGCAGTGCTTATTGAAAGGGGGATACTTTTGAGAGATGCATGGTTTCAAGCTCTGCCATCACCAAGCATAAATCAAATCACAAGTTCTCTTCATGGTAACCTGAAATACCATCTAAAGTGCACATTCTCCTTTTTTGGTCTCATTTAATACTATGAATGAGCACAGGCACGCAGTCTGGGGAGACTTTTTGGTTCCTGCCTGCGTGCTTACTAGTGGGGCAAAGAATGAGAGCTGTCACGAAAGATCTGTTCATGTACCTGCAAGTGGCATTAAGCATGACTTAGATTCAGTGCTGAGTGGACAAATCTGGGGAAGCCTGCTCTGTTTGACAGGCAGCATTACAGAGAATCTGGTAACAGGTTGTGGCATCATCTGAAGGTTGTAACTTCTGTGGTGGAAGGACTGTGCAGCTTGTTTGGTTGGTTGCGTCTCATCAACGTGAGTGGTACCCAGAAATGCAATCTGCCTCCAACTATCAGGAGGTTCACAAACTAAATCTGTCAAACGCCTACGCCTCTTCCATTTGTGGTGTCCCCGGTGGCCAGTTAGCAGGCAGTCCTGGGAAGTAACACAGTTACCAGCAGTCCTGACAGTCCCAATCTACGTTTCCTTCCAAACAAGCTGAAAGGAGGAGGAAAAATACTGGTCTCCGGTTGCTGCAGGCTGTTCAGCGTGAACAGTGTGTGACTTTTGGGATGAATGCCAGGAATAGGACTGTTGGGAGTTGCTCTTTGCAGGTTATTACTGGGCCTGCTGCTTCTAAAACTTGAGGCAGATGAGCTGTAAGTCAGCTAGTATCAGGAAAGCGCAGATGACAATTTAAAGTGGGGGAGAAATTGCAAATAAATGCAAATGAAGTTTGGAAAAAAGAGTTCAGCAGCAGAGAGCAGGAATATTTGATTGATTTTCTCACTCATGTACCTCTAAATAGTGAATCTGATCGCATAGGTTGAAGCTGTTGCTCAGTATTCCTCAAAATTCCTCTGTTCCCTTAGCGTGGACATTCTCTCATCTCACTAGCAGCTCTGGTGTAAAAACCATTAGGTTGTCATCTGCAACACGCTGGTTCTCTGCAGTGCCATTTCACTATCACTCCCTCGCCTCTTTTTATCAAAGGCAGGCAGTTCTTCACAAAACGTAATCCTTCACTTAAACAAATGCAGCCAGAATATATTGGACCTTGAACAGGTAAGCAGGCTTTCTAATAACTTATGGTCATTTTGATGATGTTGATGCAGGCGATACAATTATTCCTGACTCAGGGACTCCCCTAATAATTGTTCTGTCTTACACAGAGGAACATATGGAATATTTTAGGCAGCCTGTAACAATAGGGAATACATAGAGCACCATTCTTCCTGAAGTGACCTGAAATAGTGGGCGATAGTGGATGACTGCCCAGCAAAAATACTTTGTACAAGCAGAAATCTAATGGGCTGTCCTTTTGCGTCCCAGTTATCTTTTCTTAAGTGGTAACTGGCTGGATGGCCGGGCCCAAAGAGTTATGCAATGGCAAATGGAGTTAAATCCAGTTGGTGGCTGGTCACAAGTGGTGTTCCCCATGGCTCAGTATTGGGGCCAGTTCTAATATCTTTATCAACAACCTGGACGAGGGGATCAAGCGTACCCTCACTAAGTTTGCAGGCAACACCAAGTTGGGCAGGAGTCTTGATGTACTTGAGGGCAGGATGGCTCTACAGAGGGATCTGACAGACTGGATCAATGGGGTGAGGCCAACTGGATGAGGTTCAACAAGGCCAAGTGCCGGGTCCTGCACTTGGGTCACAACAACCCCATGCAGCACTACGGGCTTGGGGAAGAGTGGCTGGAAAGGTGCCTGGCAGAAAAGGACCTGGGGGTGCTGGTTGACAGGGCCCCTCCGCAAGTACTGTGTTCAGTTTTGGGCCCTGCACCACAAGAAAGACCTTGAGGTGCTGGAGCGTGTCCAGAGAAGGGCAACAAAGCTGGTGAGGGGTCTGGAGGACAAGTCTTATGAGGAGTGGCTGAGGGAACTGGGGATGTTTAGTTTGGAGAAAAGGAGGCTGAGGGAAGAGCTTACCACTCTATAAAGGAGGTTGTAGAGGTGGGTGTCAGTGTCTTTTCCCAAGTAATAAGCAATAGGACAAGAGAAAATGCCCTCAAGTTGCACCAAGGAAGGTTTAGATTTGGTATTAGGAAAAAGTTCTTCACAGAAAGGCTTGTTAAGCATTGGAACAGGCTGCCCAGGGGAGTGGTGGAGTCACCACCCCTGGAGGTATTTAAAAGACATGTAGACATGGCACTTAGGAACATGGTTTAGTGGTGGACTTGGCAATGTAAGGTTAATGGTTGGACTTGGTGATATTAAGGATATGTCCCAATCTAAACGATTCTAAGTAAGTATAAGCCTTTGTAAAGGGTACTAGTACCACAAATGCAGGTACAGCTCATCCAGTCTTAGACACGTAGTCTTGTGTATAGCACATGTGGGAGACAACTATTTTGTCTATCCAGTTTACTCACTTGCCCTGTTCCACTAATGAAGAAGAGAATTTGGAGGAAAGGGGAGGTTGTTAGGAAAAGAAAATAGATCTTTCTGGTTTTTAATGATTACAGGATAATATATTCATTCTTTCTTGAACATGAGAGAGTACAGAACTAACACACAGGAAAGGAAGGTGTGACTATATCCTCCTTCTAGTCCTGAAAAGGACTCAACTTTTCTTCCCCAGTCCTTGGTCTCCTCGATTCCTCCTCTAAGGTTTAGCAGCTGTACTCTGAGTAGCTTCCTCTCTCCACTGAGCTTTCTTCTCCAAGTTTATGCTTGTAAGAGATTCATGCCTTTTTACAGCCTGCAACATAATGATAAAGCAAGAGAAGAAAGTTATCACCTAAAGGACTACAGAGATTAAACTTAAATCAATAGTTTACAAAATATCTGGCCTATCCTTACCAAGGCACAATTCTGTCAGCTTTAATTCCAGGAAGAGAGGTTTAAAATAAAACATCCAGAGACTAGTTTGGTTTAAACTCATTACTTCTCTGGGAGTAAATTAAATGTTTTAGTTAGGGTACTAGAAGCTATATTCTGTGCTTCTAGTCTGGTCAGTATTTAATACTAATCTCTGATCTTCAGAAGACAGAGGTACTGGAAACAACTCAAAAGTTACACATAATAGATCCCAGCTGCAGTGAAAACAAGCAGCTGTTCTCCTCTTTCCAGTGTTTGCATTCATACTATTCCAATGTAAGAAGAAAATGTTATGGGAATTGTCAGTGTTTGATCTCTTCTGCTGAAGCCAGGGGAAAAAAAGAAACCTTTCCACTGTTTTGTTTCTGAGTGCTGTATTCTTTTCATTTTGATAGGGGAATGCTGACAAGTAGAAATGCCGCTTGACACTTTAATAGTTCACAGTGCTGGGGCTGAGACTCTGTTACTGGTTTTAAGGTTTCTCTCGAACACTTAGTAGTCTATAGAAACAAAATACGAACATTATGATCGGAAGCACTTCAGAGAAAGACAGCATACAAATAAGGTTCTGCCCATGCAGATGCTTTAAGCTCAGGGTTTTCTGCTTCCAGGCATCCTTAAAAGAATGTAGTGGACTGTGTTTCTCTTGCCACCATGATTTTTTATCAAAAGCAACATGGCAATAAGCTGCACAGATTATATTCATGTTCTTTGACTTCAAGTCTAATGCTGCTGAGAGGCTTCAGCTTGGTTTCGGTACACAAAAAAGCACTCCTTGCTTCTTTACAGAAATACCACAAAGTTAATAGTCCACCAACTGTGTTAAAAACCACATAAAACTGAGGCATGACTAACCTTTGCTGCACTTGGAATCTTAAACTTTACACTTACTCTCTTCACATGATGCAAATTAAATCATAGACCTACTTCTGCCATATGCTGAACCTCAATATCTTGCCAAATTCTATGCAAGTGAAGGATACTCAGCATCTACAGCACTTGGGAGCTTTTCTATAAAAAAGTTTTTTCGATTCAACAGACTAATAATTTGAGAAAAGTTGTTCTGTCCACACTTAAAGGAAGACTATTTACTAATGCAATTAAAGAGCACAGAATTGTTACTGACCATCTTCTCACTGTTTAAAAAAAAACAACTTTTAAGAATTCTGAAGTCTGTTTTGTGGAGAAACATACTCATTTGCTATTTCCATTATATTGACTCTATGAGTGTTGCAGTGCATAGACAGGCATTTGTAATAGGTCCATACAGTGAAGTGGCCCAAGGAGCATTTACCTCCCTACAAGATCCACAGAACAGAAGGCGCTCTTTTCTTTCAAACTCTCTCAGTCCATCAGCAAAATTAAGGAGTTAAAGCAGTGCAAGCTAAAATTAAGTATTGCACTGAGAAGAAAGACTATTTTTTTCCCTTTAAAGGAAGCGTATGCAGTCTAACAGCGACACCGCCCTTTTCTGACTCGGGAATTAATCAATGAGAGTTACTTCTGGGGAACTAGGAGGACTTATTTTTAATTTTTGCTCAGTGATAAAATGAAAAAGAAAACGCCCAAACCAAAATGGTACTAACAATCCATAGGAGGAACCGAGGAGTTTATGTGAAGATTGATTTGCACTCACCAGCCAGAAATCTGCTTACCTGCTTCCCTCTAATCACCATGACAATGCATCCCAATATTGTCAAGGCCATCATTACGTAGCTGAACTTCACACGCAGTGTGGTCTTTGCTGCTCTGATTGTTTCAATCCTCAAGAAATAATAACAAGAGAACAGACTCATTCATTATCAGAAACCCAAATAAATCATTTGGCTAATTGTTTGATTTCTCCTGGAATGCTATCTATGTAATCTTGTATAATACTAACTGTACTTGGCTCTTTTCACAAAAAGGTTTTGCAAGAATGGGAAAGGCTGATCCCCAGCTACCTCAGGAGATTCATGGTCACAAAGGAGTTCCTCTCAAAGTTGGAAACAACATTTTTAACCTTCAGTTATTTAATTGTTAAGAGGCAGTACTGCCTTTCCAGACTACTTGACGACAACGCCAACAAGGAAGGCTGCAGTGTTTAGATATGTACGTTCGCTGTGGGGAGGACAGGAAAAGGAGAGGGATGCTTTTACTAATACAATGTTTTTCTTAATGTTAGCTCCTTCTGCGCTCACTACTACCTTCTAGTATCTGCAAAGCCAGTGAGTACCCCATCCATATTAGAACTGTGGTGTATTTAACACTGTAAAAACATGCATTTTCCCTCAATAGCAGAAGCACAGAAAAAAACCCAAAAACATTTGTCATCAGGAATAAAATACATAATGTTTAATAGTTCGAGTTTCTTGGGCAGACAGAAGCATTACTACATCTTCGCAATTCTTTCTGCCTGAACTTCGAAGTGGTTAAATTTAAGGTGCGATCTATTTTCCAGCAAGAAGCCTTCCTCTGCTACAGGAGTGGATAATGCTATAGATTACACACTGGCTGCTGAACATAATAACTCCTCAGAAATCCTAAATAGGTCTTGGTAAAAGACCAGTGGTTACCACTTCCCTCATGCTGGAATAGTATTAAGGTAACCTGTTTTCCTGAGAAACTAAGGAAGCACAGAGGATTCTATGCCTTTCATCATAAGCTTTGAACAGAGAACTCCTTTAAATCTTTTTTTTTTTTTTTCTTCATTTCAGGGGGCTTATCTAGCCACACCAGTAGCTATACCACTCCTTTGGGAAACCTGTTGCCTAGTCTACTGTTATCTTTTAAAACCCAGAAATCTTCCAGAAGAGTATCACTTATTAAAGCCTTCCAGCTTTATATGCGATGAGTTAAAACAAAAAAGTAATTTATTTTAAGTTGGGTTAAACCCTGAAGATCGTTCAACCCAAATGACATCTCAGCTACAGCAAATTAAAAGTTCGTATCAGAGACACCAATGTAAGAAGGGCCAATGAAGCACAGTGCTTTTAGATGTGCTTTCCACAATAACCAAAGAGCTACACCCTATATATTTAACCCTCCTTGCAGAATTAACAACAGTTAACTCCCTTCTCAAGGAGATCTAATAGTTTCACTGATTAAATTGGGCATATTATAAAATTACAGATGACTAGAAAAGCGTCAGTATCATGTGATGAAAGAATAGATGCATCAAACTAGGTAATTATACCCCAAAAATAACATGGATAGTGAATTTAATGGAACTGGGAAATTATTGCTGTACACAAACATGAGTGAATATGGACTCTTTTACCACATTTTGACCCTTATACTTGGAGGAAAAAAGATACCAAAGGGTCCACAATAGTTCAACATAGTAAATGACATAAGACCCGCGAACTGAAGAGAGTTTTGTTCTTGTTTTTGAAGAGGCAGGCAAGAGCGATTTGATCACTGTTTCAAAGTACTGATCTGAGTACAAGACTTCTGATCATAGGGAGCACGTCCATCTACCATGAAACTAATAGTTAAATTTTGCTTCCAGATTACTTGTTTTTGCTAATAATCTGTGATGAAAAACTTGGGTGCAGGCTGCAATTAAGCTGAAATGCACAGAAGTAGGATTTAAAAACTTTATTAGTTAATTTTTGAAGTACCTTGGATGTGTTAGAATATACAAGAGGAAAAGGTAGTTATCTGAATGCATTTTGCATTATAAATCAATTCAGTGACTAAGATTAACATTTGTTCAATAAATGAGTTACTTCTGATCACATCTTGCAAGACTACTGAGTTACATCACAAGCCTTTACAACCCACTTTTAATTCAGTTTAGAGCAAGAAAACAAGCTTTTGTGCTTTTATAGTTCTCAATCGTCTTCTCAGCTTTAGCTGAACTATTTACCTGAATAAAAACAAAGAATTCCCGACACACTTGCAAAAGTGGTCAGCTTTTATCAGAAGTTGATTTGTCCTTTCAATAAATCACTGAAATTACTTCAATTGCTCTGCTAACTCTGTTTGCTTAAAAACACTCGTAATAAGCATTTGGTATGCAAAAATATACGAACTGACAAAATTTAGTAAGTCTTGATAATTTACACCTTTATGTATTTCAAATGTAATTTTAAGAAAAATATTCAATACAAAGTTGAAGAATTCATTTTTAACGATATTTATCCACTGTGATACACTTAGAAAAAACTTAGATGCATGGGTGGATTTTCAATTCCCACACTGTGCATCCAAACAAATAGAGTAACTTTAGAGGGCAGCTAAATAGTTTGCTTACTCAAGTAGTACAAGATTTCCTGTATCTTTTTAATTTAAATAAATACATATATTTAAAAGCATTACAAGCATGTTTTAAAAGATAACTATACTATCACCAGGAATGGGTTTTTTTACTAATAACTGCCTGTTGTTGCTGTTAAGTTTGACCTTACTTTTAGACAGGCAAACTAGAACATCTAGTTTTATTTTCTACTTTTCACATGGTAAAGCATTGACATTTGGACTCCACCAGGAACAGGGAAATTTTGAATGTATATATTTTTTGTTAGGGAGCCTAACTACTAACACTATTTATTAGTTTAAATTCAGAGAGTAAAGAAAGCTGACTCATGCCCTCCAGACATTCATTAATAAATATTTTAAATGAGTTTTAGTTATTGTATAGCTGTATCATGAAAGTTGCACACAATGGGAGACTGATCTAAAAACTCTAGAAAAGCTCACACTAATATTTGCAAAAAACTTTTTTGATTGGGAGAGAAGAGCAAAACTTGACTGATTTGTGATGTTTTTCTAATGAAACAACTGATAGCTGCTAGTCAACCCTTCAGAAAAAAAAAATCAAAAGGTATATATTATTTCAGCAATACAGAACCACTCAGGTCATCTCATCTAAAAGACAATACACCAAACACATCAGTGTAAGATTTTTTCAGCTGTGAAAACCCATTCCATTTCAGAAAAGTTATTCTGGAGTTGCATTCAAGTAACTATTCCTGCACAGACAGTGTCTCTTTTACAGCTTCAAAACTGGCACTTACGAGACCGTCTCTGGTATATCCTCTGGTTTTTTGAAATGGCCTGCCCACAACAAAAATCTTTTCTCCCAGTCTGTAGGCTTGTGTCCAGGCACCCTCAAAGGAGACCGACCTAAAAACAAAAAAACAACAACCACCAACCAAATATACAAACAAACAAAAACCCCACCAAAAACAACAGTCAGAGAAGAATGAATTACCACAGCTGTAATGAAACCAGTTAGGGTGAGCAATGCAGAGTTTTAAGTATGATTACTAGAGATGGTTAGGGAACAAAAAGTATATCACAGTTAGATTAACAAACCTGTAAATATAGATTAAACTGAGGCCATGTAAGGAAAGCCAAATCTTGCCCAAGACCTCTGTATTTGTAGCTCTAAATTTGCAAAACCTGCTCCAGCATTTAAGCTTCTTAAGCTGCTGTGATATTATAAGTTTTTTTTTAATTATATTTAAATTAGTTTAAAAAAATCAAATGGAACTGCTACAGAAAAGCCAATATGCTGCACCATTGCATCACAAAATGTTAATTTTTCCAAGGAGTGTAAGATTTTATCTTATCTGAAGGTATAAACAAACAGGTAACCATAGGCAAAGGTTATACCCTTAATTTTCAGCTCAGTCTTTCAAACTCCATATAAAAAAAAAGTATTCAGAACGTGATACGGGAAGGTTTCCATACATAACAGTATTCAGAACGTGATACGGGAAGGTTTCCATACATAACATACCATTAAAAACTAGCAAACAAAGTGCAAAGAGAGACAGCTTTCCCACCCCCTTTTTAAACAAACACAACAACAAAACCACCAACCCAACAATGGGAGGTATCCTGTATGGCTCTGTGCTGCCATGTGGATTCATGAATGAATTCATGAATTACTTAGAAAGTAGGGTGGATAGACAGTTTGCTGCTGACAACACTAAGTTATTCAGAAACATAAAGAGGGCTAAGCATGAAAAGCTGCAGGGCTTCAGAATCCTGAGTGAATGAGATGGCCAGTGAAACCTCACGTATATGAACAGGAAGCAATTCCAGTTCACGTGCAGAAGACAGAGTCTGACCTAACCATTATTGCTGAGAAGTAAGTCCTTGGGGTTTCATAGAGTTTTTGACAAAGTGTTCACTAACAGTCAGAAAGAGAAACAGCATTACCAGCAATGTTTAGGAACACAACACAAAAGCATTATTATGCCATTGTATAAAACTGTGACTCCAGCGTTTTGAAGAGCATGTGAAATACTGATCCCTCATCTCAGGAACAGTTGAAATAGAATAGGTACAGAGAAAATTGGTAAGGATGACCACAGGTATGGAATGGCCGCCATGTAAGAAACAGTATCATAGACTGAGACCTTTGGCCTGGAAAAACTGAAGCTCCCTTCAGCACAAGAGGCACCGTAATCATAAGTGACATTGGGAGTGTGGGTTATAATGAACAGGTCTCATTTTGGAAGGGGTACTGAATAAAGGAACATCTGATCAAAACCAGCACGCACCAGTTTCAGAAACAAATGCAAGACTGCACTTGTTTTCTCACAGCACGGTTCAGCTGAGGAATTCCTTCCCAGAGGATGTGAATGCTAAAAATACATCCAGGTTCAGGAGACTGGGCAATTTTTTCAAAGAAAAATCTAGTGAGGACCATTAAGAGCAAAGGTGCCACCTCTGGGACAGCAGTCTAGGGTAGAAACACTACATTTGCCCCATTTCTGCACTCTTCCTGCGATCCTTGCTATTGGTCACCATTCCTATTAGTCCTCACATAAATGTAAGGGACCTCCTTTATTGACCACGTGACACTGTTACAGAGACCTTTGGTCTTACCCAGTACAGCTGCATTATGGTTGTAACAGAGGTATGCAAAATGCTTCACTCCTATATGCTCCTTGTATCTAGCATCAGTGGGCAAAGACAGGAACGTCCTATACAGGTGTCATGGTTTAGGCTGGGCTGGCCAATAAACAAACAACAGATGCTCTCTTTAACCTCTCACCCTTCAGAGAAGGGAGATGCTGTCATTAGACCATCATTATGGTCCTATATATAGTGAAAAAATGTTTCATGGCCTGAGCTTTACCTGAACAACTCCACGGCTAAGCATGAACCAAGCCAACAATTTGGAATCTTTCCTGCGGGACACGTGCAATTTTGTGAACAGCTGGAGCTGGTTGTACTATGAAAAACTGCAGAAGTATTTTAACTTGTACAATGTTCCTAAACATTGATAGCTTACATTGGGGTTGAACAGCTGGTTCTAGACCACAGCTGAAGAGCCTGAACATACTATAAGATACTAGTGACCTGCTACAAAGTGAAAGATGTGTTATTGTCACAAGATAAAATATTGACTCCTGGCTTTGTTCAAAGTCAAGATCTTACTAACTTCAATTCTCAGTTTTTCAGTCTAACAAGCAGAATTCTCTCACAAAATCAGGGATATTAGCATCTGTGTCAGCCAAATTCCTGTTCAGATGATTGCAGCCTGGATATCTAAATATTTCATGGCATGAAACATAGCTTAATACTTATCAGAAACTTACTCCTTGGCTGAAGTTGACTTTCTTCCTGGGGTTTAATGCAAAGCCTTCTGCTTATCTTCAGATCCACTTCTTTAGTCGTCCTCAGAATTGAGGGAATATTTCTTCCCAGCAGTTTAACAGCCCTATCTGGAAGAGAAAACAGAGGAAGCAAAGGGGCCAAATCTAACTCAGAACAGTAGAAAGTGAGAATGCTACCTTTTAAATGGAAGTTGTTGTTTGTTCGGGTTTTTTTAAAACACAAGAGAAAAAAGAAAAACAATAGGTAAAAATCTAATATTACGCAAAAAACCAACAGATTCAGGTTGTAACAGAGCCTATCAAAGAAATTAAAGCTTGCCTGTAAGCTACGACTTGAGCTCGCACCATTAACCTTGTTTAGAAAAATGGGAATGCAAGACTACAACCTACAAGCAATTTCTAAGACAATGTGCATCATAATTTCAAGGAACTTATCTATTCATATGCCTCAGATATACTTTGGGCAGTACTATTTGAAGGACCGCACCCCAGCCTTCTACCAAACTTAGCACATCCCAAAAGGCAGTCACAGACTTGACAGTCAAGAAAAAAGCAGAATCTTGCAGCATAGAGATATACTTTGTATACTTTCTTATACACTACTTTGTAGCATATTAGGAAAGGACAGGGCACCTTATATATGAAAACACACATCCAAGAAAGAGCTTCTACTTCATTAATTAACATAACGAAAAAATTCTGAGGGGAGGGAAAAATAAAACCCACAACTTTGAAAGGCAAAGGGCGCTTTTAAAAATATAAATTGAGGTTTGGGGTTTTTTTTTTTTACTTCTTTATGCTGGTTGAAAATGTCTCTCCTATGAGAAACAGTTGCCATGTACTTTCTAGGCATAACACATCCCAGCTCTGAAAAAAAAAATATATAAATTTACGTTTACAGGCGACACCCCCCACCCCGAAACCAAACCCTTTTCGAGATCTTCAAGAAAGGGGAAAAAAAAAAGGCACGAATCTATTCATTTTTTGGTTTGTTTTTGTTTTAAAGCCAGCTCGGAGCCCGCCAACCCTCAGGCGCCGGCGCTCCCACCTCCCCTCAACCCTATCCGCACCAGGGCCGGGGCCGTCCCCGCCGGGGGG
>NW_009646842.1:1443292-1457918 GCF_000708025.1 Charadrius vociferus
CTGGGAGCGTTGACGGGCGGGGACGGGGCCGTTGGGCAGCGGCGCTCTGGTCTGGCTGCGGCGCGGGCGGGTTTCCGGAGGGAAGCGGGACGGGCAGGGCCGGGGGGCGGTGCGGGGGGAGAGGTACGCGGCGCTGACCGGTTCTGTGTGTCCCCTCTCTGGCCTTCGCTGTTAAGGAGACGAGCTGGTTTGCAGCAAGTACTCTGGCGTGCAGAAATTGTTCGTTTGGTGCGTTTTTTGTTTGTTTGTTGTTTTTTTTTTTTTTCTGTTTGGAATTGATGTACTTAATTTTGCATTGAAAGACTTACTCGTGTAGTGTGAGAGAGGAGAAGGACTTGGGGGTGTTGGTTGATGAGAAGCTCAGTGTGAGCCAGCAATATGTGCACACAGCCCAGAAGGCCAACCATATCCTGGGCTGCATCAAAAGAAGCGTGGCCAGAGGGTCAAGGGAGATGATTCTGCCCTTCTACTCCACTCTCCTGAGACCCCCACCTGCAGTATTGTGTCCAGCTCTGGAGCCCTCAACATAAGAAGGACGTGGACCTGTTGGGACGAGTTGAGAGGAGGGCCACAAAGATGATCAGAGGGCTGGAGCACCTCTCCTATGAAGACATGCTGGCAGAGTTGGGGTTGTTGAGCCTGGAGAAGAGAAGGCTCCAGGGAGACCTTATTGCAGCCTTCCAGTATCTGAAGGGGGCCTAAAAGAAAGCCGGAGAGGGTCTCTTTATCAGGGAGTGTAGCGGTAGGACGAGGAGTAATGGTTTAAAATTGGAAGAGGGTGGATTTAGATTAGTTATCAGGAAGAAATCTTTCACTCTGAGGGTGGTGAGGCACTGGAACAGGTTGCCCAGAGAAGCTGTGGATGCCCCATCCCTGGAGGGGTTCAAGGCCAGGCTGGATGGGGCTTTGAGCAACCTGGTCTAGTGGAAGGTGTCCTTGCCCATGGCAGGGGGGTTAGAACTAGATGAACTTTGAGGTCCCTTCCAACCTAAAGCATTCTATGATTTTTTGCAGTAAGCTTTCTCAGAGATATAAGCAAAGTTTTTTATTTTATTTTATTTTTAATACAGGAGTTGCTCAGGGTGATGAGGACGATTGATGACAGAATCGTCCACGAATTAAACACTACGATTCCTACAGCTTCATTTGTGGGGAAAATTGATGCTGGCCAGACATGTAAAGAGCTGTACCAGTCTGTGAGTGTGCACTCCTTTGACTTTCAGCGTGCTTCGTGACATTTCGTTATGTGCAGTGGTCAGTAAAGCATCTGCAGTTTCTGAGGAAACCACTGCCTTGATATATCATGCTTTATGTATCTGTACCTGGCATGCTCGACTTCTCTACACAGCTGAACCACATGCATGTGGTCAGTTTAAAACCATGTGGGGGAATTATTTGTCCTGCATTACTGATCCTTTGAAGCGCACTTCAGGCTTCTGTGGATGGTGTTGTCCCAGTCCACGTCTTTCTTTTAAAAGTGGGTACTAGCATGCTTTTAGTGCTACTTTGCAAGACTTCTGCTCATATGTATCTTTGACTTTTGATCAATTTTGTAGCTGCTGCTCCAAGTAGTGTTGCTTCCAACACGTGGATTATAGAGTCAGAGGAATTTCTATAGGCACAGAAATACCTTCACTTTTGAAAGTCTGTCTTTTAACTTGTAACTTGGGTTTTATTCTCTGCTGAACTAGTTGTGACTTTCTCTCTCCCCCCACTTAGTTGATGGATGCTCACACCAGCAGAGAGAAAATCATCAAAAACTGCATCGCTCAAACTTCCAGTGTAGTGAAAACTCTCAGAGAAGAGAGGGAAAAGGCCCAGGATGACTTAGCATTATTAAAGCAACTCAGGAAAGAGCAGACGAAGGTGAGTGGTGGAGCTTTTTAGAGATCATTTAGAGAGGAAGAAGAGGGTATCTTTCCCAAATGGAAAGACCAGTGTGATGGAGAGAACCCAAAGCGGATCCTGACTCAGACAGTCTTTTCTAAGGTTCCCGTTGGCTGGGTTTGTGAGAACCCTTTCTGCTAGCCCTCCAGACAGAGCTGCTTTTATCCTGCAAGGGGAGCATTTTCTGAGATCCTATTACACCATTGCTGTAGAAAAACATGTGTACTTCTCCACAGTGGACTCTAACCTTCACTGACTAACACCACTTAGCGTACAACTTACCTGGGACTTGCTTAGTCCTTTCAGAATGCCTGAAGGTTCATTTTGCCTTTTTGAGATCTTGTAAAACTAGTACATCTGCAAATGGCAAGTATGAGTGCCAAGATGCAAACACCAGAAGATAATGAAATACAGCTTTTGTGTATGTCTCTTGCACCACACAGCTACGCAGCCTTAAAGCTGTCCCTCTTCATCCTCACCCTCAGAAGCATCGTTCTTACTCGGTGTGTTAATTGGAGTTGTTGTCCTCTACAAGAAGTTGCCAGGCAACCTCAAATTCCGCTTAACCAACTTTTTTATTGTTTAGTATTTCATGGATTAATTTTTTGAGTACCTTGTGATGGTGCGAGAGAGACTTCTGGGTTTACATGAGGAATTTTAACGTGAAAACACCCTCTCGGTGTTCTGGATGGAAAGTGTACTTCACCAGAGGTGATCCAAGTGGAGTATCCAAAGTGGAGAAGGGAACCCTGCTGAAGTTCTTGCCCCCATTCCAGAGCCTCCTTTGTAGTTGAAAGGATACTGCATGTGTAGCTCTAGGAGTGGAGATGAGCAGGGATGTGAACTGTTCCATTGATTTTTCTTCCAGACCTTCTCTGGATGGCTCGTGGTCGCTTTACATTTTTCTCCACATCATATTCTTGCAGCACATACCAAATAAGACTGCTTGCTTATTGCTTTTTTTTTTTGCATACAGTGGCTAGGTGTATCTGTTGTGTTCAGCAGTTTAGTGAGCCTCTCTGTTGCGGACTGTCTTAACCGGGGTTTCTAAACTGGTGCCTTTGAGTTTCCAGTGTAACAGGGAGTTCTTATAACAGCCAGACATCCCATCACCATATATCCTGGGTGCGGCTTTACCTGCTGCAATACAATAAGACTTGTAGAGGTGGGTCTTGAAATTTTGTTTTTGCAGTGCTGAACTACCTCAAAATGCATATGCCCCTGTACTTCCAAGAGGAGCCTGTTGTAGCCCCTGTTTCAAAGAGCAGTCGAACGCTGATGCAGTTGTAGTTAAAGGGATTCCTGAGGAGATGATTTGAACTCAAGCATCTGATTTTTCCCAGGCATGGAGTGAATGAACTGTTTGTTCATGTGCTCTTCAGAGAAGTGCTCTGTTGTGAGCTCCGATTAAAAGAACCAGGTGGCAGGCCAGTGGTTTTATTCTTAAAGCCTCACTTGTGGAGCGGCTAACAAGCATCTGTATTAGTTTGGAAAACTAGAATGGTAGCTTAGTATTTTCTGCGAATTTTGTTTGCAGAGCCAATTCTTTAAATCATTTAGTTACTGAGCCCAAAACCTATCACTGAAACCACTAGGAGGATCACAATGACGGTGTTTAATAATTGGAGGTGATTTCAAATGTTTGGAAACATCCCCGAAATCTTTTGATGGGATGACCTCAGATTTGCACTTGGACTTTGAGGTGTCATCCCCCTGCTTTTTTTGTTGTTCCCCGTGAGAGTTGTGTTTTTTCTAGAACTCAAATAAGCCATCTTGAGAGAACACAGCCTACACTGAAGATTATGCATTTCAAATATATGCACTTGGTTGCAATACAGATCTGTTTTCTCTTGTTATTTGTGTTTCTCTCATCCCGACAGTGGTACAGATTCAAGAACTTTATCCAAAATCATTACTTCTAGGTCATTGAGTAAGAAAATTTGACCTAGCAGCCAATTCTTTTAGTCCGCTTACATTAAAACATCATTTGATTGTTACATTAATGTGTTATCATCTTAGTTTACTTGAACGAAGTGTCATAAAATATCCAACCAAATAAATTTTGGAAATCCAAACATACGGCATAATGATTATTAGCTATATTAATTGAATTACTAAGGCTTGTTAAAATGTCAGAATATGTTTTAACAACAACCCCCCGCCCTGCATAGCCATGTTAATTAATGCTGTATTGCTCTTCAGTTCTGCAACTCTAAGGAAAAGGCTAAAGTAGTAGTTTTGCTTAGGCTTGGTGTCAAAGGCAATTAGGGCGACAGTCCAGATAATTGTAAACCTAGTCACATCCTCCAGCAGGGAAAATGTTTCTTTGGACTGCTAAAGATCTTCTTCTGAGTGGTTATTTTATGGAGACTAATCCTGGTCATCTAGTCACCCTGTGGATTGTTATTTCAAACAGTTTGAGGTCCTATTGCTTAGGTAAAAGTTCACCAAAAGGTGTATTAGCTGTGTGTGTCTGGACATCTTTCTTGGAAGGTTTTTGATTCGATTGCTGTCTTGGCTTGCACCTGTTCACCAGCTCTCCAATTGGAACCATGTATTTAAAATGGATAAACTCAGATCCTTAGTCTGTTGTGTTAAAGACTCCAACAAAGATACATCCTAAATGTAAGTGAAAATGGCAGATGGTTCTTACATCTCCTACTGTTGCTTCAGGGCCTTGTGGCAGGGTCCAGTTACCCCACGTCATCTGAACACAACTCTCATGTGCGCTCCTTGGAGTTTCTAGTAGGTGCGAAACAAAGAGATTCTTACCTTTCTTATGGGCTGAGTGTGTGCTCAAGAGCTGCATATTGTAGTTCTTGCCAGAGCTTTTGCATCTGTGTAAACATGATTTGTCCTACTGTGATCACGTAACATATTAACTGGTTCAGATAGCATGGACATACATGGCCTGTCCCTGTAGATATTTTTTTTTGGTCAGTGCACAGAGTAGACAGCAAAGGAAGCGGAGGGGATCTCTTTTATGATTTTCATTCTTAATCCAGAGTCTGAGATCCATGTTCAGTCCTAGCTTTGCTGCCAGCTCCCTGTATGACTCTAATAATGCATGTATGGGAGAATGATAACTGAACACTGCAGAGCTAAGCCCGGCACTGGCATTCCCCATGCTGAGGGCATGAATTAGGCATAGTTATTTTTGTCTGTGAAGCTGTTCATGTAAATCAGTTGATTGCTAGCAAATCTCGATGGGCAATATTTAAGAAGGGAGCATCAGTAATCAGGAGCTACTTCTGCCAGGCTTGTGTTGCAGTTCTGCCTTCACTGTGCCCCTGTAGACTTCAGTCTGCCCTGAGTATTGGCTGAGTGGAAGGGCCAGACTTCCCAGATGATTATGCATTGTACCCTTTAGTTTGCACCATTGGAGCTGGTCCTGGGGCTGTGATCTCGAAAGTCACAATGGTAGGAAATACTGAAGGGTGTGGGAATGCCTGTTTGACAATAACCTTTTTATCTGTTATTTTCTGCAGTTGAAATTGATGCAGTCGGAGCTGAACGTTGAAGAAGTGGTAAACGACAGAAGCTGGAAGGTACTCAGTCATTTAAAACAGTGATGAAGTTGTGTCCCAGCAGTCGTGCACTGGAGGCGTGGGACTAGTGCCATATGAAGCAGGTTAATGAGAAATAGGTGAAGGCATTGCTGAGGGAAATGTTTCAGGTCAGTCATTTTCCCAGTTCTGGATGCAGAGATCAAAGCTTTTCAGTTGCATTGCAAAGGAAAGAAAACTGTTTGATTGAGAAGAGAGGAAGGACTGTGGAGTACTCCCTGTGTAAATCCCTTTCTCCGCCTTGCCCAGTGGCTAAGGGCTTTATAGGCTTCTCCTTGGTGGCCTGTCTGAAAAGCTTTGCTGGGCCTCTAACAGCATCAGAGGGAGGAGCCTTTCAAATTTGGCTGTGTTTGGTACTGATCACGCTTCTGAACAGAGTGGGGCTGTAGAAATGGAAACTTTTTCTGAAGGAGCTTCTGCAGGCTTGGACTGATGCTCCCTGGTGCAAAGGGCAGGCTTGCCATTACTCTCCAGTGTCAGCAGAGGGGGCAGATCACCCTCTGGATTGATGGCCTCAGACACTCTCTTGTTATAAAGTGATCTTAACACTGAGCTTCAATACTGAGATGGCTGTGTTCTGTCACTGCAGCGTTTCACGTCTAGCATACTTTTCTCATTTGTTGTAGCTCTTTCAGAGAGCTCTCTACAGAGCTTTCAGTACTTCAGGAAAGAGAACATCTTTCCCTCTCTAAATGTAAAAAGGATTTTTGCAAACAGCTAGTACTAGCTGCAGCTCCCTTTTTAATCTCTGCTTCAGGATTTTAGTCCTCTAGATGGCATTAGCATAACTGCAATACAATTTGTGTATTCACCACAGTACAGCTCAGTGCAGGCCGATTAGATGACCATCTACACATTTTTCCAGGCGTGTTTTGCTGTCATTACTGCCTCTATACTGTCTGAAAAAGCTAATCACGCCCTTCAGTTTAATTAATTTAAAGCCAGCTCAGACATGACTAAGTAACACCACAGCCTTAACAACATGCTGCAGGCCACTAGCGGCAACCATTTTATGGCAACCCTGCTGTCAGTTTTATTTAAAAGGGCAGGGGCACCCCCCAGCTATCTCCATCCTTAAGCCCAGAGTTGGCACCAAAGTCGGCACTGGTGCCAGTGCTTTCCCGTAGCTATCTTAAGCTTTTGCTCGTGACAGAAATGTCCAGTTTTTCCTGAAGATGGAGAACATCTTTCTTATAAATAGTGAGGTATTGCATACTAGTGTTTCAAGTAAGGCTTGAAGAGAAAAGTATTTCTGGGTTTTGTCTCCAGCTCTGCTATTATTGTCTCCGCCTGAATATAGGCATAGATGTCTAATATAGCTGCCTGTAAAAATATGTCACTGAAGGAATTAGAGCCGGTCATAGTTGTGGACCGAATGCAATTTGTTACATGGAAGTGGTTATTGATTTGCAGGTGAGGACCTCCACTCTTTTACTGTTGCAGACTTTTGTTTGGAAAGTGCACTTACATATTTACATTAACCTTAACCAACTGAAAACTGATTGGAAAAATCTGATGAGGAAACAAAATTATTTTCAAACACTTAGTCTGGGTAGCTCTAGCAACAATGGCATACAGAAAGATGCTGCTCTATAGAAATGCAAACAGTGGCATTTTGTTTGGCTGATACTAAGCAAGAAACTGACTGTCAAAATGAGACGCTTGCGTAGTCTCTGTACAGCACCTCCATCCTGGAGCTGGAGTGTTTTGTATAAATACATAAAAGACAGCAAAGTCAAACTTCTGCATAGTAACGTGAATGTGAAGGTTTGTCAGGCACTGTTTTTCCTGTCTGAAAAATGAGAATAGCACTTGACAGGTAGACCAATGGAGTTAACTGGTCTGAGTAACACACTGAGATCTGTGGGTCACTGATCCTAAAAGTAGGAGGCAGTGTTAGTAAGACTGCAGTATTGATCTTCCTTCCATAGGCTGCAGAGTTACTGTTAAAGATGCTTTAAAAGTTTGCATGCTAGCAAGTTGGAAGCTGTTATTTTTTTGTTGTGTTGTTTGATGCAGGAGACCCTCATGGTGTTTTAGAGTGTATTTCCAGTACCCTTTAAGTATGCCCTTAATAGGTCTTTGACAGACAATGGTCAAAAATGGTGCAATTTGCTTAGCATTAAAATGCTTCTGAATAGGAACCCTTTGTAGCTCTTAATTTCTACAGTTTCCTTCTATGGCTTATCTGGTCTCAGACCTTTGGATACTCTTAACTCTTTCAGCGGCTTCCATTGCATGTGGTAACATAGCGGGACAGGCTATCTGTGTGTGTGTGTGAAAGAAACTGTATCACAACTTTTTTCTGCAATACGAAGTAGCAGTTTGTAACATGTGCCTGTTTGTTAAAGTAAATTTCATTTGGAAATAAGTTGAAAATTACTAAAAAGTTGTTAAGAATCCATGCTAAAAAATTGTTAAGAATCCCTGCTAAAACAGATGCACGCTGCAAACTTCACTTTTGCTGAATTTGCCACCGGTTCTGAACTCCGAATAAGGATATCAGCTTAGAAGTAGTGGATGCTAGGAAGATACGGTTTAAAATAATGTGATGCATAACTTCCCCAAAAGTACAAGACCACACACTTGCACGTGAAGCCAGTGGGAAGGTTCAGGAAACCTGACATCCTGAAGATCACAGGCATTTGGATCTGAAAAGTCTCTGGACAGTTTGGCAAAACATGCTCTTGCAGGAGTGCTGATGGGGCAACTAATAACTGCCAGTGCCTCCACTTGCTGTGAGGTGGTGCTCATGTCGCTTTTCAGGACATGCATTGAACAAAGCTTGGAGCCAAAATGATAACTAACTAAATTGCTTGTAAAGAGCACCTGTAACTTTGCTGTAAACTTGTGTTGTGCTTCTGATTCAGACCGCCTTCCTTTAAATAGTCACATTTATTGGCCCTCCTTAGGGTAAGCGGTCTGCTTGACAAGGCCTGCAGTTCAAGCTGGGTGAACACGATCTTCAGTCTCTAGTTCTGTGTGCTAAATTTCACACAGAGAGGATGCCAGAGGCGAGTGAGGCAAAAGCAGTGTGCCTTTTGCATAGAAGTGTTGGCAGCATCAGCACCTGCGGTCAGATAACTAAAAGTGAGAACGTAGCTTCCAAGAGCCCTTGCACCTCTTCTTAGCTGTCATGACAATGTAAAATGCATTTACTCACGAAAGAGAAGAATACAATGTACAAATTTGAACACCAGAGTGAACTTAAAAAAATGCAGCCGGTCAGGAGCCTTCCACTGATAATATCGCTCCCTCTTTAAAAACAAAAAAGCATCATCATCTTTGAGGATAGCAGGCTACTGGGATTATAAGGCTGCCTTACCTGAGGGAGCACAGTTTTAGTGCTGTGGAGTCCCCCAGCATCAGGCTGCAAACTTTGGATTCACTAAAGCCAGGAGAGAACGTGAATGGAGACAGATGCCTTGGTAAGTACCATTTATTGGTACAGCAGGGCTGGGCAGCTTGAGATGGATGCTACGTGAAGAGATAGTTGCCTGGACTAGCTCTGACGTTCTTATCATCAGGGGGCTGATTCGCTTTTGCTCTTCTGTTTTGGTGTCTCAGGTATTTAATGAGCGTTGCCGAATTCACTACAAGCCTCCGAAGAGTCAATGATGTGGGGTGTTTTCCATCAAGGTGGTCCATAACCATGAGAGCCAAACTGGAAAGAGACCTTGGGTGAGCTGTATTGGGACCCTCCAGAACCAATAGAACCCAGTCTTGTTTTGTTTTGGACCCACTTAGCTGAAATCTCAAGGTTGAAATGATTCTTCTGTAATTAAGAGAAAACAACTCCTCTTTTGTACAAAATATGTGAAAAATGAGTTTTATAGAATTAAAATAATTTTCAAATGGAATGTGAAAGTGGCATCTTTCTTGAACTTCTACAGCTTCAGCAGTCGTAGAGGAGAATAAACAGTAAAAAACAGCTCTGAGCAGGAAGGACAAGGCTCTCCCTGAACTGGTGCTTGCTAAAATATGAGTGAACATGGTGTGTTTGTGCAAATAATCTACTAAGATCTGAAAGGAAAAAAAAATTGAAGAATGATCAGCAAGCATAGGTTCAGCATCCCTGAAAGTACAAAGCTATCAACATTGTTCCAAACTACTCAACACCAGCAGCATTTGTTTGTAGTTGCATGTGGGTACAGGTTTGCCACTCCTCCACAATGCTGACAGGCAGCATCTGTTCCATACTGTCCTTCAGTCTGTGTTACCAAGGTCTGGATTTTTTCACAGAATCTTAGAATGGTTTATGTTGGAAGGGACCTTAAAGATCATCTAGTTCCAACCCCCCTGCCATGGGCAGGGACACCTTCCACTAGACCAGGTTGCTCAAAGCTCCATCCAAACTGGTCTTGAACACTTCCAGGGATGGGGCTTCCACAACTTCTCTGGGCAACCTGTTTCAGTGCTTCACTACCCTCCACATAAAAAATTTCTTCCTGATGTCTAATCTAAATCTACCCTCTTCCAGTTTGCAGCCATTACCACTCATCCTGTCGCTACATGCGCTTCTAAAAAGTCCCTCTCCGGCTTTCCTGTAGACCCCCTTCAGATACTGGCAGGCTGCAATAAGGTCTCCCTGGAGTCTTGTCTTCTCTTCCTCTGGCTGAACAACCACAACTCTCTCAGCCTGTCTTTATATGAGAGGTGCTCCAGCCCTCTGATCATCTTTGTGGCCCTCCTCTCAACCTGCTCCAACAGGTCCATGTCCTTCTTATGTTGGGGGCCCCAGAGCTGGATGCAGTACTCCAGGTGGGGTCTCAGGAGAGTGGAGTAGAGGTGCCGAATCACCTTCCTTGACCTGCTGGCCACGCTTCTTTTGATGCGGCCCAGGATATGGTTGGCCTTCTGGGCTGCAAGTGCGCATTGCTGGCTCATGTTGAGCTTCTCATCAACCATCACCCCAAGTCCTTCTCTTCAGGGCTGTTCTCAATCCGTTCTCCGCCCAGACTGTATTTGTGCGTGGGATTGCCGTGACCCAGGTGAAGGACCTTGCACTTGTTCTGGTTGAACTCCATGAGGTTTGCACAGGCCCGCCTCTCAAGCCTGTCCAGGTCCTTCTGGATGGCATCTCTTCCCTCCAGCATGTCATCTGTGCTACACAGCTTGGTGTCATCAGCAAATTTGCTGAGGGTGCACTCAATCCCACTGTCCATGTTGCTCACAAAGATGTTAAGCAGCACCGATCCCAGTACTGACCCCTGAGGAATGCCACTCATCACTGGTTTCCACTTGGACATTGAGCCATTGACCCTTTGAGTGTGGCCATCCAGCCAGTTCCTTATCCACTTGAGTGGTCCATCCATCAAATCTGCGTCTCTCCAATTTAGAGACCGGTATGTTCAGTGGAACAGCGTCAAAACACTTTGCACAAGTCCGGGTAGATGACATCAGTTGCTCTCCCCCTATACACCAGCACTGTAACCCCGTCGTAGAAGGCCACCAAGTTTGTCAAGCATGACTGGCCCTTGGTGAAGCCATGTTAGCTGTCACTGATCGCCTCCTTATTTTCCCTATGCCTTAGAGTTTCTAGGAGGATCTGCTCCATGATCTTGCTGGGCACAGAGGTGAGACTGAGCAGCCTGCGGTTCCCTGGTTCTTCTTTTTTTTCCCCATTTTGAAAAGGAGGGTTACATTTCCCCTTTTACAGTCAGTGGGAACTTCACTAGACTGCCACAACTTTTCAAATATAATGGAAAGCGGCTTAGCAACTTCATCAGCCAGTTCCCTCAGGACTCGTGGATGGATTTCATCGGGTCCCATTTTCTTTAAGTAGGGAATGTGGTGTCGATTAAAACCGCTTTTGGTTCAAGATGAAGATACGTCTCATTTGGGAATGAGACAGTTAACTATGCAGTGATCCTATTTTGTCCATCGTTCTGAACCTTTAAAATTAATTCTTTAGGTGAATTGCGTTCAACCTGAGAAAATACCTGTGCATACCTGATCCTGGTGATTCTGGCCATAATGTTGTATTTAGAAAGCTTTAAATGCAACATCCCTGCAGTAACACAGCATTTAAAAGTGGATAAGTATGAGAAAAACAGAATTGCTGTAATTATACCAATTTTTTTTATTAGCTATAATTGGCTGATGGTCACATGACAAGGTCTGCTTGGTTGCCAGCTGTTTTTATTACTTAGTGATAAGACTTTAAGAAACCATTGAACTTGAGCAGAGCCTTAAAAATGCAGGTCTCATCTTGCAAACCCTTTGGAATTCAGTTACAGCACTGACGTGTCTATATTCTCTCACATCCTTAAAAGCTGTGCATATATGGATGTGGGAAATGACTGGAGGAATATACCTGTGTTGCTGAAAGGTGGCAAAAATCTGTGCAGCATCATCTGTTCTATAGTTGTTCGTTCAGTGGAGACTTCAACTACTTGATGGCCTTCATTTTTAGGCAGCAGAGTCATTTAGTCCCACTTTTCTTTGAGAATGAGGAAGAAGTATATTTTAAGTCTTTGAGGATGTAAATCCTAATGTTCAAACTTCATTTTTTCCTTTTTTTCCCCAAGGTACTGCAACTGCACTAAGCAGAACTTTACTCCAGTTGGAGCACTCATCTCAGTCTTGAAGTATTCTCATGTTTTTTCTGCAACTCTGAAAGCAGAAAACATGTTTGTTCTTCAACTGTTAAATTCTTATAATTGTTTATCCTCAAAGTGGAAATCAAATACTTCTCAGAACTGTAAGCTGAATTGCCAGTACCCTAATTTCCACAGGAGATGGTCCGCTAATGACATTTTGAGAACAGTTACCTTTGATTTCAAAGTTGGTACTTTAATACTGACCTGTAATACATGTTTTTAAAATATTTGTTCTCTCCAGGACTTGGATCTACAACTGCGGGGACAAATTCTCCTTTTAAGCCAGTTGTATGATAGAAACTTCTGCCAGTGTGCATAGAGTTGGCATCAATACTCTTGAAATTTAAGCTTCTATTGTATTTCTGTAGAAACTAGAGATTGTAATGAGAATTAATCACTGTCCGCCTCTGTCCATCCAGATGTTTGCTCAGTTGTTGTTGGAAAAGTTATTTGCTTAAGGAGATGCTGTGAAAAATGACCTGTGAAATGGATGTGATACATATGCAGATTTTTTTTTTTGCAGTAGCCCAGCTTAGCATTTGTTATGAGAAAACTATGTGACAAAAAACCCAACTCCAACATAGCACTATGTTTCATTTGAATATAAGGCCAAGCAAGTAGATCTATAGAAACCTGTATACGAAAAACTTCTGACATCATCAGAAGACTAAGTCCCAAACATCCCTTCTTTGGGTGTTTGCGGCTTGCATACAGAGGGTTGCACTAGGAAGTTCACTTACTCTATTTAGTTTGCTCTGAGCACAGAGGGATGTCTCTTGCTGTACATGGCAAATCACATGGATCAGAGGCTGTTTGAATCTTGCTGTTGAAGTTGGTGCAACATTGAGGTGAGTAACTGGAATTGCATGCCATGTTTTGGGTCACGGGGAAGGAAAGAATGGCTTTGGTATTTTTTGAGTACTTAAGATCTGTCTGTCAAGTGGGATGCTTTGTGATGGTATGTAAATGGCATTGGTATGAGCTGTGGGCCATACTAAACAAAGGCTGGTAAAATCTCTGTTTCTAGCGATGCCTGTCCATTCTAGGATCATGCCTAGTCTGTGATTTAATCTGCTTCAACTTTACTGTCAAGGTAGTCACAAAATTACTGGGCTGCTTGCTGTCATATGTGAATCAAATAATGGACCCCACAAATGCCAAGATTTCATCCTCTTCCTGGTTCTAACTTTATTCCTGCAAGTAAAGGCACTTGAACAGAAAGCACAACTGATGCCCCTGTGCGTAGTCTAGATATCCTGCAGGTGGCTTGCCCCTCTACTGGGGCTTTCCCATTGCTTGGAAATGGTGGTGGGCAGATGCTGGTTCCTTGGAAAGTCCTCTCAAGCCTGTACTTCGTACTTCCTTTTGTGAAATAGAGGTGTGTTTTTTTCTGGCACTCAGTGCTGTTGTCTTCTGCAGCCTGTAGGCACTCAAGGCTGATGAAATAGGTAATCTCTTTACAGAATTGTTTTAAGGGTAGAATTTGGTTGCCTTGAAGCAGAATGAGGGGGAAACGCTCTTTACTTGTACCGTAGGCTCAGCATAGGCTGGGATAGGATGACTTTGTGCTGCTGAAGTTCAGGTTTTGCATTAATCCTAATTGATGTCCAGTGTCAGAAACCTTTTGAGATCAGGGCGGTAGCAGGAGGGGAAACCTTTTTTGCAGACCAGCACATTGAAAGTCAAGGCTGTTGTTACTGTGATGATGACAAGCAGATCTTTGATTGGTAGGTGGAGGGCTGCTTTCCTTTAGCAGCTCTTAAAATGGTGCAGAGCATGTGTGATTTCATCCAGGCACAATTATGTGTCTTGTCACTGCAAAACCAGAAGGTGGAAGTACTGACTGAGGTTTCACAGTCATTTCTACAGAAATGACTTCATTTCTGGTTTAAAGATTACTTGTAAGTACATAACCCTGGGGCTTGGGAGATTTTTTTGTTTGCTCTGTTTTGTTACTGTACTGGTGTTTTTATTGACTATAGCTTCAACTTCTTAAAGTTGCTTATACAGGACCAGACAGTAGTGGCCTGCAAGCTGTAAAGATTTGTTTCTTCATTACAGAATCACAGAATGGTCAGGGTTGGAAGGGACCTCTGGAGATCATCTAGTCCAAGCCCCCCCGCCAGAGCAGGGTCACCTACAACAGGTTGCACAGGACGGCGTCCAGGTGGGTTTTGAATGTCTCCAGAGTGGGAGACTCCACAACCTCTCTGGGCAGCCTGTGCCAGTGCTCCACTACCCTCAAAGTAAAGAAGTTCCTCCTCATGTTAAGATGAACTTCCTATGTTCAAGTTTGTGCCTCTTACCTCTTGTCTTGTCACTGGGCACCACTGAAAAAGGACTGTTCCCATCCACCTGGCACGCTCCCTTTAAGTATTTGTAAGTATTAATAAGATCCCCCCTCAATCTTCTTTTCTGTAGACTAAAGAGACCCAAGTCCCTCAGCCTTTCCTCATATGAGAGATGTTCTAATCCCCTAATCATCTTTGTAGCCCTTTGCTGGACCCTCTCCAGCAGATCCCTGTCTTTCTTGAACTGGGGAGCCCAGAACTGGACGCAGTACTCCAGATG
>NW_009646842.1:1457928-1460092 GCF_000708025.1 Charadrius vociferus
GCCAGGGCACATTGCTGGCTCATGGTTATCCTGTTGTCCACCAGGACTCCCAGGTCTGTTTCCACACAGCTGCTCTCCAGGAGATCAGCCCCCAACCTGTACTGATGCATGGGATTATTCCTCCCCAGATGCAGTACCCTACACTTGCCCTCGTTGAACTCTCTGCCCAGCTCTCCAGCCTGTCCAGGTCACACTGTAAGGTGGCACAGCCTTCTGGTGTGTCAGCCACCCCTCCCAGTTTTGCGTCATGAGCAAACTTGCTGATGGTACACTCTATCCCTTCATCCAGATCATTGATGAATATACTGAACAGGACTGGACCCAGTACTGACCCCTGAGGGACACCACTTGTTACTGACCTGCAACTAGACTCTGCACCACTGACCACAACCCTCTGAGCTCTATCTGTCAGCCAGTTCTCCATCCACCCCACTGTCCGTTCATCTGACCCACACTTCCTAAGCTTGCCTGCGAGGATGATGTGGGAGACAGTGTCGAAACCCTTGCCGAAGTTATTGGAATAGTACATAGTGCAAGATGTTATTCACCTTTACAACTATAAAGAATACTAGTGCTGTTCTCCCAGCCCAGATTCTCCAAGTTAACAGCAGTACAGTTATGTGAAGAGAAATTGCCGTTTGTGCAAATGGTGACTGTAAGCAGGAATTGTAGGCAATATCAAACACATCTCAGGTACTAAAGGGGAGATGCTCAATAGCTTGTCGATGTTGTGCAAGAGATGGAATGGAGATAGCTGTTCTTTTCAAGACAGTGTTCCAAATGGTGATACTTACATCCAAAGCTTAGCAGAGAGACATTTAGATGAGAGTTGCATAGGATGGTGCGTTGCCACTGATCACTTTTGATAGCAGGTTTGTGAAACATCAGCAGTTCAAAGTGACTTCATGAACTATGTATGCAGGATGAGTACTGCATCCCAGTCTTAGAAATATCACTGGATTTTGGGGTGGCCGTTAGTACTCCCACAGAAAGAAAACAGACTGATTTGCCTGAGTAAACTTTAGCTTCAGCTTGCTGACCATTAGTGGTGATTTTTCTTTCTTTCTGCACAACTTCGTGCCTTCTGTGGAAAAAAATTCTTATGCTTTGAAGTCAAAAACCAGCAAACCCAGAAATATGGAGTCCAATGAATGATTTCCACACGACATTAATGTCTTTAGTTTCTCACCTAGAGTTTTCCCAAGATTATAAATTAACCCTCCTAGTCTTTGTGCTCAGTGTATTTCTTACGAATCAGAATCAAGCGTTCTCCAGAAGGCTAGTGCTGCCTTGCTGATCTTATCAGCATCCTTTCCCAAGGGAGTTAGTGAGATCTGCATCCTGGTGAGTGGAGATGTTTGTAAAATGTCCTGACTTAGCTGTAAAATGGCCTGACTAGTGCTGCGTCGTGGTTGGATGCATTCCACAGCTTCTGGCATCAGTAAAGGTGAGCTGGCTCTTGCAGTTGGTTAGCTCCTCTGTCCTGCTGTGTCAATAAGATGCGTGGGAGCAACATGGTGGAAGATGATCATCATTTGATTTAATCAGCAGGGTCTTGTGTGTAAGAAGGAGGTTGAACTCATCAGCTTGAATAGTCATTAACTCCATGAATTGAGCTGTGAGGAACTCCTCATCTGGAGTGGTGAATTTGGAGGAAATGGCAGACTTCCAGCTTTAACACCTCCCATTTCCTTTATTCCTAAGAACTGGGAACGTGTTTCTGTTTCTTCATGGAATCATAGAGTCATAGAATGGTTTAGGTTGGAAACAACCTTGAAGATCATCGGGTTCAAACCCCCCTGCCATAGACAGGGACACCTCCCACTAGACCAGGTTGCCCAGGGCCACGTCCAGCCTGGCCTTGAACACCTCCAGGGATGGGGCCTCAACAACCTCTCTGGGCAACCTATTCCAGTGCCTTACCACCCTTAAAGTGAAAAACTTCTTCCTAATGTTTAATCTAAACCTGCCCTCTTCCAGTTTAAAGCCATTCCCCCTCATCCTATCGCTACATGCCCTAGTAAAAAGTCCTTCCCCAGCTCTCCTGTAGGTCCCCTTTAGGTACTGGAAGGCCGCAATAAGATCTCCCCAGAGCCTTCTCTTCTCCAGGCTGAACAGCCCCAACTCTCTCAGCCTCTCCTCATAGGAGAGGTGCTCCAGCCCT
>NW_009646842.1:1461089-1463244 GCF_000708025.1 Charadrius vociferus
ACCTTGCCAGTCCACCACGACTTCTCAAATATGATGGCTAGTGGTTTAGCGACTTCATCTGCCAGTTCCCTCAGGACCCGTGGATGTATCTCATCAGGTCCCATGGACTTGTGCACCTTCAGGTTCCTCAGGTGGTCTCGCACTTGGTCTTCACCTACAGTGCACGGTTCTCCATGTTCCCAATCCTCGCCTTTGCATTCTGCATCATGGACAGTGCGGTTGCAGTCCTTGCCAGTGAAGACTGAGGCAAAAAAGTCATTGAGGACCTGAGCTCTGTCTCTGTCCCGGGTAACCAGTTCTTGCGTTTCCTTCTGGAGAGGGCCCACATTTTCCCTAGTCCTTCTTTTCTTGCTGACATACTTAAAGAAGGATTTTTTGTTTGTCTTAATGTCCCAGGCCAGATTTAGTTCTATCTGGGCTTTAGCTTGTCTAACCCGATCGCTGGCTGCTTGAACGGTTCCTCTGTATTCCTCCCAGGCTACCCACCCCTGTTTCCACTCCCTACAGGCCTCCTTTTTCCTTTTGGTCCTGTCCAGGATTTCCTTTTTCATCCATGCAGGCCTCCTGGCTTTTCTGCCTGCCTTCCTCTTTGTAGGGATGCATCGCTCCTGAGCTTGGAGGAGGTGGTGCTTGAATATTAACCAACTTTCTTGGGCCCCTCTTCCTCCAGCTCTTCATCCCATGGCACCATACCAAGCAGATTCTTCAGGAGGCCAAAGTTAGCTCTCCCAAAGTCCAGGATGGTCATCTTCAGAAAGATGCTGTCTCAGGACAACAGTTTTTCCTCACATGCCTTTGATCCGCTCCCATAACACTGCTGCTCAAGTTTGGGAAATTCTGCAGCATCATTATCAGTAGCATGCTCTTACCTTGATCTCTATGCATACTGTTGAGTTTAGGGCCCTTACAGCCCCAGTTTCTCAATCTCAGGTCCTTTGTACCAAGAACAGGCCTTGGAGTTAGTTATGAAGTA
Organism: Charadrius vociferus; assembly: GCF_000708025.1. Lineage (NCBI taxonomy): Eukaryota > Metazoa > Chordata > Aves > Charadriiformes > Charadriidae > Charadrius > Charadrius vociferus. The sequence goes on from NW_009646842.1 coordinate 1,462,063, forward strand.
CTTGTTTACTGTCTGTTGCATCACTTGTAATCCGTGAGGAGGGTGGTTGGCTGGTTAGGACACCGATAAGTCTGTGTTACACAGTCACCATTGCTGTGGCTATAAACAGGCTTGTTTCTAGCAAATTCTCTGTGCTGATTCCGGCAGAAATGCCCTTTACCTGTGTGCAGCACATACTCTCATTTCACCCCCACCCGTAGGGACTAAAACTTGCCTGGTCTGTTGCTATTTCTCTGGTCCTAGCTCTGGAAGGAACAACATTCCTCCCATTTGCTGGAGAGGGGGATGGCAGGAATACTGGAGGGAAGTAGTTTTTCTGGGGTCCTCAAGCATTAGCTCTCCCTTACCATGTAGGGCTGCTAACAGTTGCTAGCCTTTCTTCAGTCGGTTGCATGTGTTTTGAGCTTTGTACATTCATATATGGTCATGAATAGGACTATGTCATGTGTCCGTGACTGTAACTGCAGAATGAATACTTCTGACTAGATATTCTGCACGTTACGTATTTTGGCACTGTGTGAAATAGAAGTACCTTGAAATTAGAACAGCTATTGTGCACACAGAGCTACTGTAGTGAGAGGGATTGTACTTTTGTCTTCCAGGAAATTGGCAATAAAAGTGTAAGTTGCAATAAAAATGTAAATGGTACTGCATATTCGGTTGTGATTATGATTGCCTGGATGCAACTATAGGTTTGATAGGAAAGAAGCAGAAATAACTTATTTGCAGTACTTACCTGAATCTAGGATTTAATTTTTTTCCCCTTCTGGTTCTGGTGCTTACTTTGGCACCTTTCAGGTCAGGCAGAGGGAAGTAAAGTCAATGAAAGTAAAATGCAAGCTGCTTCTGTTTCCCACTTGGAAGCATGTTGATACAATACAATTTCAAGCTGAATGGGACCCGCACCAAGGAAATTGGTGCGTGTGTTCTTCTGATCTTGAACGGTGTTGGGAAATACTGGGTGTGACTTTGATCTATTTCCTGAGTGTACAGACTAGTCATCTGCACACGGGTGGAGAGACAAGAGGTTCTAGTTTCAGCCCAAACCAACTGTCTTAAGATGTGGGTGGGTGGAGGCTATTGTTTGCTTTTCTTTTGACGTGGAGACGATACACACTTAAGATTTTAAAGTGCTTTTTACATTTAGTAGTACTATAATCAGTGTTTTACATTGCTTCCCCC
>NW_009646842.1:1463267-1477759 GCF_000708025.1 Charadrius vociferus
ATTAATCAATTTGTTAATTTCTTTTCCCCCCCCCCCCCCGTTTTCCCCATTTCTTTTCTTCTCCATTTCAGCAATGGTAGGCTCCATATGTTACAAGTCAGATGATTCCATGACACATGCATATGTATATGTATATATATGAGATGCCTAGTGGCTCTGCTCAGACTGCGCTGAACTTCCCTCTTCGGAACCACCCATCATTCCAGAGAAGTTTCCTGCCACGATGATGACTGGGGGATTATCTGAGACCAAGCCTGCTACTCCAGAAGTCCAGCATATTGCTAATGAGGTGAGTTGCGACCTATCTAAAGATGAAGTCTCGGCGTGCAAAGGGCTGAGTCCTGAAGCTTGTGTAAAGGCTGGGAGACCAGGTGGGGATACTGAACGAGTGTTTAAACTGAAGAAGCTACTGCTGAAAATGGGAGTCCCCTTGATTGCCAGAAAGTATTTTTGCAGCATTCTGCATAGGTAGTGTACTGGTAAGACCAGGACAAACTACTTCTGTCTCATCCTTGTCCATAGCCAGGCAGAGCACTGGCTACCTGCAGTTAACGTTTGCACGAAGACCAGCTACTTGATGCCAGCACTGAGGTCGCTTGTTTGAAATGAACGATGGTGTATTGGAAGGGAGAAGATTGTGCCGGGTAGAATTAATTTCTCAGTGAAGGACATGGATAGGACAAACCATGTGGTAGCACGCACTTAAAAAAGATCCATACAAGACAAAGCTATGGATAAAGAGCATGTTCTGTGCTGGCATCTAGTGTTTTCTAGAGTCACAGCTGTGATGCAGGGGCTGATGCTGAGCCAGTGGGGCAAGGTGAGCTCGTTGCAAGGCAGGCAGGGTAAGTCCAGTTGCCATGGTGGGTGGTTACAGGCAGCGGTCCTGTCCTGGAAGCAGCTGTATCAACACCACCTCTGCAGATCCTCTAGTGCCCTGCAGTGCAGCAGCTTTTGAAATCAAGAGTATGAAATGCATCCTGAGGAGTGGAACAATATGGCATGGGAAAGCTCCTTTTTGCGTCTCCCATCTTGTGTACCCACTCTCCCAATGCCCTTCACCCTCCCAGCTCTGAAAGGCGAGCTCTTCCCCTCTGGCAACTGCACGAAGCATAACTTATGCCCTCCTTGAGGAAACAAAAATAGGAAGTAGTGGGGCTGAACATGTTGGCCAATACCGCTGCACACACCTGTGTGCACAGGGCTCCCAGCTCCCTCCTTTGCTATGCCATAGAGGACAGAGTTTGCACCGGCACCATTCCACATCTCCTGCGAGCCTGCAGGCTAAGACCAGGCAGCAATGAAACCAGACTAAGGTGAGCTGGGCTGTGCATGCGGAGGGGCAGAGCCACCAGGAGAGATCTGTAAATAAGCTGTGTAGGCTGGTGTCAGAGTCCAGTACGTGGAGCGTATAATGTTTAATATCAGATTTACTTATTTGAAGATACTTGATGTTACATGCGGTTTCTGATTTAGCAGAGTGATACAAATACACTGTTAACAATACAGATTTAAGTTACCCTTAGGAAAATAAAACAATTGCAATACCCAGTTCAATCACAATACCAATGTGATCTCCATTACTGATCTCTGTAACGTGCTCACTGTCATGACACTGGACATCGTCTGTCGCCAGGAAGGAGTACATGGGTTGAAGCCAGATCAAGCCCACTGTTTTCTTTGAAATTCTTTTGTTTGTTATTTAGTTTTTCTACTCTGTGTTGGGCAGAGCTACGTATTCACTTCCCCATGCCAGTCTGGCTAACTTAGGGAGGCGTTCACATTCTTTTAATGAGCTCCCTGTTACACCACCAGTTGATCCACTCAACTGACATGGCAGTTTATCTAAAACACCCTCTGGTCCCCTTTGTATTGAGATAAAGTCAGCTTCTTTGCAAAACCTGTGGTCAGTCCCACCCTGCATTATTTTCTGAGTTGCATAGGCATGTGGCCCTTGCCCAGTTCCTCTGAGCCTTCTTCCATTGTAGAAGGCTTTATTGGTCAGTCACAGCTGGGGTTGCCAGAGTTGGGCATGCGTACGTGGGGGAGGGCTGGAGTATGTGATAACAGGTTAGTCAAAGGGGAGGTAATTTACTGCAGAACAGAAAGAGAAAAGGATTATCTAAAATTGTTTGGGGGACACCGATTGAATTACTCAGGAGCAGTATTGATTGAATTACTCAGGAGCAGTATTGCTGTTCCTCCTGTGCTGTCAGAAGTAGTTGAAGGAGCAGCACTTGCAGAGATCAGAAATTCCCTGGGCAAGGATTTGTGGCACCTTTGTGTATTTGCATTTCGGAGGGTGATGATTCCTGCCAGCTGGGGGCAGTGAAATTTGACTAATGAGCCTGTGAATCATAGAATCATTTAGGTTGGAAAAGACCTTTGAGATCATCGAGTCCAACCGAACTGATTCACCCCACGGTGCCTGATGTGGCACAGTGCTCCTTTGAGGGCCTCCTTTGAACACTGCTAGGACAGTGTAGCATGCCAGGTGCCAAGCTGTGTTTTTAATGCTAGGCTGTGTTACAGGTGATAGAAAGATCCTACCCTATTGCAGTGTGTATCAGCGATGAAACCACAGTTATGAACTGTCAGTGAGCAATCATACACTTAAAAATGTGAACGCTTGTTTCAGGCTGTGCTAATGCTCACCAAGTAGAGGGCAAATACAGAATATGAAATGCAGATGTACAGATTTTCTGTTTGATTCCCGAAGAGGACCGATCTTAATTTTGGTGTTCTTCCTTTCTCAGTAACTTTGGGAAAATGAAAATAAATTATTCTTTGCTCTTTCTTTCTGCAAGGTGAAATTTTTGCCTTGTGCTGGGCACGGGAGAGATAACTCTCCCTGGTCTGTTCCCTTTGAAAAAGCTCAAACTCCACTGCAGAGGCTTTGAAACAGTTCTCTAAGGAAAATATTCTTGTGGAGACAAACCTTACGTTGGGGCAGTCCTGCTCTGCTTCCAGCCAGATAGCAGTGTCACCCTTTAATGTTGCAATTCTGTGGGATTATGTGCTCTGCTAAGCCCGGAAGCAATTCATATGATTTGAGCAAAGTCGTGAAGAGCATCTGTAGACCTTGGGATGCCCAAACTCTGTCTGCTCTTGGGATTACATAATTATTTACTTACACCCGTGTCTCATCTGTAGTCATCCTTAGTGAGCCGGGGAATGTTATTTATTGTTTCTTTGTTTTACAACTGTTGCCCAAAACTGCGGAATGTTTTAGGTTTAAGGAGCTGTTACGTAAGAGCTTAGGGATGTTATATTTTTCCATCTGAGGATTTAGGAGCTGTCTGCCTGCCTGATTTTAGTGAAGGCTTTGTCTGTAAATAACAAATGTGGGATGTAGTGGTCAGAGGTTGGGAGAGATCGTAAAACTGGAGAGACCTGGCTTTGTTTTGTTTTGTTTTGTTCTGAGAAAGGAGTAACACAATAATATGTATCAAAAGTTGCCACTTCGGAGCATCCTAGAGCCCCCAAACCCATCCAGCTGGAAGAGGGTTGGAAGTTAAAGTTTCTCAGGTATGCTAAGAGTTAGCAGCTCCCGAGTTGAAAGTATAGGTGTCACGTCCCTGGGACAGAAATCCTGTGGAAGCAGCTCAGAAGAAGGGCAGAGTAAGATATTTTGAAGTGCCTGAATATTATGATAATTTCTGACGGTCTGAAAGTAGTTGATTTGGATGTTCCTAGGGTGCTTTCCAAGACCTGCCTGCTAGGAAGGAATGCCATGGGAGTGGCAGCCAGCTGTAGGTGGATGTGCTGAGAAAGCTAATGAATTCTGTGAGTTCCTGTGAGACCGGGGTGGTGAGAAGCACTGACGTGCTGTTGGCCTGGCCCAGAGGAAGCCTGAACAGGCTGCGAGTGACACTCCTTTGGCAAAGAATTAAAATGGCAGCAGGTAGCCATTTCCCTGTACTGAGTGGGAGACAGTTTAGCTGGACAGCTTTTAGGGTGGGGGGAAATGAACTGGGAAGTCTAATTCTAACAGGATTTGAAAGAATGCTGGAGGCAATGCTAGGAAAGAGGGCTGGAGGTCTTGGTGTAAATGGAATTATTTGGGGGGTTCTGGGTTTATTTCATTAAGGGAGTGTATCTGAAAGGATGAAAATTTGAGTGGTAGATGTGAAAGGAAAGCTTAAATATGAACCTGCCAACCATATTTCCCTTTCTTTTTCCAGGTGAAGGCACAATTTGAAAGCAAGGCAAACAGAACATGTGGCATCTTTAATGCCATAGTGTATCGGACTCAGGTGGTTGCTGGGATAAACTACTTTATTAAGGTTTGTATATATTATAGGAAGGAGTGCTTTGTAGTTAGACAATGTAAGTGACTTGTATAGCGGCTTCTAGCAAGAAAGAGAAACAAATGTAGTTGAAAACCATCTGATGTGACTAATAGAGTTAGGGACTATCTCCAGATGCTTACAAAATTCCTCTCTTTGGCACTAATGTAGAATGAGAATAAAAAAAAAAACTTATAAGATGTGCACTGTGCTTCTTCACATGTGAATGATAACTTAGAATCATAGAATCATCTAGGTTGGAAGGGACCTTTAAGATCATTAAGTCCAACCATCAACCTAACATTGCCAAAACCACCACTAAACCATGTCCCTAAGCAGCATGTCTACATGTCTTTTAAATACCTCCAGGGATGGTGATTCAACCACTTCCCTGGGCAGCCTGTTCCAATGTTTGACAACTCTTTCTGTGAGAAATTTTTCCTAATACCCATCCTAAACCTCCCCTGGAGCAACTTGAGGCCATCTCCTCTTGTCCTGTCGTGTGTTACTTGGGACAAGACACCGACCCCCACCTGACTACAACCTCCTTTCAGGTAGCTGAGAGACTGATAAACCTCCTTTTCTCCAGACTAAACAACCCGTTCCCTCAGCCACTCCTCATAAGACTTGTCCTCCAGACCCCTCACCAGCTTTGTTGCCCTTCTCTGGACACACTCCAGCACCTCAAGGTCTTTCTTGTGGTGCAGGGCCCAAAACTGAACACAGTACTCGAGGTGGGGCCTCACCAGTGCTGAGTGCAGAGAAACAATCACTTCCCTAGTCTTGCTCACCACGCTATTCCTGATAGAGGTCAGGATGCTGTTGGCCTTCTTGGCCACCTGGGCACACTGATGGCTCATGTTCAGCTGCTGTCAACCAGCACCCCCAGGTCCTTTTCTGCCAGGCACCTTTCCAGCCACTCCTCCCCAAGCCCGTAGCGCTGCATGGGGTTGTTGTGACCCAAGTGCACGACCCGGCACGTGGCCATGTTGAAACACATATATCATTGTCCTCGGCCCATTGATCCAGTCTGTCCAGATCCCTCTGTAGAGCCATCCTACCCTCGAGCAGATCAAGACTCCCGCCCAACTTGGTGTTGCCTGCAGACTGACTCATGGTGCACTCAATCCCCTTGCAAGTGACAGGAAACAGTTATTCATTATAGCATTAACAGAAATGAGCTCCATCACAAGATTCATTCTTTTATACTTCTGAATTTTCCACATCACTAATGTTTTACTAGCAGACTTACACCTGAGAAGTAATCCAGACCAAGACAACCACAGTGCCACATTGCAGCCACCAGAAAGCATGTAAAAACCTCTCAGAGCCTAAGGCACTAGACTTTCCCTCGATACTACATACCTCACACAGTGAGAGTTTAGCACCTGTGTGCCTGGCTCTGTATGTACGAAATTATGCACAACTCTGCAGGAAGTCTTTCTGTGAGGACTTTCTGGAGGGGAAGGTGAGTTTATTTTAAATAGTATTTCAGCCACTCCCACTCACTCCCACAAGCAGAGTTGTGGGAGTCACGTTGTCAATATGGCTCAAGTTGTCTGTTCAGGCACTCGCGTTTGCAGTAATTCTGAAGACAAGGGATACTGGCTTTCAGGTTGTCATTGCTTCTTCGGACCATGCGCAGGTTTTGGATAGATCTTTCTGTACCTTCTAGGAGCTGACACTGTCTCTGCATCTCTGCCCCACCCCTGAATAATTAGGATTTACTCATTGTCTCTTGTACCCTTACCCCAGTGTGTCCCAAGAAGCTGTAAGCTGATGTGCTGGGATTCTGATGACCTAAACAGGACGCCATCAAAACCTTTCTACTGTTGTGCCTTCTAGTGCTTCCACATCCAAGAAGTCCTACTCATTTTCCATTCAGTTCTCTTCAGGTGTAGACAGTTTCTGCCACCAATTACTACCCAGAGTTGGGTTAAGAGCTGTTGAAGTAAAAATGGAGACACCTAAAATTAAGCTCCTGAGCTAAGATGTACGTACAGAGCATCCTTTTGTTTGAACCTGCGTCACCCATGATCCTCACTTTCCCACCATTTTGGTTTCTAGGTCCAACTTTCTGATGCCGTGTATGTCCACTTAAAGGTGTTTCAGAGCCTTCCTCATGAAAACCAACGTCTCAGCCTTGCCGGTTTTCAGACTGGCAAAACCAGAGATGATCCTCTGACCTACTTCTGAGAGATGAGGAATGGCACCTCACTTCTGCAAGTTGCATGTGGATTCTGCCTGTGTCAGTAAATGCATGAAAATAAAATAAATTTTGAAATCTATTTGTTGATCTACTGTGTGTCATGTCTAGGTCTGCTGCCTGGCTAAAGCTCGAGTAGGCTCTGAAATACTATTGAAGGCTGTTTGTGCCACCTGAGGTACTGCAAGTGTAAGGAAGAGCACACCCCTTTCAGCTTCTCTTTCCAAACCACTGTCAGACATGCTCTGAAGGCAAAACTTGGGCCTCCTGAGTATCCTTCGGGCATAAGCCTACTGTGTCTCCCTCTGTAAGTGCAGCTGGACAGCAGGGGGGCAGGAACGAGCTCCTTGAAGGTGCCCCCGGAGCAGGGAGTGACTATCCTGACTTAGAGGGTGTGTTTTACTGGAGAGCTGTGGAGCTCATTCCTTCCCTCCTTCCTTCCAGCCACCTTCAATGAGAGCAGTCTTCAACTGAGCTCTGAGGTGACAAAGGCCAAGCTCAGTCCACAACAAAAATACTTTCCTGTTAGCAGCTGCTCAGGTAGGGGCTTGTGCCCAGCACAGGGGACAGCATGCCCTACGTGGCCTCATCAGTGCTGAACATGGTGGAAGACTGGCCTCAATCTGCTGACAGTGCTCTTCCTGTTGCAGCCCATGGACACCGCTGGCCACATTTGCCGCAAGGTATCCCATGGGAAGACTCCCAGGTCCTTTCCTGCAGAGCTGCGTCCAGCTCCCAGGCCTCAGCCTGTACTGGTTCTTCCTTCCCAGCAGCAGGACTGCGCATCTCCTTTTGTTGACAGTGGCGAGATGCCCACCTGCCTGCTTCTCCAGCCTGCTGACATCCCCCTGAATGGCAGGACAGCCATCCGGTGTATCAGCTGCTCCTCTTGGTTTTGTGTCATCTACAAACCTGCTGAGGATGTGCATGGTCCCATCATCCAGATCATTAATGAAGATGTTACACAGTATTGTCCCAATATTGATCTCTAGGGTACACCACTAGGGACTGACCTCTAGCTGGACTATGTCCTGGTCAACTTTTTGAGCACAGCAGTTCAGCTAGTTTGCAGTCCACTTACCTAGCACAAGCTATGAGAAGTCACGGAAGACAGTATCCAAAGCCTTACTAAACTCAAGGCAACTAATACCCACAGCTCTTCTCTCCCTTGCCAAGACACTTATCTCAGGCTGTTGGGTTGATTAAGCATGATTTCGCCGCTGTAAATCCCTGCTGACTACTTTCACTCACCTTCTTGTCCATAATATGTTTGGAAATGGTTCCTAGGATTATTTGTTCCATCAGCTTTCCAGGGATTGAGGTGAGGCTGATGAGCCTGTAGTGCTCCAGATTGTCCTTCTTGCCCTTCTTGAACACAGGAGTGACATTTTCTTCCTTCCAGTCCTTGGGAACCTCCCCTGATGCCCATGACCTTTCAAAGGGTATTGAGTGTGGCCTTGCAGTGACACCAGCCAGCTCCCTAAGCATCCATGGGTGCATCTCCTCAAGTGCCACTGCATTGTCTAAGTCCAGTTTAGTGTTCCCTTAACCTGATCCAGCTCTGCTGAGGAAATTCTTCCTTTCTCCAGACTTTCCTGCTCATCTTAAGGACCTCAAATTCCTGAAGGCAAGTCCTACCAGTAAAGGCCGAGACAAAGGCAGCATTGAGTGCCTCAGCTTCTTCTGTGTCCTCTGTCAGCAGGTGCCCTGCTCCACTGAGCACAGAGGGCCCACGTGTTCCTTAGTGTTCCTTTTGCTGCTGATACACCTGCAGAAGCCTTTCATGTCCCTCACCAATTTAACGTATTTCTAATTAAAGCACAGAATAAACATAAGGTTATCCAGAATATGAAAAACACTCATGGAAAAAAAAACCCCACAACTCTGAGCAAGATAATAACCAATACTGAAAACCAGTAAAGAGAAACAGTGAAACAGCAGTCAAATATGCCACCTTGATTCAAGAGAAGTATTTATTGTTATTAATGCAGAAATGCTTGTCCAGCTTAAGCTCCTTTCCAGGACTTTTCCTTAGGACTAAGAAAATAAGCAAGCTGGGTTTTTCATTTTTTAACTCATACACCCTCTACTGGACATTATATCCTACTGCTGCAAGAGGATAAACATGATTACCAAGGGAATGCTTGTTTCAAAAGACTATAATCCTCCTCTTTCTCTTGCTTTCAAAATTGCATCAGCTGAAGTTGCTCCTCAGGTCTTGCCAACAAAACACATAGTACAATTTAAATCTACAGATATATGCACATTTGCGAAACAGCATAGGAAAGATTCTGGTTTTCCTCTTGCTCCTTTCTGTAAATACATGAGTGCTAGTGTCACTCCCCTTTCAGTTTCCAGACCAAGGAAGTCCACCAACGGGACTCAGCCACAGTATTCCAGTTAACTGAAGTCAGCGCAGCTACTTGGGTTTGCATTAGTGTAGGTGAAAGGAGAGCCGTGTGACTCTAAAATTTAGATATTGCACAGGAAGGGAATGGCATAAAAGAAATTGTTTTTTCCAGCATTAAGTTTAAAAAAAAAGACACTTTCTTTTCTCCTTTCTTGGCACAGGAATCAACATTTTGCAGCCTATAGAAAACGCACATAAGAAACCATTAGGAAAACGCACAAGATAAGCTTGCTAGAAAAAAGTCAGTTCGTCGTGCTTCATCTTGCTGCTCTGGTAACTGTGGAGACTCAGTGGCTTATTCTCGTGAGGAAGGCTTCTGAACACCCGCAGGTGCATGAACTCGTCATTGCCAACATGGACCTGCAAAGCATGAAAATCAGTGAGTGCCATGGAGTGACAGTAGCCTTCAGCAGGAGGGATGGTGTAGACCAGGGTGTTTTGAGGATGGACAAGCAGAGAGGCAGTAAGAAAAACCATCATCTCAGACAGTGTGGTCTTGTTTTAAACCAGACTGGGAGTCACGACTTTGTGGAATTACCACCTAATCCTTCTATGCTTGTTAATCCTTCCTATGCCCGAGATAGGGAACTTACAGGTAGGGAATCACAGTTGCAGAGAGGTGATGAATATATTAAATACATGCAAAATGCTCTAATCTTATTGGCACAACAAGCACTTAAATGCTTTGATCACTGTTGCTTGTTTTTGTGTCTGACATCACTACAGGTAGAGTCAGAGCACGTTTGATATTTTACCTTCACACATCTTGACTTCACTTAATGCAATGTTAGTGCTCAACATCACAGATGTGTAATTATTCCCTAAACCAAGTTTCACAAAATAACTGGAAAGTAAAAGTCCTTATGAAAATAGAGAAGTACTCTTATCTCAATTTAATACAGGGAGGGATACGGGCGGGGGGATTTTTTTTTTTTTTTTAACGTACAGATTTTTTTCTTATTAAAGCCAGATCACAACCATCCCTCTGTAGGTAAGTAAAGAAAAAAAACCAAACCAACACAACAGCATTCCAAATACTATACATATTAATTTAAAAAAACAAAATCCCATTGGCCAGTGTCTTCTACCTTGATGAAGTAGTTTGTTCCAGCAACCACCTGAGTTTTAAACTCCACTGCAGTGAAGACATCAAACGTTTTCCCTTCTTTTTCTTCTAGTTGAGGTTTCACCTTAAGGAAACAATAGGTTATTTAAGACTGATGCGAGAGTCAAGTATTTAGGAGTTAAGGCCCACACTATTGGTGTGCCTCAGTACCCTCCAGGTCACTGCTGCTGAATTCTCAGGCACAGAGTTCCTGCTTTTCCAAGTTATTAAAAGATCAAAAATGAATAATGTTAAGTTTTGTGTTAAAGCAAGGCCAGAAATCTAGACAGGCAGCAAAGCCAAGACAGCGGTGTGATTCACTTGCCACAGACTGACACCAAGTCTGGAGCTTCCAACAGAGGACTATGTGGGTATTCTAGAAGATTTATTTTGACAAATGATTTCCTCTGTCGATGTCTCAGCTTTGCTTTCTGTCCTGTATATTTAAGAACAAATGTGAAGTGGTTCAGTATCTACATGCACAAGAATATATGTCTTTTTAAAGACATTCTTATAACAAGAAAAAGGGACGTCTTCAGCATTAGCTCCTTTTTCAAGTTCAAAACAAGTTCTTACAGACCCAGCATCACAGAACAGACAGACATCCAAAAATCAAGCTTTGAAAGCAAACTACCCAAGTCTGAGGTTTTACCACACTTACTTGACAGTTTTTCTAGCATGTCAGCTGGAATCTGTTATGTTTTCAAACTGCAAATATTTTTGAAAAACCAATTGAACCATAATACCTTCTGAGTTATCATCCCAGTTTCCAGAGTGTAAAACTACTGTTCAAGAAGTCAGAATAACTTGCCCAATACCCCAGAGGGAGGCATGAACTCATATGAGTTGCAGCTCTTACTTCCCACACTTGGCTCTCTAGAACCCCATGGCGATGCAAAAAAATTCTTGGTCAGGAAAGCAGAAGATTTCAGGCTTTGTTTACAAGGGCAATATGAATCAGTCTTGGGAGTGTGTAAGCTCCGTTCTACCCAGAAGGCCTTACCTCCCGCACCGCATCATTACGTAGCCTGCCCTCCACTGCCAGAGCAACAGTACCAGTAGTGAGTTTCTCTTTCCAGCTATATGGTGTACTTCCCTTTCTTCCTAAATTCAAGGAGAATAAATACATTTGCTATCCTGCCTGAATCCCACCTGCTTCCCTTGGGGGAAAACAAGTGCCCATTTGCCACTACTCGGGTGCTCTAGGTGAAGAAGGAACAGAAACAATTCCTGTAACAGGGTACGTTCTCCCACCTCTCCAGCACCAAGAAAGTGCAGGACCAAACTCTGCTGCCTTTCCGAGACAGCTGATCAGTGGCCAACCTGTCCCTGGGAGCCGTGACCATATTGGACATCTTTTCTCAGAGGTCATACCTCCACGCTTCTTCCAGGCTGTGAACAGTATGTCAAAAGTTAAATAATGATGTTTGGATAGAGTAGAATAGTTCAGTTGGAAGGGACCTTCAATGATCAACTAGTCCGATGCTTTCGTAAACATGTTTTTTGCCATATGGAAATCAAAGTGCTCCCAACAACTTTGCACTCTAAGATGCAAGGAAGGCCACAGCCCCAGAAAGCACAGTTGATTCAGTCCTCCCTCCTCCCCTTCCCCTGAATCAGAGGATGGAGCAAATGGTTTCATTTTCCATCACTGGAGCTACTATTACAAATTTTAAGAAGCGGGGGGAGCGGGCAGACATAAGCATCCCACTGACCCTATCCTGTCCCGTGCTGCCTTAGCAAACCTAGGTGCTGTGCAAGGTAGGTTTGTTAGGTCGCAAAATCACCCTGGCTCAGCACATTTCGTAATTCCACCAGAAAGCTAAACACTGGGCTCCATGACTGTGGACAGCTCACAGTCACATGCGGCTGCAAGCCTGTCAGGGTGTTATCGTGGCAGTGACTCACCACAGCATGTGACAAATGGGCATCCTGATTCAGTATGGAGAGGGAGAGCCCAGAGATGCTCTCTGAAAGACCTGCTAGTTCATGATCACCGTCTAGACCTGGGCAGTACACTAAACACGAGCCAGCATTGTGCCCTGGTGGTAATAAAGATAACAGCATACTGGCTGCATCAGCAGAAGCCTAGCCAGAAGAGAGAAGCAAGCGATTATTGCCCGTTACTTGGCACTTGTTAGAGCACATTTGGAATACTGTGTCTAGTTTTGGGCTCCCAATACAAGAAAAATGTCAACAAATTGTAGCAAGCTCAGTGGAGGGCCACCGTGAGGTCATATGGCTGGGGACTCGTGCTGTGAGGAGGGGAAGAAAATGAGCTTGCTCAGCTTCAGTCATAACTTGAGGTACAGACTGCATGTGAGGAGAAACTTCTTCCTTGAGGACACTCCTGCAGTACAGCAGGTTGCCCAGAAAAACTGCACAGTTTCCACCCTCGGTGGTTTTCAAGGCTGGACTGAACAAAGCGTCAAGCAGCCCAGGGCTGCTGACCCTGTGCTTGGCAGGAGGTGCAGCCCCTTCCCACCCAAACAATCTGTGATTCAATCACAGGGCTGAAAATTATCATGCCCCAAAGGCTCTTCGCTGTTCTGCACGGCCTGTTTGCTTACTCCCAGAGCAGTTACTAAAGAGCAGATGGTTCAAAATCTCTCTGACCAACCTCTGCCACAGCTGCCAGTGAGAAGCCAAGGGCCGAACAGGCCACGGTGGAAATCCTTGCCGTGGAGAGGGAGTTCTTATAGGACTCCTAAGCCAGAGACACTGTGGAGGGAAGCTGACCTGCTCTGTCTCATGCTGTACCTGCTCTGGGCAGTACTTGCCCGCGCCATGGATCTCAACAATGTTTGACCATTGCCCCGATTCTTATGCAACAATACAATAGAGGGAAGAACTGGAAAAGCAGGAACAGAAACTGTATTTATAGCAGGTGAACTGGCAGGCTCTAACAAATCTCCACAAAGATTTGATTTCAAGCAAACTAATTTTAGAAGTCTACCTTCATTTAAGAAAACTCATGTTTCCTTCACAGTCTATATCCAGATACGCATATGACCGCATGGGGAAATTTCAGTTTTGGGGTTTCCCATGTATATTTCATTAAATAAAGTAATTTAAGGTGGCAGTAAAAACAAGCTGGACAAACTTTGAAATATCTAGGTGATTTAAATGAAAATACCACATTTTTGGTTAATTCCATTCATGTCTGAATCCAAACTGGTTTTGTTTTTACTCTTCATCTTATATTTGGACTACCAAAAACCACTGCCGACTGCCACAGATGGAAATTCAGGATTTTAAACAAATCTAGTGTTCAGTCCACGTGCAACATTAATTGCATACTCACATTATCTTTAAGATGACACATAGGCCTTTTCAGGTCAAAACAAGAATAGTGACTCTCTGTAATATACTCATTACTACAAACTTAGGTTAGTGCTTAGGAGATTCACATATCTTCTTTTTTTTTAAAATGCAAAATCATCAGATACTACAAGCTAAACATTAATTTCAGTGGCTGCTCTGCCTTTGAGTGCTTTACACATGTTTAGAAACTGCTGCAGCCTGTGCAACAAATCTGAACAATGACAAAAAGCGTAAGAAGCTGGAGCTTGTCCTTCATCTTTCTTCACTGGCTTGACACACTCTAGCTGATAGAACCAAAAAGCAGAAGGAACTTGAGTTCCCATGACAGGAAGACGACTGCATGCTTTGAAAGAAGAGCTTAGTTGTACATAGGCATTATAGAGCAAAAGTGCTCTATTAACATTGGCAATAATTAAGTTTCTCTAAGTAGCATCAGGATATGGAGTTGGCAGTGAGTTGAATTCTGCTTTGAGGAATAGCAGAAGCAGCAGAGTTTTCTTGTTTATTCCCCCACCAAAAAAAACCAACCCCAAAAAAGTGGCTACAAGGTTTAGTCTTTAGTGTAAGAATCATAGAATGGTTTAGGTTGGAAGGGCCCTTAAAGACCATCTAGTTCCAACCCCCCTGCCATGGGCAGGGACACCTCCCACTAGACCAGGTCGCTCAAAGCCCCATCCAGCCTGGCCTTGAACACCTCCAGGGATGGGGCATCCACAGCTTCCCTGGGCAACCTGTGCCAGTGCCTCACCACCCTCAGAGTGAAAAATTTCTTCCTGATATCTAATCTAAATCTACCCTCTTCCAGTTTAAAACCCTTAAGAACCATTTGAGCTCCTTCCTCAGGCTCAAGAAGAAAACGGACCGTTTAGAGCCCGGACGCGCTGGGGGTTCCTGGTGGCTCTGCGCCCACGCTGGTAGTGGCACATCCCCTGCACAGCACCATGGCTGTCCCTGAGCGCTCAACGTTGTCTACGGTTCCTCTCCAAATCCCTCTAAAATGTCCTCCTAAGATCCCAAACCTGCCCTGCCTGGAAGTCGATAATGCGACGCGGGGCTCCAGAGCTCACCCCGCTTCCACGCCCTGTCAGTCGCCCTGCTTTTAAGCCCAGGGGGGGAAGGAAAGGCGTTCGGCTGCGTAGAGCGATGGCCAAACACACC
>NW_009646842.1:1478195-1482644 GCF_000708025.1 Charadrius vociferus
TGGCTGCGGGTTGGCAGAAAGCTTCCCGTCCCGTGGTCTGCTCGGAAAAGGTGGAAGGAAAAAAAGCTAAAAGCAAGAGTTGCCATAAAAATGCTGCCTGGGGAATGAGCTGCAGGCGGCCTGTCCTCAGTGGGTGTCGCCTCTGTGACTCACCCAGCCCTTGAGAAACCCCCGGGTGAGAATTCGGGCCCAACGTTCAGGTCTTTAGCTAAATTTCCCCCCAATTTAAACATCCAAATTCCTTGGAAGAACAACGACCACCACCACCTCCCTCCCACTCCCCACTTCCCAGCACCTCTCCAATGAGGACAGGCTGAGAGAGTTGGGGTTGTTCAGCCTGGAGAAGAGAAGGCTCTGGGGAGACTTTACAGTGGTCTTCCAGTATCTGAAGGGCACTACAGGAGAGCCAGGGAGGGACTTTTTACAAGGGCATGTAGTGATAGGATGAGGGGTAAGGGCTTCAAACTGGAAGAAGGTAGATTTAGATTAGATACCTGGGAGAAATTTTTCACTCTGAGGGTGGTGAGGCAGTGGCACAGGTTGCCCAGGGAAGCTGTGGATGCCCCATCCCTGGAGGTGTTCAAGGCCAGGTTGGATGGAGCTTTGAGCAACCTGGTCTAGTGGGAGGTGTCCCTGCCCATGGCAGGGGGGTTTGAAACTAGATGATCTTCAAGGTGTCTTCCAACATAAACCACTGTATGATTTAACAGCAGCAGGTATTGCATACTGAATGGACCTCCTGCACTGGTAGGGAGGACATGGTGAGAATAATGAAACAGAATGGGGAAGAAGGATTTCTTTCACCTGGTATCATCTCCTCTGTGGAGAACAAATAAACGCTGCGCTGGGGCTGTGGGCAAGCAGAGCTCTGTGGGGGTTGTGAGCAGAGTGGGGGTGAAGGATCGGGCTCTTCAGCTGGGACGGTTCCCTGCCCGTCAGCCAAGTTTGCAAATGGAAATCCCACCACAAAGCTGACACACTCTTTGCTTCTGTCCCCACTGCTGTTGCTTCTCTACTGGATGGTTCAGCAAACACCACGTTGGCACTTGCTTTCCAGTAGGTTTTTGAGCCGTGGGGGCAAAAGCGTGGGGCAGCCATTCACCTGGTGGGACATGCCAATGGAGGTTCTCCGGCTTGAGCTTTCAACAGGTAGATGTTACCCAGCTTATCTTCATCGGTATCGTCTTATGTGACACACGGGCTTTTGGAAAGGTGTCAGAGCAAACTTCCTCTTCTCTTGGACCTGGCAGGATGAGAACACGAACACAAACCCTCCTCCATGCATCGGAAAAAGGGTTTGGTTGCAAATCACCTTCATGAAGGGAGTCCTTGTTTACTGAACTTCCCTTTCATCTAAGCGTGTGTGTCACTAGAATAGGCTGCAGCGGCGGCTCTCACACAGTGTGTGGAGCTCAAGGCTTAGAGCTCAGGGTACACGTGCAGTGGGGGCCGCTGGGGGTTCCCCAGCAAATTGAGCACCGTTGGTCTGTTGCTATAAAGTTATGGCAGCTGTTGGAGCCTCATCGTGTGCCAGGGTACAAATTCCTTTTAGGTAGATGTAAAGAATGAAAACCACCTAAAGAATGAAAACCACCCAAAGAATGAAAACCACCCAAATGTCAACGTTATCTACCGTGTGCATAGCCAGTGAGTATTGTTCTCCAAACAAGGCAGCCTGTGATGACTGTCTGTTGTGAGACAGAACAGTGAGAACTTGCAGTGTGAGAACACAGTCTTCGGTTTGTATCCTGTGTTGTTTTCAGTTCATTCATTAAGCATTTCACTGTTTTCAACGCTGTTGGCTGTGGCTCAGGGGCTACTGTACTGTTTTTTGCCTGTAGGAATGATTCACTAGGACTAAAACTACTTGGCTACTGAAATTTTCAGAAGTGTGGGCCGTAATCAAAGTACTTTTTTTAGCCCTTTCCGCCACCTAGTGCCCATCTCCGTTCGTGCATTTAGACTCAGGAGACCACGGGTCTCAATTCTGTGCCCTAAATTAAGCCTAGACGTCACAGTCAGCAGCCTGAGGACAGGATGTCACTTTTCAGAAGCAATGAGCAACTCCCACTGGTTCCAGGGGTAGAATGTGGTTTCCAAAAGTGTGGCCACAAGAATTGGTGTTTTCAATTTTTTTTTCTTTTAACCTGCTGTGTCATAGCTTTAATCAAATACTGTGATTTGCAGGCCTTACATTTAAAGTTGGATTGGTTCTCCCATGGTGTAATTAAAATTTGAGCCCACTCTGGGGTGAATGTAACAGATCAACAAAAGTGTTAAAATAACTTGTCTTAATAGCGTGCTTCTTGAGTTTCTGGACTTCCACTGTGCTCTCCTAAGCCAAAACTCCTCTTCCTCATCAGCAACAAGCGGAGGTGGCAAACCCAAGTTTTTTATGCAGTAATGTCACCTGTAAGTTTTATTTGCCTGCTCTGGCAAAAGAACAACCGAGCGAAAACAGTAACAAGAGAATTGTGGTATTTTCCCCAACGCATTCACACAGTCCTTTTGTCTCAGCTCACGCTAACCTGCAGACCCGTCTACCTTTCCACCGTGGTGTGGTCTACCCTCACGTTTGATGAGGGAAGGCACTGACGTCTTCATGTCAGACGCTTGTTCTTGCACACGGGATCTGGGAAGAGGGAAATAAGTTCTGCAACGTAACCCCACCTCTCCTGCCAGGCTGTTGAGGGGTGCTCTTTCTCTCATCGGGCTGCAACAAATAGCTCTTCTAATGACTCTCTTACTTCAAACTTTCCAGCATGGATGGAGAGGAACCAGGTATGCCTTGCAAAACCAGGAGCACTTATGTCTGCTTTTGGGGGAGTGGGACAAGCGTCAAGAGGAATGAAGTTCCGCTATGCTCTCTGCTGAAGTCCTTACTGTTTTTCTTTAGGTACAGCCCACCCTTCTTGTGCTAGGTGCCCTCTTTCATGATGAGCCAGGAGGGAAATAACCTAGTAGGTGGCCTATAGGAGCCAAAACACAGCCAATTTACCCATTTCTCTTCGTGCATGTCTCAGAGCACAGGCCTGTACGTCTTCCTCCTTCAGGCATCTACCAACACACACTTAAGATATTCACCCACTCCTGCAATCGTGTTACCACCTCTGGGGGCTATTTCTCCATCCCTAACTCCTCCGTTTCACCTCGTTTCATTTGTTTTGTGTCAGGCCCACCAGTATCGTCACGGCTAGCGCAATGCTCTGTGTAGGTGAGAGGCAGATTAATATGGCAAAGCACAACACTGACTATGGTGTGAGAGGGTTAGCCATGTATGCCATGTGGAATATTACAGCAGCAACACTTTGTTAAGCATACAACTACTAGCGACATAATCAATCATGGATACATCTCATTGTGCTCTCGCAACGTTCTCCGGGGGTGGGGGGGGATTTGCAAGCTGTTCTCCCCCTCCACCAAAGCAGGCAGGCTGGAGATAAAGCTACCTCAGCTGGAGGAAACTAGTAGGAACCTTAGTAGCTCGGCCTAGTGCAATGGAGTCTATGAAGAGTATTGTCCAATATTTCCTGCTGGGCAGAAAGGAGAGATTGGGACATTTACTAAATATAAATAGCAGGGCGCTCTGTCACATTAAATACTTTACATGTTCACACCCTTGGCTGTACACAGCGTGCAGGATGTTGGGGGGCTTTTTTATTTTCCCCATGACTGTACTTTCCCCAAGCGAAACCGTGTACCTTACTTTTGTAGAGCTGAGAGTCCTGATGCACATGGTTACAGATCACATATACTGGATAAAGAGGGAATATCATACATAGTGGGAAAGAGGAATATTATACATAAATGTAAAAGCAGAGTATAGTGAAATTGCCTAGTGCCTCCCATAGTCAGCTGAATTGCCGTCTGGCAGGAAAAGCTTATAGAGGCAAGGCGGCATGCAGACTTCTGCTTAAGCCCCACCAGAGGCGATCTTCACTTGTCCTTCTGAGATGTCCTGGCTTCGATAAAGCTAACGCAAATTCAGTCCAAGGCTCCCCAGACACAGTCCTTCCTCTGGAGGCACGTGTGTTACCCTGCCAGCGCTAACAGTAAGGTGTGGTGGGGCTGTGTCACAGGAGTGTGTCTTTGTTGTCTTTCCCGTTCAGAAGCAAGAGGTGAGTAAGTTCCTCTTGGGGGGCTGGTGTGCTTTTCATGATCTTCTTTTGTTAGGAATGTACCGTGTTCTCTGTGACAGAGCCACCTCCAGCGCCTATAAAATTTCGGGAGTTAGCCGATGGCAGGGAAGGCTCTGCCTCAGGGCTTGGTATCTCTTCTTTGGTGTCTCCCACCACTGACTCCTGTGAGCTGGTCTCTGGGCTGGATGCTGCCTGGAAGCCGGGCTCAACGCTGAGGGGCTCGCTGTTCTGCAGGGGAAGCAGGGCCCGGTGCCGCATCAGGCTGTCGTCGCTGTTCTGGGCTTCCAGGGAGTTCCTGCGCTTGGCCTTC